>NC_134925.1:3597500-4222500 GCF_051014615.1 Bombus vancouverensis nearcticus
TACCATATAACGTAATACGTTATAACGTTATACCATATAACGTAATACGTTATAACGTTATACCATATAACGTAATAAGTTATAACGTTATACCATATGACGTTATACCATATAACGTAATACGTTATAACGTTATACCATATGACGTTACACCATATAACGTTATACCATATAACGTAATACGTTATAACGTTATACCATATATCGTAATACGTTATAACGTTATACCGTATGACGTTATATCATATAGCGTAATACGGTATAACGTTATACCGTATGACGTTATATCATATAGCGTAATACGTTATAACGTTATACCATATAACGTAATACGTTATAACGTTATACCGTATGACGTTATATCATATAGCGTAATACGTTATAACGTTATACCATATGTCATTATACCATATAACGTAATACGTTATAACGTTATACCATATAACGTAATACGTTATAACGTTATACCATATAACGTAATACGTTATAACGTTATACCATATGTCGTTATACCATATAACGTAATACGTTATAACGTTATACCATATAACGTTATGCCATATAACGTAATACGTTATAACGTTATACCATATGACGTTATACCATATAACGTTATACCATATAACGTAATACGTTATAACGTTATACCATATATCGTAATACGTTATAACGTTATACCGTATGACGTTATATCATATAGCGTAATACGTTATAACGTTATACCGTATGACGTTATATCATATAGCGTAATACATTATAACGTTATACCATATAACGTAATACGTTATAACGTTATACCATATGTCGTTATACCATATAACGTAATACGTTATAACGTTATACCATATAACGTAATACGTTATAACGTCATACCATATAACTTAATACGTTATAACGTTATACCATATAACGTAATACGTTATAACGTTATACCATATAACGTAATACGTTATAACGTTATACCATATGTCGTTATACCATATAACGTAATACGTTATAACGTTATACCATATAACGTAATACGTTATAACGTTATACCATATAACGTTATGCCATATAACGTAATACGTTATAAAGTTATACCATATAACGTAATACGTTATAACGTTATACCATATGACGTTATACCATATGACGTTATACCATATAACGTAATACGTTATAACGTTATGCCATATGACGTTATACCATATAACGTAATACGTTATAACGTTATACCTTATGACTTTATACCATAGAACGTAATACGTTATAACGTTATACCATATGACGTTATACCATATAACGTAATACGTTATAACGTTATACCATATAACGTAATACGTTATAACGTTATACCATATGTCGTTATACCATATAATGTAATACGTTATAACGTTATACCATATAAAGTAATACGTTATAACGTTATACCATATAACGTAATACGTTATAACGTTATACCATACGACGGTATACCATATAACGTAATACGTTATAACGTTATACCTTATGACTTTATACCATATAACGTAATACGTTATAACGTTATACCATATGACGTTATACCATATAACGTAATACGTTATAACGTTATACCATATAACGTAATACGTTATAACGTTATACCATATGTCGTTATACCATATAACTTAATACGTTATAACGTTATACTATATAACGTAATACGTTATAACGTTATACCATATGACGTCATACCATATGACGTTATACCATATAACGTAATACGTTATAACGTTATACCATATGACGTTATACCATATAACGTAATACGTTAAAAAGTTATACCGTATGACGTTATATCATATAGCGTAATACATTATAACGTTATACCATATAACGTAATACGTTATAACGTTATACCATATGTCGTTATACCATATAACGTAATACGTTATAACGTTATACCATATAACGTAATACGTTATAACGTTATACCTTATGACTTTATACCATATATCGTAATACGTTATAACGTTATACCTTATGACTTTATACCACATAACGTAATACGTTATAACGTTATACCATATGACGTTATACCATATAACGTAATACGTTAAAACGTTATACCGTATGACGTTATATCATATAGCGTAATACATTATAACGTTATACCATATAACGTAATACGTTATAACGTTATACCATATGACGTCATACCATATGACGTTATACCATATAACGTAATACGATATAACGTTATACCCTATGACGTTATACCATACAACGTAATACGTTATAACGTTATACCATATGTCGTTATACCATATAACGTAATACGTTATAACGTTATACCATATAACGTAATACGTTATAACGTTATACATTATGACTTTATACCATATATCGTAATACGTTATAACGTTATACCGTATGACGTTATATCATATAGCGTAATACGTTATAACGTTATACCGTATGACGTTATATCATATAGCGTAATACATTATAACGTTATACCATATAACGTAATACGTTATAACGTTATACCATATGTCGTTATACCATATAACGTAATACGTTATAACGTTATACCATATAACGTAATACGTTATAACGTCATACCATATAACTTAATACGTTATAACGTTATACCATATAACGTAATACGTTATAACGTTATACCATATAACGTAATACGTTATAACGTTATACCATATGTCGTTATACCATATAACGTAATACGTTATAACGTTATACCATATAACGTAATACGTTATAACGTTATACCATATAACGTTATGCCATATAACGTAATACGTTATAAAGTTATACCATATAACGTAATACGTTATAACGTTATACCATATGACGTTATACCATATGACGTTATACCATATAACGTAATACGTTATAACGTTATGCCATATGACGTTATACCATATAACGTAATACGTTATAACGTTATACCTTATGACTTTATACCATAGAACGTAATACGTTATAACGTTATACCATATGACGTTATACCATATAACGTAATACGTTATAACGTTATACCATATAACGTAATACGTTATAACGTTATACCATATGTCGTTATACCATATAACGTAATACGTTATAACGTTATACCATATAAAGTAATACGTTATAACGTTATACCATATAACGTAATACGTTATAACGTTATACCATACGACGGTATACCATATAACGTAATACGTTATAACGTTATACCTTATGACTTTATACCATATAACGTAATACGTTATAACGTTATACCATATGACGTTATACCATATAACGTAATACGTTATAACGTTATACCATATAACGTAATACGTTATAACGTTATACCATATGTCGTTATACCATATAACTTAATACGTTATAACGTTATACTATATAACATAATACGTTATAACGTTATACCATATGACGTCATACCATATGACGTTATACCATATAACGTAATACGATATAACGTTATACCATATGACGTTATACCATACAACGTAATACGTTATAACGTTATACCATATGTCGTTATACCATATAACGTAATACGTTATAACGTTATACCATATAACGTAATACGTTATAACGTTATACCTTATGACTTTATACCACATAACGTAATACGTTATAACGTTATACCATATGACGTTATACCATATAACGTAATACGTTAAAACGTTATACCATATAACGTAATACGTTATAACGTTATACCATATAACGTAATACGTTATAACGTTATACCATATAACGTAATAAGTTATAACGTTATACCATATGACGTTATACCATATAACGTAATACGTTATAACGTTATACCATATAACGTAATACGTTATAACGTTATACCATATGACGTTATACCATATAACGTAATACGTTATAACGTTATACCATATAACGTAATACGTTATAACGTTATACCATATGACGTTATACCATATAACGTTATACCATATAACGTAATACGTTATAACGTTATACCATATATCGTAATACGTTATAACGTTATACCATATGACGTTATACCATATAACGTAATACGTTATAACGTTATACCATATGACGTTATACCATATAACGTTATACCATATAACGTAATACGTTATAACGTTATACCATATATCGTAATACGTTATAACGTTATACCGTATGACGTTATATCATTTAGCGTAATACGTTATAACGTTATACCATATATCGTAATACGTTATAACGTTATACCGTATGACGTTATATCATATAGCGTAATACGTTATAACGTTATAGCATATGTCGTTATACCATACAACGTAATACGTTATAACGTTATACCATATAACGTAATACGTTATAACGTTATACCATATAACGTAATACGTTATAACGTTATACCATATAACGTAATACGTTATAACGTTATACCATATAACGTAATACGTTATAACGTTATACCATATAACGTAATACGTTATAACGTTATACCATATAACGTAATACGTTATAACGTTATACCATATAACGTAATACGTTATAACGTTATACCATATAACGTAATACGTTATAACGTTATACCATATAACGTAATATGTTATAACGTTATACCATATGTCGTTATACCATATAACGTAATACGTTATAACGTTATACCATAGAACGTAATACGTTATAACGTTATACCATATAACGTAATACGTTATGACGTTATACCATATAACGTAATACGTTATAACGTTATACCATATGTCGTTATACCATATAACGTAATACGTTATAACGTTATACCATATAACGTAATACGTTATAACGTTATACCATATAACGTAATAAGTTATAACGTTATACCATATGACGTTATACCATATAACGTATTACGTTATAACGTTATACCATATAACGTAATACGTTATAACGTTATACCATATAACGTAATAAGTTATGACGTTATACCATATAACGTAATACGTTATAACGTTATGCCATATGACGTTATACCATATAACGTAATACGTTATAACGTTATACCTTATGACTTTATACCATAGAACGTAATACGTTATAACGTTATACCATATGACGTTATACCATATAACGTAATACGTTATAACGTTATACCATATAACGTAATACGTTATAACGTTATACCATATGTCGTTATACCATATAACGTAATACGTTATAACGTTATACCATATAACGTAATACGTTATAACGTTATACCATATGTCGTTATACCATATAACTTAATACGTTATAACGTTATACTATATAACGTAATACGTTATAACGTTATACCTTATGACTTTATACCATATAACGTAATACGTTATAACGTTATACCATATAACGTAATACGTTATAACGTTATACCGTATGACGTTATATCATATAGCGTAATACGTTATAACGTTATACCATATGACGTTATACCATATAACGTAATATGTTATAACGTTATACCATATGACGTTATACCACATAACGTTATACCATATAACGTAATACGTTATAACGTTATACCATATATCGTAATACGTTATAACGTTATACCGTATGACGTTATATCATATAGCGTAATACGTTATAACGTTATACCATATGTCGTTATACCATATAACGTAATACGTTATAACGTTATACCATATAACGTAATACGTTATAACGTTATACCATATAACGTAATACGTTATAACGTTATACCATATGACGTTATACCATATAACGTAATACGTTATAACGTTATACCATATGACGTTATACCATATAACGTTATACCATATAACGTAATACGTTATAACGTTATACCATATATCGTAATACGTTATAACGTTATACCGTATGACGTTATATCATATAGCGTAATACGTTATAACGTTATACCGTATGACGTTATATCATATAGCGTAATACATTATAACGTTATACCATATAACGTAATACGTTATAACGTTATACCATATGTCGTTATACCATATAACGTAATACGTTATAACGTTATACCATATAACGTAATACGTTATAACGTTATACCATATAACGTAATACGTTATAACGTTATACCATATAACGTAATACGTTATAACGTTATACCATATGTCGTTATACCATATAACGTAATACGTTATAACGTTATACCATATAACGTTATGCCATATAACGTAATACGTTATAAAGTTATACCATATAACGTAATACGTTATAACGTTATACCATATGACGTTATACCATATAACGTTATACCATATAACGTAATACGTTATAACGTTATACCATATATCGTAATACGTTATAACGTTATACCATATGTCGTTATACCATATAACGTAATACGTTATAACGTTATACCATATAACGTAATACGTTATAACGTTATACCATATAACGTAATAAGTTATGACGTTATACCATATGACGTTATACCATATAACGTAATACGTTATAACGTTATGCCATATGACGTTATACCATATAACGTAATACGTTATAACGTTATACCTTATGACTTTATACCATATAACGTAATACGTTATAACGTTATACCATATGACGTTATACCATACAACGTAATACGTTATAACGTTATACCATATAACGTAATACGTTATAACGTTATACCATATGTCGTTATACCATATAACGTAATACGTTATAACGTTATACCATATAACGTAATACGTTATAACGTTATACCATATGTCGTTATACCATATAACTTAATACGTTATAACGTTATACTATATAACGTAATACGTTATAACGTTATACCATATGACGTCATACCATATGACGTTATACCATATAACGTAATACGATATAACGTTATACCATATGACGTTATACCATACAACGTAATACGTTATAACGTTATACCATATGTCGTTATACCATATAACGTAATACGTTATAACGTTATACCATATAACGTAATACGTTATAACGTTATACCATATAACGTAATACGTTATAACGTTATACCATATGTCCTTATACCATATAACGTAATACGTTATAACGTTATACCATATAACGTAATACGTTATAACGTTATACCTTATGACTTTATACCATATAACGTAATACGTTATAACGTTATACCATATGACGTTATACCATATAACGTAATACGTTAAAACGTTATACCATATAACGTAATACGTTATAACGTTATACCATATAACGTAATACGTTATAACGTTATACCATATAACGTAATACGTTATAACGTTATACCATATGACGTTATACCATATAACGTAATACGTTATAACGTTATACCTTATGACTTTATACCATATAACGTAATACGTTATAACGTTATACCATATGACGTAATACGTTATAACGTTATACCATATGACGTCATACCATATCACGTTATACCATATAACGTAATACGATATAACGTTATACCATATGACGTTATACCATACAACGTAATGCGTTATAACGTTATACCATATAACGGAATACGTTATAACGTTATACCGTATAACGTAATACGTTATAACGTTATACCGTATGACGTTATATCATATAGCGTAATACTTTATAACGTTATACCATATAACGTAATACGTTATAACGTTATACCGTATGACGTTATATCATATAGCGTAATACGTTATAACGTTATACCATATGACGTTATACCATATAACGTAATACGTTATAACGTTATACCATATGACGTTATACCATATAACGTTATACCATATAACGTAATACGTTATAACGTTATACCATATATCGTAATACGTTATAACGTTATACCGCATGACGTTATATCATATAGCGTAATACGTTATAACGTTATACCATATGTCGTTATACCATATAACGTAATACGTTATAACGTTATACCATATAACGTAATACGTTATAACGTTATACCATATAACGTAATACGTTATAACGTTATACCATATGACGTTATACCATATAACGTAATACGTTATAACGTTATACCATATAACGTAATACGTTATAACGTTATACCTTATGACTTTATACCATATAACGTAATACGTTATAACGTTATACCATATGACGTTATACCATATAACGTAATACGTTAAAACGTTATACCATATAACGTAATACGTTATAACGTTATACCATATAACGTAATACGTTATAACGTTATACCATATAACGTAATAAGTTATAACGTTATACCATATGACGTTATACCATATAACGTAATACGTTATAACGTTATACCTTATGACTTTATACCATATAACGTAATACGTTATAACGTTATACCATATGACGTTATACCACATAACGTAATACGTTAAAACGTTATACCATATAACGTAATACGTTATAACGTTATACCATATAACGTAATACGTTATAACGTTATACCATATAACGTAATACGTTATAACGTTATACCATATGACGTAATACGTTATAACGTTATACCATATGACGTCATACCATATCACGTTATACCATATAACGTAATACGATATAACGTTATACCATATGACGTTATACCATACAACGTAATGCGTTATAACGTTATACCATATAACGGAATACGTTATAACGTTATACCGTATAACGTAATACGTTATAACGTTATACCGTATGACGTTATATCATATAGCGTAATACGTTATAACGTTATACCATATAACGTAATACGTTATAACGTTATACCGTATGACGTTATATCATATAGCGTAATACGTTATAACGTTATACCATATGACGTTATACCATATAACGTAATACGTTATAACATTATACCATATGACGTTACACCATATAACGTTATACCATATAACGTAATACGTTATAACGTTATACCATATATCGTAATACGTTATAACGTTATACCGTATGACGTTATATCATATAGCGTAATACGTTATAACGTTATACCATATGTCGTTATACCATATAACGTAATACGTTATAACGTTATACCATATAACGTAATACGTTATAACGTTATACCATATAACGTAATACGTTATAACGTTATACCATATGACGTTATACCATATAACGTAATACGTTATAACGTTATACCATATAACGTAATACGTTATAACGTTATACCATATAACGTAATACGTTATAACGTTATACCATATAACGTAATACGTTATAACGTTATACCATATAACGTAATACGTTATAACGTTATACCATATGACGGTATACCATATAACGTAATACGTTATAACGTTATACCATATAACGTAATACGTTATAACGTTATACCTTATGACTTTATACCATATAACGTAATACGTTATAACGTTATACCATATGACGTTATACCATATAACGTAATACGTTAAAACGTTATACCATATAACGTAATACGTTATAACGTTATACCATATAACGTAATACGTTATAACGTTATACCATATAACGTAATAAGTTATAACGTTATACCGTATGACGTTATATCATATAGCGTAATACATTATAACGTTATACCATAAACGTAATACGTTATAACGTTATACCATATGTCGTTATACCATATAACGTAATACGTTATAACGTTATACCATATAACGTAATACGTTATAACGTTATACCATATAACGTAATACGTTATAACGTTATACCATATGTCCTTATACCATATAACGTAATACGTTATAACGTTATACCTTATGACTTTATACCATATAACGTAATACGTTATAACGTTATACCATATGACGTTATACCATATAACGTAATACGTTGAAACGTTATACCATATAACGTAATACGTTATAACGTTATACCATATAACGTAATACGTTATAACGTTATACCATATAACGTAATAAGTTATAACGTTATACCATATGACGTTATACCATATAACGTAATACGTTATAACGTTATACCTTATGACTTTATACCATATAACGTAATACGTTATAACGTTATACCATATGTCGTTATACCATATAACGTAATACGTTATAACGTTATACCATATAACGTAATACGTTATAACGTTATACCATATAACGTAATACGTTATAACGTTATACCATATGTCCTTATACCATATAACGTAATACGTTATAACGTTATACCATATAACGTAATACGTTATAACGTTATACCTTATGACTTTATACCATATAACGTAATACGTTATAACGTTATACCATATGACGTTATACCATATAACGTAATACGTTAAAACGTTATACCATATAACGTAATACGTTATAACGTTATACCATATAACGTAATACGTTATAACGTTATACCATATAACGTAATAAGTTATAACGTTATACCATATGACGTTATACCATATAACGTAATACGTTATAACGTTATACCTTATGACTTTATACCATATAACGTAATACGTTATAACGTTATACCTTATGACGTTATACCACATAACGTAATACGTTAAAACGTTATACCATATAACGTAATACGTTATAACGTTATACCATATAACGTAATACGTTATAACGTTATACCATATAACGTAATACGTTATAACGTTATACCATATGACGTAATACGTTATAACGTTATACCATATGACGTCATACCATATCACGTTATACCATATAACGTAATACGATATAACGTTATACCATATGACGTTATACCATACAACGTAATGCGTTATAACGTTATACCATATAACGGAATACGTTATAACGTTATACCGTATAACGTAATACGTTATAACGTTATACCGTATGACGTTATATCATATAGCGTAATACGTTATAACGTTATACCATATAACGTAATACGTTATAACGTTATACCATATAACGTAATACGTTATAACGTTATACCATATAACGTAATACGTTATAAAGTTATACCATATGTCGTTATACCATATAACGTAATACGTTATAACGTTATACCATATAACGTAATACGTTATAACGTTATACCATATAACGTAATACGTTATAACGTTATACCATATAACGTAATACGTTATAACGTTATACCATATGTCCTTATACCATATAACGTAATACGTTATAACGTTATACCTTATGACTTTATACCATATAACGTAATACGTTATAACGTTATACCATATGACGTTATACCATATAACGTAATACGTTAAAACGTTATACCATATAACGTAATACGTTATAACGTTATACCATATAACGTAATACGTTATAACGTTATACCATATAACGTAATAAGTTATAACGTTATACCATATGACGTTATACCATATAACGTAATACGTTATAACGTTATACCTTATGACTTTATACCATATAACGTAATACGTTATAACGTTATACCATATGTCGTTATACCATATAACGTAATACGTTATAACGTTATACCATATAACGTAATACGTTATAACGTTATACCATATAACGTAATACGTTATAACGTTATACCATATGTCCTTATACCATATAACGTAATACGTTATAACGTTATACCATATAACGTAATACGTTATAACGTTATACCTTATGACTTTATACCATATAACGTAATACGTTATAACGTTATACCATATGACGTTATACCATATAACGTAATACGTTAAAACGTTATACCATATAACGTAATACGTTATAACGTTATACCATATAACGTAATACGTTATAACGTTATACCATATAACGTAATAAGTTATAACGTTATACCATATGACGTTATACCATATAACGTAATACGTTATAACGTTATACCTTATGACTTTATACCATATAACGTAATACGTTATAACGTTATACCTTATGACGTTATACCACATAACGTAATACGTTAAAACGTTATACCATATAACGTAATACGTTATAACGTTATACCATATAACGTAATACGTTATAACGTTATACCATATAACGTAATACGTTATAACGTTATACCATATGACGTAATACGTTATAACGTTATACCATATGACGTCATACCATATCACGTTATACCATATAACGTAATACGATATAACGTTATACCATATGACGTTATACCATACAACGTAATGCGTTATAACGTTATACCATATAACGGAATACGTTATAACGTTATACCGTATAACGTAATACGTTATAACGTTATACCGTATGACGTTATATCATATAGCGTAATACGTTATAACGTTATACCATATAACGTAATACGTTATAACGTTATACCGTATGACGTTATATCATATAGCGTAATACGTTATAACGTTATACCATATGACGTTATACCATATAACGTAATACGTTATAACGTTATACCATATGACGTTATACCATATAACGTTATACCATATAACGTAATACGTTATAACGTTATACCATATATCGTAATACGTTATAACGTTATACCGTATGACGTTATATCATATAGCGTAATACGTTATAACGTTATACCGTATGACGTTATATCATATAGCGTAATACATTATAACGTTATACCATAAACGTAATACGTTATAACGTTATACCATATGTCGTTATACCATATAACGTAATACGTTATAACGTTATACCATATAACGTAATACGTTATAACGTCATACCATATAACTTAATACGTTATAACGTTATGCCATATAACGTAATACGTTATAACGTTATACCATATAACGTAATACGTTATAACGTTATACCATATGTCGTTATACCATATAACGTAATACGTTATAACGTTATACCATATAACGTAATACGTTATAACGTTATACCATATAACGTTATGCCATATAACGTAATACGTTATAAAGTTATACCATATAACGTAATACGTTATAACGTTATACCATATGACGTTATACCATATAACGTAATACGTTATAACGTTATACCATATAACTTAATACGTTATAACGTTATACCATATAACGTAATACGTTATAACGTTATACCATATAACGTAATACGTTATAACGTTATACCATATGTCGTTATACCATATAACGTAATACGTTATAACGTTATACCATATAACGTAATACGTTATAACGTTATACCATATAACGTTATGCCATATAACGTAATACGTTATAAAGTTATACCATATAACGTACTACGTTATAACGTTATACCATATGACGTTATACCATATAACGTTATACCATATAACGTAATACGTTATAACGTTATACCATATAACGTAATACGTTATAACGTTATACCATATGTCGTTATACCATATAACGTAATACGTTATAACGTTATACCATATAACGTAATACGTTATAACGTTATACCATATAACGTTATGCCATATAACGTAATACGTTATAAAGTTATACCATATAACGTACTACGTTATAACGTTATACCATATGACGTTATACCATATAACGTTATACCATATAACGTAATACGTTATAACGTTATACCATATATCGTAATACGTTATAACGTTATACCATATGTCGTTATACCATATAACGTAATACGTTATAACGTTATACCATATAACGTAATACGTTATAACGTTATACCATATAACGTAATAAGTTATGACGTTATACCATATGACGTTATACCATATAACGTTATACGTTATAACGTTATGCCATATGACGTTATACCATATAACGTAATACGTTATAACGTTATACCTTATGACTTTATACCATATAACGTAATACGTTATAACGTTATACCATATGACGTTATACCATATAACGTAATACGTTATAACGTTATACCATATAACGTAATACGTTATAACGTTATACCATATAACGTAATACGTTATAAAGTTATACCATATGTCGTTATACCATATAACGTAATACGTTATAACGTTATACCATATAACGTAATACGTTATAACGTTATACCATATAACGTAATACGTTATAACGTTATACCATATAACGTAATACGTTATAACGTTATACCATATAACGTAATACGTTATAACGTTATACCATATAACGTAATACGTTATAACGTTATACCATATAACGTAATACGTTATAACGTTATACCATATAACGTAATATGTTATAACGTTATACCATATGTCGTTATACCATATAACGTAATACGTTATAACGTTATACCATATAACGTAATACGTTATAACGTTATACCATATAACGTAATACGTTATGACGTTATACCATATAACGTAATACGTTATAACGTTATACCATATGTCGTTATACCATATAACGTAATACGTTATAACGTTATACCATATAACGTAATACGTTATAACGTTATACCATATAACGTAATAAGTTATAACGTTATACCATATGACGTTATACCATATAACGTATTACGTTATAACGTTATTCCATATAACGTAATACGTTATAACGTTATACCATATAACGTAATAAGTTATGACGTTATACCATATAACGTAATACGTTATAACGTTATGCCATATGACGTTATACCATATAACGTAATACGTTATAACGTTATACCTTATGACTTTATACCATAGAACGTAATACGTTATAACGTTATACCATATGACGTTATACCATATAACGTAATACGTTATAACGTTATACCATATAACGTAATACGTTATAACGTTATACCATATGTCGTTATACCATATAACGTAATACGTTATAACGTTATACCATATAACGTAATACGTTATAACGTTATACCATATGTCGTTATACCATATAACTTAATACGTTATAACGTTATACTATATAACGTAATACGTTATAACGTTATACCTTATGACTTTATACCATATAACGTAATACGTTATAACGTTATACCATATAACGTAATACGTTATAACGTTATACCGTATGACGTTATATCATATAGCGTAATACGTTATAACGTTATACCATATGACGTTATACCATATAACGTAATATGTTATAACGTTATACCATATGACGTTATACCACATAACGTTATACCATATAACGTAATACGTTATAACGTTATACCATATATCGTAATACGTTATAACGTTATACCGTATGACGTTATATCATATAGCGTAATACGTTATAACGTTATACCATATGTCGTTATACCATATAACGTAATACGTTATAACGTTATACCATATAACGTAATACGTTATAACGTTATACCATATAACGTAATACGTTATAACGTTATACCATATGACGTTATACCATATAACGTAATACGTTATAACGTTATACCATATGACGTTATACCATATAACGTTATACCATATAACGTAATACGTTATAACGTTATACCATATATCGTAATACGTTATAACGTTATACCGTATGACGTTATATCATATAGCGTAATACGTTATAACGTTATACCGTATGACGTTATATCATATAGCGTAATACATTATAACGTTATACCATATAACGTAATACGTTATAACGTTATACCATATGTCGTTATACCATATAACGTAATACGTTATAACGTTATACCATATAACGTAATACGTTATAACGTTATACCATATAACGTAATACGTTATAACGTTATACCATATAACGTAATACGTTATAACGTTATACCATATGTCGTTATACCATATAACGTAATACGTTATAACGTTATACCATATAACGTTATGCCATATAACGTAATACGTTATAAAGTTATACCATATAACGTAATACGTTATAACGTTATACCATATGACGTTATACCATATAACGTTATACCATATAACGTAATACGTTATAACGTTATACCATATATCGTAATACGTTATAACGTTATACCATATGTCGTTATACCATATAACGTAATACGTTATAACGTTATACCATATAACGTAATACGTTATAACGTTATACCATATAACGTAATAAGTTATGACGTTATACCATATGACGTTATACCATATAACGTAATACGTTATAACGTTATGCCATATGACGTTATACCATATAACGTAATACGTTATAACGTTATACCTTATGACTTTATACCATATAACGTAATACGTTATAACGTTATACCATATGACGTTATACCATACAACGTAATACGTTATAACGTTATACCATATAACGTAATACGTTATAACGTTATACCATATGTCGTTATACCATATAACGTAATACGTTATAACGTTATACCATATAACGTAATACGTTATAACGTTATACCATATGTCGTTATACCATATAACTTAATACGTTATAACGTTATACTATATAACGTAATACGTTATAACGTTATACCATATGACGTCATACCATATGACGTTATACCATATAACGTAATACGATATAACGTTATACCATATGACGTTATACCATACAACGTAATACGTTATAACGTTATACCATATGTCGTTATACCATATAACGTAATACGTTATAACGTTATACCATATAACGTAATACGTTATAACGTTATACCATATAACGTAATACGTTATAACGTTATACCATATGTCCTTATACCATATAACGTAATACGTTATAACGTTATACCATATAACGTAATACGTTATAACGTTATACCTTATGACTTTATACCATATAACGTAATACGTTATAACGTTATACCATATGACGTTATACCATATAACGTAATACGTTAAAACGTTATACCATATAACGTAATACGTTATAACGTTATACCATATAACGTAATACGTTATAACGTTATACCATATAACGTAATACGTTATAACGTTATACCATATGACGTTATACCATATAACGTAATACGTTATAACGTTATACCTTATGACTTTATACCATATAACGTAATACGTTATAACGTTATACCATATGACGTAATACGTTATAACGTTATACCATATGACGTCATACCATATCACGTTATACCATATAACGTAATACGATATAACGTTATACCATATGACGTTATACCATACAACGTAATGCGTTATAACGTTATACCATATAACGGAATACGTTATAACGTTATACCGTATAACGTAATACGTTATAACGTTATACCGTATGACGTTATATCATATAGCGTAATACGTTATAACGTTATACCATATAACGTAATACGTTATAACGTTATACCGTATGACGTTATATCATATAGCGTAATACGTTATAACGTTATACCATATGACGTTATACCATATAACGTAATACGTTATAACATTATACCATATGACGTTACACCATATAACGTTATACCATATAACGTAATACGTTATAACGTTATACCATATATCGTAATACGTTATAACGTTATACCGTATGACGTTATATCATATAGCGTAATACGTTATAACGTTATACCATATGTCGTTATACCATATAACGTAATACGTTATAACGTTATACCATATAACGTAATACGTTATAACGTTATACCATATAACGTAATACGTTATAACGTTATACCATATGACGTTGTACCATATAACGTAATACGTTATAACGTTATACCATATAACGTAATACGTTATAACGTTATACCATATAACGTAATACGTTATAACGTTATACCATATAACGTAATACGTTATAACGTTATACCATATAACGTAATACGTTATAACGTTATACCATATGACGGTATACCATATAACGTAATACGTTATAACGTTATACCATATAACGTAATACGTTATAACGTTATACCTTATGACTTTATACCATATAACGTAATACGTTATAACGTTATACCATATGACGTTATACCATATAACGTAATACGTTAAAACGTTATACCATATAACGTAATACGTTATAACGTTATACCATATAACGTAATACGTTATAACGTTATACCATATAACGTAATAAGTTATAACGTTATACCGTATGACGTTATATCATATAGCGTAATACATTATAACGTTATACCATAAACGTAATACGTTATAACGTTATACCATATGTCGTTATACCATATAACGTAATACGTTATAACGTTATACCATATAACGTAATACGTTATAACGTTATACCATATAACGTAATACGTTATAACGTTATACCATATGTCCTTATACCATATAACGTAATACGTTATAACGTTATACCTTATGACTTTATACCATATAACGTAATACGTTATAACGTTATACCATATGACGTTATACCATATAACGTAATACGTTAAAACGTTATACCATATAACGTAATACGTTATAACGTTATACCATATAACGTAATAC
This sequence comes from Bombus vancouverensis nearcticus, assembly GCF_051014615.1. Taxonomy (NCBI): domain Eukaryota; kingdom Metazoa; phylum Arthropoda; class Insecta; order Hymenoptera; family Apidae; genus Bombus; species Bombus vancouverensis. Next base: position 3,615,501 of record NC_134925.1, read on the forward strand.
GTTATAACGTTATACCATATAACGTAATAAGTTATAACGTTATACCATATGACCTTATACCATATAACGTAATACGTTATAACGTTATACCTTATGACTTTATACCATATAACGTAATACGTTATAACGTTATACCATATGTCGTTATACCATATAACGTAATACGTTATAACGTTATACCATATAACGTAATACGTTATAACGTTATACCTTATGACTTTATACCATATAACGTAATACGTTATAACGTTATACCATATGACGTTATACCATATAACGTAATACGTTAAAACGTTATACCATATAACGTAATACGTTATAACGTTATACCATATAACGTAATACGTTATAACGTTATACCATATAACGTAATAAGTTATAACGTTATACCATATGACGTTATACCATATAACGTAATACGTTATAACGTTATACCTTATGACTTTATACCATATAACGTAATACGTTATAACGTTATACCTTATGACGTTATACCACATAACGTAATACGTTAAAACGTTATACCATATAACGGAATACGTTATAACGTTATACCATATAACGTAATACGTTATAACGTTATACCATATAACGTAATACGTTATAACGTTATACCATATGACGTAATACGTTATAACGTTATACCATATGACGTCATACCATATCACGTTATACCATATAACGTAATACGATATAACGTTATACCATATGACGTAATACCATACAACGTAATGCGTTATAACGTTATACCATATAACGGAATACGTTATAACGTTATACCGTATAACGTAATACGTTATAACGTTATACCGTATGACGTTATATCATATAGCGTAATACGTTATAACGTTATACCATATAACGTAATACGTTATAACGTTATACCGTATGACGTTATATCATATAGCGTAATACGTTATAACGTTATACCATATGACGTTATACCATATAACGTAATACGTTATAACGTTATACCATATGACGTTATACCATATAACGTTATACCATATAACGTAATACGTTATAACGTTATACCATATATCGTAATACGTTATAACGTTATACCGTATGACGTTATATCATATAGCGTAATACGTTATAACGTTATACCGTATGACGTTATATCGTATAGCGTAATACATTATAACGTTATACCATAAACGTAATACGTTATAACGTTATACCATATGTCGTTATACCATATAACGTAATACGTTATAACGTTATACCATATAACGTAATACGTTATAACGTCATACCATATAACTTAATACGTTATAACGTTATGCCATATAACGTAATACGTTATAACGTTATACCATATAACGTAATACGTTATAACGTTATACCATATGTCGTTATACCATATAACGTAATACGTTATAACGTTATACCATATAACGTAATACGTTATAACGTTATACCATATAACGTTATGCCATATAACGTAATACGTTATAAAGTTATACCATATAACGTAATACGTTATAACGTTATACCATATGACGTTATACCATATAACGTAATACGTTATAACGTTATACCATATAACTTAATACGTTATAACGTTATACCATATAACGTAATACGTTATAACGTTATACCATATAACGTAATACGTTATAACGTTATACCATATGTCGTTATACCATATAACGTAATACGTTATAACGTTATACCATATAACGTAATACGTTATAACGTTATACCATATAACGTTATGCCATATAACGTAATACGTTATAAAGTTATACCATATAACGTACTACGTTATAACGTTATACCATATGACGTTATACCATATAACGTTATACCATATAACGTAATACGTTATAACGTTATACCATATAACGTAATACGTTATAACGTTATACCATATGTCGTTATACCATATAACGTAATACGTTATAACGTTATACCATATAACGTAATACGTTATAACGTTATACCATATAACGTTATGCCATATAACGTAATACGTTATAAAGTTATACCATATAACGTACTACGTTATAACGTTATACCATATGACGTTATACCATATAACGTTATACCATATAACGTAATACGTTATAACGTTATACCATATATCGTAATACGTTATAACGTTATACCATATGTCGTTATACCATATAACGTAATACGTTATAACGTTATACCATATAACGTAATACGTTATAACGTTATACCATATAACGTAATAAGTTATGACGTTATACCATATGACGTTATACCATATAACGTTATACGTTATAACGTTATGCCATATGACGTTATACCATATAACGTAATACGTTATAACGTTATACCTTATGACTTTATACCATATAACGTAATACGTTATAACGTTATACCATATGACGTTATACCATATAACGTAATACGTTATAACGTTATACCATATAACGTAATACGTTATAACGTTATACCATATAACGTAATACGTTATAAAGTTATACCATATGTCGTTATACCATATAACGTAATACGTTATAACGTTATACCATATAACGTAATACGTTATAACGTTATACCATATAACGTAATACGTTATAACGTTATACCATATGACGGTATACCATATAACGTAATACGTTATAACGTTATACCTTATGACTTTATACCATATAACGTAATACGTTATAACGTTATACCATATGACGTTATACCATATAACGTAATACGTTATAACGTTATACAATATAACGTAACACGTTATAACGTTATACCATATGTCGTTATACCATATAACTTAATACGTTATAACGTTATACTATATAACGTAATACGTTATAACGTTATACCATATGACGTCATACCATATGACGTTATACCATATAACGTAATACGTTATAACGTTATACCATATGACGTTATACCATACAACGTAATACGTTATAACATTATACCATATGTCGTTATACCATATAACGTAATACGTTATAACGTTATACCATATAACGTAATACGTTATAACGTTATACCATATAACGTAATACGTTATAACGTTATACCATATGTCCTTATACCATATAACGTAATACGTTATAACGTTATACCATATAACGTAATACGTTATAACGTTATACCTTATGATTTTATACCATATAACGTAATACGTTATAACGTTATACCATATGACGTTATACCATATAACGTAATACGTTAAAACGTTATACCATATAACGTAATACGTTATAACGTTATACCATATAACGTAATACGTTATAACGTTATACCATATAACGTAATAAGTTATAACGTTATACCATATGACGTTATACCATATAGCGTAATACGTTATAACGTTATACCTTATGACTTTATACCATATAACGTAATACGTTATAACGTTATACCATATGACGTTATACCACATAACGTAATACGTTAAAACGTTATACCATATAACGTAATACGTTATAACGTTATACCATATAACGTAATACGTTATAACGTTATACCATATAACGTAATACGTTATAACGTTATACCATATGACGTAATACGTTATATCGTTATACCATATGACGTCATACCATATCACGTTATACCATATAACGTAATACGATATAACGTTATACCATATGACGTTATACCATACAACGTAATGCGTTATAACGTTATACCATATAACGGAATACGTTATAACGTTATACCGTATAACGTAATACGTTATAACGTTATACCGTATGACGTTATATCATATAGCGTAATACGTTATAACGTTATACCATATAACGTAATACGTTATAACGTTATACCGTATGACGTTATATCATATAGCGTAATACGTTATAACGTTATACCATATGACGTTATACCATATAACGTAATACGTTATAACGTTATACCATATGACGTTATACCATATAACGTTATACCATATAACGTAATACGTTATAACGTTATACCATATATCGTAATACGTTATAACGTTATACCGTATGACGTTATATCATATAGCGTAATACGTTATAACGTTATACCATATGTCGTTATACCATATAACGTAATACGTTATAACGTTATACCATATAACGTAATACGTTATAACGTTATACCATATAACGTAATACGTTATAACGTTATACCATATGACGTTATACCATATAACGTAATACGTTATAACGTTATACCATATAACGTAATACGTTATAACGTTATACCATATATCGTAATACGTTATAACGTTATACCGTATGACGTTATATCATATAGCGTAATACGTTATAACGTTATACCGTATGACGTTATATCATATAGCGTAATACATTATAACGTTATACCATAAACGTAATACGTTATAACGTTATACCATATGTCGTTATACCATATAACGTAATACGTTATAACGCTATACCATATAACGTAATACGTTATAACGTCATACCATATAACTTAATACGTTATAACGTTATACCATATAACGTAATACGTTATAACGTTATACCATATAACGTAATACGTTATAACGTTATACCATATGTCGTTATACCATATAACGTAATACGTTATAACGTTATACCATATAACGTAATACGTTATAACGTTATACCATATAACGTTATGCCATATAACGTAATACGTTATAAAGTTATACCATATAACGTAATACGTTATAACGTTATACCATATGACGTTATACCATATAACGTAATACGTTATAACGTTATACCATATAACTTAATACGTTATAACGTTATACCATATAACGTAATACGTTATAACGTTATACCATATAACGTAATACGTTATAACGTTATACCATATGTCGTTATACCATATAACGTAATACGTTACAACGTTATACCATATGTTGTTATACCATATAACGTAATACGTTATAACGTTATACCATATAACGTAATACGTTATAACGTCATACCATATAACTTAATACGTTATAACGTTATACCATATAACGTAATACGTTATAACGTTATACCATATAACGTAATACGTTATAACGTTATACCATATGTCGTTATACCATATAACGTAATACGTTATAACGTTATACCATATAACGTAATACGTTATAACGTTATACCATATAACGTTATGACATATAACGTAATACGTTATAAAGTTATACCATATAACGTACTACGTTATAACGTTATACCATATGACGTTATACCATATAACGTTATACCATATAACGTAATACGTTATAACGTTATACCATATATCGTAATACGTTATAACGTTATACCATATGTCGTTATACCATATAACGTAATACGTTATAACGTTATACCATATAACGTAATACGTTATAACGTTATACCATATAACGTAATAAGTTATGACGTTATACCATATGACGTTATACCATATAACGTAATACGTTATAACGTTATGCCATATGACGTTATACCATATAACGTAATACGTTATAACGTTATACCTTATGACTTTATACCATATAACGTAATACGTTATAACGTTATACCATATGACGTTATACCATATAACGTAATACGTTATAACGTTATACCATATAACGTAATACGTTATAACGTTATACCATATAACGTAATACGTTATAAAGTTATACCATATGTCGTTATACCATATAACGTAATACGTTATAACGTTATACCATATAACGTAATACGTTATAACGTTATACCATATAACGTAATACGTTATAACGTTATACCATATAACGTAATACGTTATAGCGTTATACCATATAACGTAATACGTTATAACGTTATACCATATGACGGTATACCATATAACGTAATACGTTATAACGTTATACCTTATGACTTTATACCATATAACGTAATACGTTATAACGTTATACCATATGACGTTATACCATATAACGTAATACGTTATAACGTTATACCATATAACGTAACACGTTATAACGTTATACCATATGTCGTTATACCATATAACTTAATACGTTATAACGTTATACTATATAACGTAATACGTTATAACGTTATACCATATGACGTCATACCATATGACGTTATACCATATAACGTAATACGATATAACGTTATACCATATGACGTTATACCATACAACGTAATACGTTATAACGTTATACCATATGTCGTTATACCATATAACGTAAAACGTTATAACGTTATACCATATAACGTAATACGTTATAAAGTTATACCATATGTCGTTATACCATATAACGTAATACGTTATAACGTTATACCATATAACGTAATACGTTATAACGTTATACCATATAACGTAATAAGTTATAACGTTATACCATATGACGTTATACCATATAACGTAATACGTTATAACGTTATACCATATGACGTTATACCATATAACGTTATACCATATAACGTTATACCATATAACGTAATACGTTATAACGTTATACCATATATCGTAATACGTTATAGCGTTATACCGTATGACGTTATATCATATAGCGTAATACGTTATAACGTTATACCGTATGACGTTATATCATATAGCGTAACACGTTATAACGTTATAACATATAACGTAATACGTTATAACGTTATACCGTATGACGTTATATCATATAGCGTAATACGTTATAACGTTATACCATATGCCGTTATACCATATAACGTAATACGTTATAACGTTATACCATATAACGTAATACGTTATAACGTTATACCATATAACGTAATACGTTATAACGTTATACCATATGTCGTTATACCATATAACGTAATACGTTATAACGTTATACCATATAACGTAATACGTTATAACGTTATACCATATAACGTAATAAGTTATAACGTTATACCATATGACGTTATACCATATAACGTAATACGTTATAACGTTATACCATATAACGTAATACGTTATAACGTTATACCATATAACGTTATGCCATATAACGTATATACGTTATAAAGTTATACCATATAACGTAATACGTTATAACGTTATACCATATGACGTTATACCATATAACGTTATACCATATAACGTAATACGTTATAACGTTATACCATATATCGTAATGCGTTATAACGTTATACCATATGTCGTTATACCATATAACGTAAAACGTTATAACGTTATACCATATAACGTAATACGTTATAACGTTATACCATATAACGTAATACGTTATAACGTTATACCATATAACGTTATACCATATAACGTAATACGTTATAACGTTATACCATATGACGTAATACGTTATAACGTTATACCATATGACGGTATACCATATGACGTAATACGTTATAACGTTATACCATATGTCGTTATACCATATAACGTAATACGTTATAACGTTATACCATATAACGTAATACGTTATAACGTTATACCATATGTCGTTATACCATATAACGTTATACCATATAACGTAATACGTTATAACGTTATACCATATATCGTAATACGTTATAACGTTATACCATATGACATTATACCATATAACGTAATACGTTATAACCTTATACCATATGACGTTATACCATATATCGTTATACCATATAACGTAATACGTTATAACGTTATACCATATATCGTAATACGTTATAACGTTATACCGGTATGACGTTATATCATATAGCGTAATACGTTATAACGTTATTCCATATGTCGTTATACCATATAACGTAATACGTTATAACGTTATACCATATAGCGTAATACGTTATAACGTTATACCATATAACGTAATACGTTATAACGTTATACCATATAACGTAATACGTTACAACGTTATACCATATGTCGTTATACCATATAACGTAATACGTTATAACGTTATACCATATAACGTAATACGTTATAACGTTATACCATATAACGTAATAAGTTATAACGTTATACCATATGACGTTATACCATATAACGTAATACGTTATAACGTTATACCATATGACGTTATACCATATAACGTTATACCATATAACGTAATACGTTATAACGTTATACCATATATCGTGATACGTTATAACGTTATACCGTATGACGTAATACGTTATAACGTTATACCGTATGACGTTATATCATATAGCGTAATACGTTATAACGTTATACCATATAACGTAATACGTTATAACGTTACACCGTATGACGTTATATCATATAGCGTAATACGTTATAACGTTATACCATATGTCGTTATACCATATAACGTAATACGTTATAACGTTATACCATATAACGTAATACGTTATAACGTTATACCATATAACGTAATACGTTATAACGTTATACCATATAACGTAATACGTTATAACGTTATACCATATGTCGTTATACCATATAACGTAATACGTTATAAGGTTATACCATATAACGTAATACGTTATAACGTTATACCATATAACGTAATACGTTATAACGTTATACCATATTTCGTAATACGTTATAACGTTATACCATATGTCGTTATACCATATAACGTAATACGTTATAACGTTATACCATATAACGTAATACGTTATAACGTTATACCATATAACGTAATAAGTTATGACGTTATACCATATGACGTTATACCATATAACGTAATACGTTATAACGTTATGCCATATGACGTTATACCATATAACGTAATACGTTATAACGTTATACCTTATGACTTTATACCATATAACGTAATACGTTATAACGTTATACCATATGACGTTATACCATATAACGTAATACGTTATAACGTTATACCATATAACGTAATACGTTATAACGTTATACCATATGTCGTTATACCATATAACGTAATACGTTATAACGTTATACCATATAACGTAATACGTTATAACGTTATACCTTATGACTTTATACCATATAACGTAATACGTTATAACGTTATACCATATGACGTTATACCATATAACGTAATACGTTAAAACGTTATACCATATAACGTAATACGTTATAACGTTATACCATATAACGTAATACGTTATAACGTTATACCATATAACGTAATAAGTTATAACGTTATACCATATGACGTTATACCATATAACGTAATAGGTTATAACGTTATACCTTATGACTTTATACCATATAACGTAATACGTTATAACGTTATACCATATGACGTTATACCACATAACGTAATACGTTAAAACGTTATACCATATAACGTAATACGTTATAACGTTATACCATATAACGTAATACGTTATAACGTTATACCATATAACGTAATACGTTATAACGTTATACCATATGACGTAATACGTTATAACGTTATACCATATGACGTCATACCATATCACGTTATACCATATAACGTAATACGATATAACGTTATACCATATGACGTTATACCATACAACGTAATGCGTTATAACGTTATACCATATAACGGAATACGTTATAACGTTATACCGTATAACGTAATACGTTATAACGTTATACCGTATGACGTTATATCATATAGCGTAATACGTTATAACGTTATACGATATAACGTAATACGTTATAACGTTATACCGTATGACGTTATATCATATAGCGTAATACGTTATAACGTTATACCATATGACGTTATACCATATAACGTAATACGTTATAACATTATACCATATGACGTTACACCATATAACGTTATACCATATAACGTAATACGTTATAACGTTATACCATATATCGTAATACGTTATAACGTTATACCGTATGACGTTATATCATATAGCGTAATACGTTATAACGTTATACCATATGTCGTTATACCATATAACGTAATACGTTATAACGTTATACCATATAACGTAATACGTTATAACGTTATACCATATAACGTAATACGTTATAACGTTATACCATATAACGTAATACGTTATAACGTTATACCATATAACGTAATACGTTATAACGTTATACCATATATCGTAATACGTTATAACGTTATACCGTATGACGTTATATCATATAGCGTAATACGTTATAACGTTATACCGTATGACGTTATATCATATAGCGTAATACATTATAACGTTATACCATAAACGTAATACGTTATAACGTTATACCATATGTCGTTATACCATATAACGTAATACGTTATAACGTTATACCATATAACGTAATACGTTATAACGTTATACCATATGTCCTTATACCATATAACGTAATACGTTATAACGTTATACCTTATGACTTTATACCATATAACGTAATACGTTATAACGTTATACCATATGACGTTATACCATATAACGTAATACGTTAAAACGTTATACCATATAACGTAATACGTTATAACGTTATACCATATAACGTAATACGTTATAACGTTATACCATATAACGTAATAAGTTATAACGTTATACCATATGACGTTATACCATATAACGTAATACGTTATAACGTTATACCTTATGACTTTATACCATATAACGTAATACGTTATAACGTTATACCATATGTCGTTATACCATATAACGTAATACGTTATAACGTTATACCATATAACGTAATACGTTATAACGTTATACCATATAACGTAATACGTTATAACGTTATACCATATGTCCTTATACCATATAACGTAATACGTTATAACGTTATACCATATAACGTAATACGTTATAACGTTATACCTTATGACTTTATACCATATAACGTAATACGTTATAACGTTATACCATATGACGTTATACCATATAACGTAATACGTTAAAACGTTATACCATATAACGTAATACGTTATAACGTTATACCATATAACGTAATACGTTATAACGTTATACCATATAACGTAATAAGTTATAACGTTATACCATATGACGTTATACCATATAACGTAATACGTTATAACGTTATACCTTATGACTTTATACCATATAACGTAATACGTTATAACGTTATACCATATGACGTTATACCACATAACGTAATACGTTAAAACGTTATACCATATAACGTAATACGTTATAACGTTATACCATATAACGTAATACGTTATAACGTTATACCATATAACGTTATACGTTATAACGTTATACCATATGACGTAATACGTTATAACGTTATACCATATGACGTCATACCATATCACGTTATACCATATAACGTAATACGATATAACGTTATACCATATGACGTTATACCATACAACGTAATGCGTTATAACGTTATACCATATAACGGAATACGTTATAACGTTATACCGTATAACGTAATACGTTATAACGTTATACCGTATGACGTTATATCATATAGCGTAATACGTTATAACGTTATACCATATAACGTAATACGTTATAACGTTATACCGTCTGACGTTATATCATATAGCGTAATACGTTATAACGTTATACCATATGACGTTATACCATATAACGTAATACGTTATAACGTTATACCATATGACGTTATACCATATAACGTTATACCATATAACGTAATACGTTATAACGTTATACCATATATCGTAATACGTTATAACGTTATACCGTATGACGTTATATCATATAGCGTAATACGTTATAACGTTATACCATATGTCGTTATACCATATAACGTAATACGTTATAACGTTATACCATATAACGTAATACGTTATAACGTTATACCATATAACGTAATACGTTATAACGTTATACCATATGACGTTATACCATATAACGTAATACGTTATAACGTTATACCATATAACGTAATACGTTATAACGTTATACCATATATCGTAATACGTTATAACGTTATACCGTATGACGTTATATCATATAGCGTAATACGTTATAACGTTATACCGTATGACGTTATATCATATAGCGTAATACATTATAACGTTATACCATAAACGTAATACGTTATAACGTTATACCATATGTCGTTATACCATATAACGTAATACGTTATAACGTTATACCATATAACGTAATACGTTATAACGTCATACCATATAACTTAATACGTTATAACGTTATACCATATAACGTAATACGTTATAACGTTATACCATATAACGTAATACGTTATAACGTTATACCATATGTCGTTATACCATATAACGTAATACGTTATAACGTTATACCATATAACGTAATACGTTATAACGTTATACCATATAACGTTATGCCATATAACGTAATACGTTATAAAGTTATACCATATAACGTAATACGTTATAACGTTATACCATATGACGTTATACCATATAACGTAATACGTTATAACGTTATACCATATAACTTAATACGTTATAACGTTATACCATATAACGTAATACGTTATAACGTTATACCATATAACGTAATACGTTATAACGTTATACCATATGTCGTTATACCATATAACGTAATACGTTATAACGTTATACCATATGTTGTTATACCATATAACGTAATACGTTATAACGTTATACCATATAACGTAATACGTTATAACGTCATACCATATAACTTAATACGTTATAACGTTATACCATATAACGTAATACGTTATAACGTTATACCATATAACGTAATACGTTATAACGTTATACCATATAACGTAATACGTTATAACGTTATACCATATATCGTAATACGTTATAACGTTATACCATATGTCGTTATACCATATAACGTAATACGTTATAACGTTATACCATATAACGTAATACGTTATAACGTTATACCATATAACGTAATAAGTTATGACGTTATACCATATTACGTTATACCATATAACGTAATACGTTATAACGTTATGCCATATGACGTTATACCATATAACGTAATACGTTATAACGTTATACCTTATGACTTTATACCATATAACGTAATACGTTATAACGTTATACCATATGACGTTATACCATATAACGTAATACGTTATAACGTTATACCATATAACGTAATACGTTATAACGTTATACCATATAACGTAATACGTTATAAAGTTATACCATATGTCGTTATACCATATAACGTAATACGTTATAACGTTATACCATATAACGTAATACGTTATAACGTTATACCATATAACGTAATACGTTATAACGTTATACCATATAACGTAATACGTTATAACGTTATACCATATGACGGTATACCATATAACGTAATACGTTATAACGTTATACCTTATGACTTTATACCATATAACGTAATACGTTATAACGTTATACCATATGACGTTATACCATATAACGTAATACGTTATAACGTTATACCATATAACGTAACACGTTATAACGTTATACCATATGTCGTTATACCATATAACTTAATACGTTATAACGTTATACTATATAACGTAATACGTTATAACGTTATACCATATGACGTCATACCATATGACGTTATACCATATAACGTAATACGATATAACGTTATACCATATGACGTTATACCATACAACGTAATACGTTAAAACGTTATACCATATGTCGTTATACCATATAACGTAAAACGTTATAACGTTATACCATATAACGTAATACGTTATAAAGTTATACCATATGTCGTTATACCATATAACGTAATACGTTATAACGTTATACCATATAACGTAATACGTTATAACGTTATACCATATAACGTAATAAGTTATAACGTTATACCATATGACGTTATACCATATAACGTAATACGTTATAACGTTATACCATATGACGTTATACCATATAACGTTATACCATATAACGTTATACCATATAACGTAATACGTTATAACGTTATACCATATATCGTAATACGTTATAGCGTTATACCGTATGACGTTATATCATATAGCGTAATACGTTATAACGTTATACCGTATGACGTTATATCATATAGCGTAACACGTTATAACGTTATACCATATAACGTAATACGTTATAACGTTATACCGTATGACGTTATATCATATAGCGTAATACGTTATAACGTTATACCATATGCCGTTATACCATATAACGTAATACGTTATAACGTTATACCATATAACGTAATACGTTATAACGTTATACCATATAACGTAATACGTTATAACGTTATACCATATGTCGCTATACCTTATAACGTAATACGTTATAACGTTATACCATATAACGTAATACGTTATAACGTTATACCATATAACGTAATAAGTTATAACGTTATACCATATGACGTTATACCATATAACGTAATACGTTATAACGTTATACCATATAACGTAATACGTTATAACGTTATACCATATAACGTTATGCCATATAACGTATATACGTTATAAAGTTATACCATATAACGTAATACGTTATAACGTTATACCATATGACGTTATACCATATAACGTTATACCATATAACGTAATACGTTATAACGTTATACCATATATCGTAATGCGTTATAACGTTATACCATATGTCGTTATACCATATAACGTAAAACGTTATAACGTTATACCATATAACGTAATACGTTATAACGTTATACCATATAACGTAATACGTTATAACGTTATACCATATAACGTTATACCATATAACGTAATACGTTATAACGTTATACCATATGACGTAATACGTTATAACGTTATACCATATGACGGTATACCATATGACGTAATACGTTATAACGTTATACCATATGTCGTTATACCATATAACGTAATACGTTATAACGTTATACCATATAACGTAATACGTTATAACGTTATACCATATGTCGTTATACCATATAACGTTATACCATATAACGTAATACGTTATAACGTTATACCATATATCGTAATACGTTATAACGTTATACCATATGACATTATACCATATAACGTAATACGTTATAACCTTATACCATATGACGTTATACCATATATCGTTATACCATATAACGTAATACGTTATAACGTTATACCATATATCGTAATACGTTATAACGTTATACCGTATGACGTTATATCATATAGCGTAATACGTTATAACGTTATTCCATATGTCGTTATACCATATAACGTAATACGTTATAACGTTATACCATATAACGTAATACGTTATAACGTTATACCATATAACGTAATACGTTATAACGTTATACCATATAACGTAATACGTTACAACGTTATACCATATGTCGTTATACCATATAACGTAATACGTTATAACGTTATACCATATAACGTAATACGTTATAACGTTATACCATATAACGTAATAAGTTATAACGTTATACCATATGACGTTATACCATATAACGTAATACGTTATAACGTTATACCATATGACGTTATACCATATAACGTTATACCATATAACGTAATACGTTATAACGTTATACCATATATCGTAATACGTTATAACGTTATACCGTATGACGTAATACGTTATAACGTTATACCGTATGACGTTATATCATATAGCGTAATACGTTATAACGTTATACCATATAACGTAATACGTTATAACGTTACACCGTATGACGTTATATCATATAGCGTAATACGTTATAACGTTATACCATATGTCGTTATACCATATAACGTAATACGTTATAACGTTATACCATATAACGTAATACGTTATAACGTTATACCATATAACGTAATACGTTATAACGTTATACCATATAACGTAATACGTTATAACGTTATACCATATGTCGTTATACCATATAACGTAATACGTTATAATGTTATACCATATAACGTAATACGTTATAACGTTATACCATATAACGTAATAAGTTATAACGTTATACCATATGACGTTATACCATATAACGTATTACGTTATAACGTTATACCATATAACGTAATACGTTATAACGTTATACCATATAACGTAATAAGTTATAACGTTATACCATATGACGTTATACCATATAACGTAATACGTTATAACGTTATACCATATAACGTAATACGTTATAACGTTATACCATATAACGTTATGCCATATAACGTATATACGTTATAAAGTTATACCATATAACGTAATACGTTATAACGTTATACCATATGACGTTATACCATATAACGTTATACCATATAACGTAATACGTTATAACGTTATACCATATATCGTAATGCGTTATAACGTTATACCATATGTCGTTATACCATATAACGTAAAACGTTATAACGTTATACCATATAACGTAATACGTTATAACGTTATACCATATAACGTAATACGTTATAACGTTATACCATATAACGTTATACCATATAACGTAATACGTTATAACGTTATACCATATGACGTAATACGTTATAACGTTATACCATATGACGGTATACCATATGACGTAATACGTTATAACGTTATACCATATGTCGTTATACCATATAACGTAATACGTTATAACGTTATACCATATAACGTAATACGTTATAACGTTATACCATATGTCGTTATACCATATAACGTTATACCATATAACGTAATACGTTATAACGTTATACCATATATCGTAATACGTTATAACGTTATACCATATGACATTATACCATATAACGTAATACGTTATAACCTTATACCATATGACGTTATACCATATATCGTTATACCATATAACGTAATACGTTATAACGTTATACCATATATCGTAATACGTTATAACGTTATACCGTATGACGTTATATCATATAGCGTAATACGTTATAACGTTATTCCATATGTCGTTATACCATATAACGTAATACGTTATAACGTTATACCATATAACGTAATACGTTATAACGTTATACCATATAACGTAATACGTTATAACGTTATACCATATAACGTAATACGTTACAACGTTATACCATATGTCGTTATACCATATAACGTAATACGTTATAACGTTATACCATATAACGTAATACGTTATAACGTTATACCATATAACGTAATAAGTTATAACGTTATACCATATGACGTTATACCATATAACGTAATACGTTATAACGTTATACCATATGACGTTATACCATATAACGTTATACCATATAACGTAATACGTTATAACGTTATACCATATATCGTAATACGTTATAACGTTATACCGTATGACGTAATACGTTATAACGTTATACCGTATGACGTTATATCATATAGCGTAATACGTTATAACGTTATACCATATAACGTAATACGTTATAACGTTACACCGTATGACGTTATATCATATAGCGTAATACGTTATAACGTTATACCATATGTCGTTATACCATATAACGTAATACGTTATAACGTTATACCATATAACGTAATACGTTATAACGTTATACCATACAACGTAATACGTTATAACGTTATACCATATAACGTAATACGTTATAACGTTATACCATATGTCGTTATACCATATAACGTAATACGTTATAATGTTATACCATATAACGTAATACGTTATAACGTTATACCATATAACGTAATAAGTTATAACGTTATACCATATGACGTTATACCATATAACGTATTACGTTATAACGTTATACCATATAACGTAATACGTTATAACGTTATACCATATAACGTTATGCCATATAACGTAATACGTTATAACGTTATAACGTTATTCCATATGACGTTATACCATATAACGTTCTACCATATAACGTAATACGTTATAACGTTATACCATATATCGTAATACGTTATAACGTTATACGATATAACGTAATACGTTATAACGTTATACCATATAACGTAATACGTTATAACGTTATACCATATAACGTAATAAGTTATGACGTTATACCATATGACGTTATACCATATAACGTAATACGTTATAACGTTATGCCATATGACGTTATACCATATAACGTAATACGTTATAACGTTACACCGTATGACGTTATATCATATAGCGTAATACGTTATAACGTTATACCATATGTCGTTATACCATATAACGTAATACGTTATAACGTTATACCATATAACGTAATACGTTATAACGTTATACCATATAACGTAATACGTTATAACGTTATACCATATGTCGTTATACCATATAACGTAATATGTTATAATGTTATACCATATAACGTAATACGTTATAACGTTATACCATATAACGTAATAAGTTATAACGTTATACCATATGACGTTATACCATATAACGTATTACGTTATAACGTTATACCATATAACGTAATACGTTATAACGTTGTACCATATAACGTTATGCCATATAACGTAATACGTTATAACGTTATACCATATAACGTAATACGTTATAACGTTATTCCATATGACGTTATACCATTTAACGTAATACGTTATAACGTTATGCCATATGACGTTATACCATATAACGTAATACGTTATAACGTTATACCTTATGACTTTATACCATAGAACGTAATACGTTATAACGTTCTACCATATGACGTTATATCATATAGCGTAATACGTTATAACGTTATACCATATAACGTAATACGTTATAACGTTACACCGTATGACGTTATATCATATAGCGTAATACGTTATAACGTTATACCATATGACGTTATACCATATAACGTAATACCTTATAACGTTATACCATATGACGTTATACCATATAACGTTATACCATATAACGTAATACGTTATAACGTTATACCATATATCGTAATACGTTATAACGTTATACCGTATGACGTTATATCATATAGCGTAATACGTTATAACGTTATACCATATGTCGTTATACCATATAACGTAATACGTTATAACGTTATACCATATAACGTA
Source organism: Bombus vancouverensis nearcticus (assembly GCF_051014615.1). Lineage (NCBI taxonomy): Eukaryota > Metazoa > Arthropoda > Insecta > Hymenoptera > Apidae > Bombus > Bombus vancouverensis. The sequence continues at coordinate 3,634,090 of NC_134925.1, forward strand.
ATACGTTATAACGTTATACCATATAACGTAATACGTTATAACGTTATACCATATGTCGTTATACCATATAACGTAATACGTTATAACGTTATACCATATAACGTAATACGTTATAACGTTATACCATATAACGTAATAAGTTATAACGTTATACCATATGACGTTATACCATATAACGTAATACGTTATAACGTTATACCATATGACGTTATACCATATAACGTTATACCATATAACGTAATACGTTATAACGTTATACCATATATCGTAATACGTTATAACGTTATACCGTATGACGTTATATCATATAGCGTAATACGTTATAACGTTATACCGTATGACGTTATATCATATAGCGTAATACGTTATAACGTTATACCATATAACGTAATACGTTATAACGTTATACCTTATGACGTTATATCATATAGCGTAATACGTTATAACGTTATACCATATGTCGTTATACCATATAACGTAATACGTTATAACGTTATACCATATAACGTAATACGTTATAACGTTATACCATATAACGTAATACGTTATGACGTTATACCATATAACGTTATGCCATATAACGTAATACGTTATAACGTTATACCATATAACGTATTACGTTATAACGTTATACCATATGACGTTATACCATATAACGTTATACCATATAACGTAATACGTTATAACGTTATACCATATATCGTAATACGTTATAACGTTATACCATATGACGTTATACCATATAACGTAATACGTTATAACGTTATACCATATGACGTTATACCATATATCGTTATACCATATAACGTAATACGTTATAACGTTATACCATATATCGTAATACGTTATAACGTTATACCGTCTGACGTTATATCATATAGCGTAATACGTTATAACGTTATACCATATGTCGTTATCCCATATAACGTAATACGTTATAACGTTATACCATATAACGTAATACGTTATAACGTTATACCATATGTCGTTATACCATATAACGTAATACGTTATAACGTTATACCATATAACGTAATACGTTATAACGTTATACCATATAACGTAATAAGTTATAACGTTATACTATATGACGTTATACCATATAACGTAATACGTTATAACGGTATACCATATGACGTTATACCATATAACGTTATACCATATAACGTAATACGTTATAACGTTATACCTTATATCGTAATACGTTATAACGTTCTACCGTATGACGTAATACGTCATAACGTTATACCGTATGACGTTATATCATATAGCGTAATACGTTATAACGTTATACGATATAACGTAATACGTTATAACGTTACACCGTATGACGTTATATCATATAGCGTAATACGTTATAACGTTATACCATATGTCGTTATACCATATAACGTAATACGTTATAACGTTATACCATATAACGTAATACGTTATAACGTTATACCATATAACGTAATACGTTATAACGTTATACCATATAACGTAATACGTTATAACGTTATACCATATAACGTAATACGTTATAACGTTATACCATATAACGTAATACGTTATAACGTTATACCATATAACGTAATACGTTATAACGTTATACCATATAACGTAATAAGTTATAACGTTATACCATATGACGTTATACCATATAACGCATTACATTATAACGTTATACCATATAACGTAATACGTTATAACGTTATACCATATAACGTTATGCCATATAACGTAATACGTTATAACGTTATACCATATAACGTAATACGTTATAACGTTATTCCATATGACGTTATACCATATAACGTTATACCATATAACGTAATACGTTATAACGTTATACCATATATCGTAATACGTTATAACGTTATACCATATGTCGTTATACCATATAACGTAATACGTTATAACGTTATACCATATAATGTAATACGTTATAACGTTATACCATATGACGGTATGCCATATAACGTAATACGTTATAACGTTATACCATATGACGTTATACCATATAACGTATTACGTTATAACGTTATACCATATAACGTAATACGTTATAACGTTATACCATATAACGTTATGCCATATAACGTAATACGTTATAACGTTATACCATATAACGTAATACGTTATAACGTTATACCATATAATGTAATACGTTATAACGTTATACCATATGACGGTATACCATATAACGTAATACGTTATAACGTTATACCTTATGACTTTATACCATATAACGTAATACGTTATAACGTTATACCATATGACTTTATACCATAGAACGTAATACGTTATAGCGTTATACCATATGACGTTATACCATATAACGTAATACTTTATAACGTTATACCATATAACGTAATACGTTATAACGTTATACCATATGTCGTTATACCATATAACGTAATACGTTATAACGTTATACCATATAACGTAATACGTTATAACGTTATACCATATAATGTAATACGTTATAACGTTATACCATATGACGGTATACCATATAACGTAATACGTTATAACGTTATACCTTATGTCTTTATACCATATAACGTAATACGTTATAACGTTATACCATATGACGTTATACCATATAACGTAATACGTTATAACGTTATACCATATAACGTAATACGTTATAACGTTATACCATATGTCGTTATACCATATAACTTAATACGTTATAACGTTATACTATATAACGTAATACGTTATAACGTTATACCATATGACGTCATACCATATGACGTTATACCATATAACGTAATACGATATAACGTTATACCATATGACGTTATACCATACAACGTAATACGATATAACGTTATACCATATGTCGTTATACCATATAACGTAATACGTTATAACGTTATACCATATAACGTAATACGTTATAACGTTATACCATATAACGTAATACGTTATAACGTTATACCATATAATGTAATAAGTTATAACGTTATACCATATGACGTTATACCATTTAACGTAATACGTTATAACGTTATACCTTATGACTTTATACCATATAACGTAATACGTTATAACATTATACCATATGACGTTATACCACATAACGTAATACGTTAAAACGTTATTCCATATAACGTAATACGTTATAACGTTATACCATATAACGTAATACGTTATAACGTTATACCATATAACGTAATACGTTATAACGTTATACCATATGACGTAATACGTTATAACGTTATACCATATGACGCTATACCATATGACGTAATACGTTATAACGTTATACCATATGTCGTTATACCATATAGCGTAATACGTTACAACGTTACACCATATGACGTTATATCATATAACGTTATACGTTATAACGTTATACCATATGACGTCATACCATATCACGTTATACCATATAACGTAATACGATATAACGTTATACCATATGACGTTATACCATACAACGTAATGCGTTATAACGTTATACCATATAACGTAATACGTTATAACGTTATACCGTATAACGTAATACGTTATAACGTTATACCGTATGACGTTATATCATATAGCGTAATACGTTATAACGTTATACCATATAACGTAATACGTTATAACGTTATACCATATAACGTAATACGTTATAACGTTATACCGTATGACGTTATATCAAATAGCGTAATACGTTATAACGTTATACCATATGACGTTATACCATATAACGTAATACGTTATAACGTTATACCATATGACGTTATACCATATAACGTTATACCATATAACGTAATACGTTATAACGTTATATCATATATCGTAATACGTTATAACGTTATACCGTATGACGTTATATCATATAGCGTAATACGTTATAACGTTATACCATATGTCGTTATACCATATAACGTAATACGTTATAACGTTATACCATATAACGTAATACGTTATAACGTTATACCATATAACGTAATACGTTATAACGTTATACCATATAACGTAATACGTTATAAAGTTACACCATATGTCGTTATACCATATAACGTAATACGTTATAACGTTATACCATATAACGTAATACGTTATAACGTTATACCATATAACGTAATAAGTTATAACGTTATACCATATGACGTTATACCATATAACGTAATACGTTATAACGTTATACCATATGACGTTATACCATATAACGTTATACCATATAACGTTATACCATATAACGTAATACGTTATAACGTTATACCATATATCGTAATACGTTATAGCGTTATACCGTATGACGTTATATCATATAGCGTAATACGTTATAACGTTATACCGTATGACGTTATATCATATAGCGTAACACGTTATAACGTTATACCATTTAACGTAATACGTTATAACGTTATACCGTATGACGTTATATCATATAGCGTAATACGTTATAACGTTATACCATATAACGTAATAAGTTATAACGTTATACCATATGACGTTATACCATATAACGTAATACGTTATAACGTTATACCATATAACGTAATACGTTATAACGTTATACCATATAACGTTATGCCATATAACGTAATACGTTATAAAGTTATACCATATAACGTAATACGTTATAACGTTATACCATATGACGTTATACCATATAACGTTATACCATATAACGTAATACGTTATAACGTTATACCATATATCGTAATACGTTATAACGTTATACCATATGTCGTTATACCATATTACGTAAAACGTTATAACGTTATACCATATAACGTAATACGTTATAACGTTATACCATATAACGTAATACGTTATAACGTTATACCATATAACGTTATACCATATAACGTAATACGTTATAACGTTATACCATATGACGTAATACGTTATAACGTTATACCATATGACGGTATACCATATGACGTAATACGTTATAACGTTATACCATATGTCGTTATACCATATAACGTAATACGTTATAACGTTATACCATATAACGTAATACGTTATAACGTTATACCATATGTCGTTATACCATATAACGTTATACCATATAACGTAATACGTTATAACGTTATACCATATAACGTAATACGTTATAACGTTATACCATATAACGTAATACGTTATAACGTTATACCATATAACGTAATACGTTATAAAGTTATACCATATGTCGTTATACCATATAACGTAATACGTTATAACGTTATACCATATAACGTAATACGTTATAACGTTATACCATATAACGTAATAAGTTATAACGTTATACCATATGACGTTATACCATATAACGTAATACGTTATAACGTTATACCATATGACGTTATACCATATAACGTTATACCATATAACGTTATACCATATAACGTAATACGTTATAACGTTATACCATATATCGTAATACGTTATAGCGTTATACCGTATGACGTTATATCATATAGCGTAATACGTTATAACGTTATACCGTATGACGTTATATCATATAGCGTAACACGTTATAACGTTATACCATTTAACGTAATACGTTATAACGTTATACCGTATGACGTTATATCATATAGCGTAATACGTTATAACGTTATACCATATAACGTAATAAGTTATAACGTTATACCATATGACGTTATACCATATAACGTAATACGTTATAACGTTATACCATATAACGTAATACGTTATAACGTTATACCATATAACGTTATGCCATATAACGTAATACGTTATAAAGTTATACCATATAACGTAATACGTTATAACGTTATACCATATGACGTTATACCATATAACGTTATACCATATAACGTAATACGTTATAACGTTACACCATATATCGTAATACGTTATAACGTTATACCATATGTCGTTATACCATATTACGTAAAACGTTATAACGTTATACCATATAACGTAATACGTTATAACGTTATACCATATAACGTAATACGTTATAACGTTATACCATATAACGTTATACCATATAACGTAATACGTTATAACGTTATACCATATGACGTAATACGTTATAACGTTATACCATATGACGGTATACCATATGACGTAATACGTTATAACGTTATACCATATGTCGTTATACCATATAACGTAATACGTTATAACGTTATACCATATAACGTAATACGTTATAACGTTATACCATATGTCTTTATACCATATAACGTTATACCATATAACGTAATACGTTATAACGTTATTCCATATATCGTAATACGTTATAACGTTATACCATATGACATTATACCATATAACGTAATACGTTATAACGTTATACCATATGACGTTATACCATATATCGTTATACCATATAACGTAATACGTTATAACGTTATACCATATATCGTAATACGTTATAACGTTATACCATATGACGTTATACCATATAACGTTATACCATATAACGTAATACGTTATAACGTTATACCATATATCGTAATACGTTATAACGTTATACCATATGACATTATACCATATAACGTAATACGTTATAACGTTATACCATATGACGTTATACCATATATCGTTATACCATATAACGTAATACGTTATAACGTTATACCATATATCGTAATACGTTATAACGTTATACCGTATGACGTTATATCATATAGCGTAATACGTTATAACGTTATACCATATGTCGTTATACCATATAACGTAATACGTTATAACGTTATACCATATAACGTAATACGTTATAACGTTATACCATATAACGTAATACGTTATAACGTTATACCATATAACGTAATACGTTACAACGTTATACCATATGTCGTTATACCATATAACGTAATACGTTATAACGCTATACCATATAACGTAATACGTTATAACGTTATACCATATAACGTAATAAGTTATAACGTTATACCATATGACGTTATACCATATAACGTAATACGTTATAACGTTATACCATATAACGTAATACGTTACAACGTTATACCATATGTCGTTATACCATATAATGTAATACGTTATAACGTTATACCATATAACGTAATACGTTCTAACGTTATACCATATAACGTAATACGTTATAACGTTATACCATATGTCGTTATACCATATAACGTAATACGTTATAACGTTATGCCATATGACGTTATACCATATAACGTAATACGTTATAACGTTATACCTTATGACTTTATACCATAGAACGCAATACGTTATAACGTTATACCATATGACGCTATACCATATAACGTAATACGCTATAACGTTATACCATATAACGTAATACGTTATAACGTTATACCATATGTCGCTATACCATATAACTTAATACGTTATAACGTTATACTATATAACGTAATACGTTATAACGTTATACCATTTGACGTTATACCATATAACGTAATACGATATAACGTTATACCATATGACGTTATACCATACAACGTAATACGTTATAACGTTATACCATATATCGTAATACGTTATAACGTTATACCATATGTCGTTATACCATATAACGTAATACGTTATAACGTTATACCATATAACGTAATACGTTATAACGTTATACCATATAACGTAATAAGTTATGACGTTATACCATATGACGTTATACCATATAACGTAATACGTTATAACGTTATGCCATATGACGTTATACCATATAACGTAATACGTTATAACGTTATACCTTATGACTTTATACCATAGAACGTAATACGTTATAGCGTTATACCATATGACGTTATACCATATAACGTAATACGTTATAACGTTATACCATATAACGTAATACGTTATAACGTTATACCATATGTCGCTATACCATATAACTTAATACGTTATAACATTATACTATATAACGTAATACGTTATAACGTTATACCATATGACGTCATACCATATGACGTTATACCATATAACGTAATACGATATAACGTTATACCATATGACGTTATACCATACAACGTAATACGTTATAACGTTATACCATATGTCGTTATACCATATAACGTAATACGTTATAACTTTATAACGTTATACCATATAACGTAATACGTTATAACGTTATACCGTATGACGTAATACGTTATAACGTTATACCATATGACGCTATACCATATGACGTAATACGTTATAACGTTATACCATATGTCGTTATACCATATAGCGTAATACGTTATAACGTTATACCATATGACGTTATATCATATAACGTAATACGTTATAACGTTATACCATATGTCGTTATACCATATAACGTAATACGTTATAACGTTATACCATATAACGTAATACGTTATAACGTTATACCATATAACGTAATAAGTTATAACGTTATACCATATGACGTTATACCATATAACGTATTACGTTATAACGTTATACCATATAACGTAATACGTTATAACGTTATACCATATAACGTTATGCCATATAACGTAATACGTTATAACGTTATACCATATAACGTAATACGTTATAACGTTATTCCATATGACGTTATACCATATAACGTTATACCATATAACGTAATACGTTATAACGTTATACCATATATCGTAATACGTTATAACGTTATACCATATGTCGTTATACCATATAACGTAATACGTTATAACGTTATGCCATATGACGTCATACCATATAACGTAATACGTTATAACGTTACACCGTATGACGTTATATCATATAGCGTAATACGTTATAACGTTATACCATATGTCGTTATACCATATAACGTAATACGTTATAACGTTATACCATATAACGTAATACGTTATAGCGATATACCATATAACGTAATACGTTATAACGTTATACCATATAACGTAATACGTTATGACGTTATACCATATGACGTTATACCATATAACGTAATACGTTATAACGTTATGCCATATGACGTTATACCATATAACGTAATACGTTATAACGTTACACCGTATGACGTTATATCATATAGCGTAATACGTTATAACGTTATACCATATGTCGTTATACCATATAACGTAGTACGTTATAACGTTATACCATATAACGTAATACGTTATAACGTTATACCATATAACGTAATACGTTATAACGTTATACCATATAACGTAATACGTTATAACGTTATACCATATGTCGTTATACCACATAACGTAATATGTTATAATGTTATACCATATAACGTAATACGTTATAACGTTATACCATATAACGTAATAAGTTATAACGTTATACCATATGACGTTATACCATATAACGTATTACGTTATAACGTTATACCATATAACGTAATACGTTATAACGTTGTACCATATAACGTTATGCCATATAACGTAATACGTTATAACGTTATACCATATAACGTAATACGTTATAACGTTATTCCATATGACGTTATACCATATAACGTAATACGTTATAACGTTATGCCATATGACGTTATACCATATAACGTAATACGTTATAACGTTATACCTTATGACTTTATACCATAGAACGTAATACGTTATAACGTTCTACCATATGACGTTATATCATATAGCGTAATACGTTATAACGTTATACCATATAACGTAATACGTTATAACGTTACACCGTATGACGTTATATCATATAGCGTAATACGTTATAACGTTATACCATATGACGTTATACCATATAACGTAATACCTTATAACGTTATACCATATGACGTTATACCATATAACGTTATACCATATAACGTAATACGTTATAACGTTATACCATATATCGTAATACGTTATAACGTTATACCGTATGACGTTACATCATATAGCGTAATACGTTATAACGTTATACCATATGTCGTTATACCATATAACGTAATACGTTATAACGTTATACCATATAACGTAATACGTTATAACGTTATACCATATGTCGTTATACCATATAACGTAATACGTTATAACGTTATACCATATAACGTAATACGTTATAACGTTATACCATATAACGTAATAAGTTATAACGTTATACCATATGACGTTATACCATATAACGTAATACGTTATAACGTTATACCATATGACGTTATACCATATAACGTTATACCATATAACGTAATACGTTATAACGTTATACCATATATCGTAATACGTTATAACGTTATACCGTATGACGTTATATCATATAGCGTAATACGTTATAACGTTATACCGTATGACGTTATATCATATAGCGTAATACGTTATAACGTTATACCATATAACGTAATACGTTATAACGTTATACCTTATGACGTTATATCATATAGCGTAATACGTTATAACGTTATACCATATAACGTAATACGTTATAACGTTATACCATATAACGTAATACGTTATAACGTTATACCATATGACGTTATACCATATAACGTTATACCATATAACGTAATACGTTATAACGTTATACCATATATCGTAATACGTTATAACGTTATACCATATGACGTTATACCATATAACGTAATACGTTATAACGTTATACCATATGACGTTATACCATATATCGTTATACCATATAACGTAATACGTTATAACGTTATACCATATATCGTAATACGTTATAACGTTATACCGTATGACGTTATATCATATAGCGTAATACGTTATAACGTTATACCATATGTCGTTATACCATATAACGTAATACGTTATAACGTTATACCATATAACGTAATACGTTATAACGTTATACCATATGTCGTTATACCATATAACGTAATACGTTATAACGTTATACCATATAACGTAATACGTTATAACGTTATACCATATAACGTAATAAGTTATAACGTTATACTATATGACGTTATACCATATAACGTAATACGTTATAACGGTATACCATATGACGTTATACCATATAACGTTATACCATATAACGTAATACGTTATAACGTTATACCTTATATCGTAATACGTTATAACGTTCTACCGTATGACGTAATACGTTATAACGTTATACCGTATGACGTTATATCATATAGCGTAATACGTTATAACGTTATACGATATAACGTAATACGTTATAACGTTACACCGTATGACGTTATATCATATAGCGTAATACGTTATAACGTTATACCATATGTCGTTATACCATATAACGTAATACGTTATGACGTTATACCTTATAACGTAATACGTTATAACGTTATACCATATAACGTAATACGTTATAACGTTATACCATATAACGTAATACGTTATAACGTTATACCATATGTCGTTATACCATATAACGTAATACGTTATAACGTTATACCATATAACGTAATACGTTATAACGTTATACCATATAACGTAATAAGTTATAACGTTATACCATATGACGTTATACCGTATAACGCATTACGTTATAACGTTATACCATATAACGTAATACGTTATAACGTTATACCATATAACGTTATGCCATATAACGTAATACGTTATAACGTTATACCATATAACGTAATACGTTATAACGTTATTCCATATGACGTTATACCATATAACGTTATACCATATAACGTAATACGTTATAACGTTATACCATATATCGTAATACGTTATAACGTTATACCATATGTCGTTATACCATATAACGTAATACGTTATAACGTTATACCATATAATGTAATACGTTATAACGTTATACCATATGACGGTATGCCATATAACGTAATACGTTATAACGTTATACCATATGACGTTATACCATATAACGTATTACGTTATAACGTTATACCATATAACGTAATACGTTATAACGTTATACCATATAACGTTATGCCATATAACGTAATACGTTATAACGTTATACCATATAACGTAATACGTTATAACGTTATACCATATAATGTAATACGTTATAACGTTATACCATATGACGGTATACCATATAACGTAATACGTTATAACGTTATACCTTATGACTTTATACCATATAACGTAATACGTTATAACGTTATACCATATGACTTTATACCATAGAACGTAATACGTTATAGCGTTATACCATATGACGTTATACCATATAACGTAATACGTTATAACGTTATACCATATGACGTTATACCATATAACGTTATACCATATAACGTTATACCATATAACGTAATACGTTATAACGTTATACCATATATCGTAATACGTTATAGCGTTATACCGTATGACGTTATATCATATAGCGTAATACGTTATAACGTTATACCGTATGACGTTATATCATATAGCGTAACACGTTATAACGTTATACCATATAACGTAATACGTTATAACGTTATACCGTATGACGTTATATCATATAGCGTAATACGTTATAACGTTATACCATATAACGTAATAAGTTATAACGTTATACCATATGACGTTATACCATATAACGTAATACGTTATAACGTTATACCATATAACGTAATACGTTATAACGTTATACCATATAACGTTATGCCATATAACGTAATACGTTATAAAGTTATACCATATAACGTAATACGTTATAACGTTATACCATATGACGTTATACCATATAACGTTATACCATATAACGTAATACGTTATAACGTTATACCATATATCGTAATACGTTATAACGTTATACCATATGTCGTTATACCATATTACGTAAAACGTTATAACGTTATACCATATACCGTAATACGTTATAACGTTATACCATATAACGTAATACGTTATAACGTTATACCATATAACGTAATACGTTATAACGTTATACCATATGACGTAATACGTTATAACGTTATACCATATGACGGTATACCATATGACGTAATACGTTATAACGTTATACCATATGTCGTTATACCATATAACGTAATACGTTATAACGTTATACCATATAACGTAATACGTTATAACGTTATACCATATGTCGTTATACCATATAACGTTATACCATATAACGTAATACGTTATAACGTTATACCATATATCGTAATACGTTATAACGTTATACCATATGACATTATACCATATAACGTAATACGTTATAACGTTATACCATATGACGTTATACCATATATCGTTATACCATATAACGTAATACGTTATAACGTTATACCATATATCGTAATACGTTATAACGTTATACCGTATGACGTTATATCATATAGCGTAATACGTTATAACGTTATACCATATGTCGTTATACCATATAACGTAATACGTTATAGCGTTATACCATATAACGTAATACGTTATAACGTTATACCATATAACGTAATACGTTATAACGTTATACCATATAACGTAATACGTTACAACGTTATACCATATGTCGTTATACCATATAACGTAATACATTATAACGTTATACCATATAACGTAATACGTTATAACGTTATACCATATAACGTAATAAGTTATAACGTTATACCATATGACGTTATACCATATAACGTAATACGTTATAACGTTATACCATATAACGTAATACGTTACAACGTTATACCATATGTCGTTATACCATATACCGTAATACGTTATAACGTTATACCATATAACGTAATACGTTATAACGTTATACCATATAACGTAATACGTTATAACGTTATACCATATGTCGTTATACCATATAACGTAATACGTTATAATGTTATACCATATAACGTAATACGTTATAACGTTATACCATATAACGTAATAAGTTATAACGTTATACCATATGACGTTATACCATATAACGTATTACGTTATAACGTTATACCATATAACGTAATACGTTATAACGTTATACCATATAACGTTATGCCATATAACGTAATACGTTATAACGTTATACCATATAACGTAATACGTTATAACGTTATTCCATATGACGTTATACCATATAACGTTCTACCATATAACGTAATACGTTATAACGTTATACCATATATCGTAATACGTTATAACGTTATACCATATGTCGTTATACCATATAACGTAATACGTTATAACGTTATACCATATAACGTAATACGTTATAACGTTATACCATATAACGTAATAAGTTATGACGTTAACCCATATGACGTTATACCATATAACGTAATACGTTATAACGTTATGCCATATGACGTTATACCATATAACGTAATACGTTATAACGTTACACCGTATGACGTTATATCATATAGCGTAATACGTTATAACGTTATACCATATGTCGTTATACCATATAACGTAATACGTTATAACGTTATACCATATAACGTAATACGTTATAACGTTATACCATATAACGTAATACGTTATAACGTTATACCATATAACGTAATACGTTATAACGTTATACCATATGTCGTTATACCATATAACGTAATACGTTATAATGTTATACCATATAACGTAATACGTTATAACGTTATACCATATAACGTAATAAGTTATAACGTTATACCATATGACGTTATACCATATAACGTATTACGTTATAACGTTATACCATATAACGTAATACGTTATAACGTTGTACCATATAACGTTATGCCATATAACGTAATACGTTATAACGTTATACCATATAACGTAATACGTTATAACGTTATTCCATATGACGTTATACCATATAACGTAATACGTTATAACGTTATGCCATATGACGTTATACCATATAACGTAATACGTTATAACGTTATACCTTATGACTTTATACCATAGAACGTAATACGTTATAACGTTATACCATATGACGCTATACCATATAACGTAATACGTTATAACGTTATACCATATAACGTAATACGTTATAACGTTATACCATATAACGTAATAAGTTATGACGTTATACCATATGACGTTATACCATATAACGTAATACGTTATAACGTTATGCCATATGACGTTATACCATATAACGTAATACGTTATAACGTTATACCTTATGACTTTATACCATAGAACGTAATACGTTATAGCGTTATACCATATGACGTTATTCCATATAACGTAATACGTTATAACGTTATACCATATAACGTAATACGTTATAACGTTATACCATATGTCGCTATACCATATAACTTAATACGTTATAACGTTATACTATATAACGTAATACGTTATAACGTTATACCATATGACGTCATACCATATGACGTTATACCATATAACGTAATACGATATAACGTTATACCATATGACGTTATACCATACAACGTAATACGTTATAACGTTATACCATATGTCGTTATACCATATAACGTAATACGTTATAACGTTATAACGTTATACCATATAACGTAATACGTTATAACGTTATACCGTATGACGTAATACGTTATAACGTTATACCATATGACGCTATACCATATGACGTAATACGTTATAACGTTATACCATATGTCGTTATACCATATAGCGTAATACGTTATAACGTTATACCATATGACGTTATATCATATAACGTAATACGTTATAACGTTATACCATATGTCGTTATACCATATAACGTAATACGTTATAACGTTATACCATATAACGTAATACGTTATAACGTTATACCATATAACGTAATAAGTTATAACGTTATACCATATGACGTTATACCATATAACGTATTACGTTATAACGTTATACCATATAACGTAATACGTTATAACGTTATACCATATAACGTTATGCCATATAACGTAATACGTTATAACGTTATACCATATAACGTAATACGTTATAACGTTATTCCATATGACGTTATACCATATAACGTTATACCATATAACGTAATACGTTATAACGTTATACCATATATCGTAATACGTTATAACGTTATACCATATGTCGTTATACCATATAACGTAATACGTTATAACGTTATACCATATGACTTTATACCATAGAACGTAATACGTTATAGCGTTATACCATATGACGTTATACCATATAACGTAATACTTTATAACGTTATACCATATAACGTAATACGTTATAACGTTATACCATATGTCGTTATACCATATAACGTAATACGTTATAACGTTATACCATATAACGTAATACGTTATAACGTTATACCATATAATGTAATACGTTATAACGTTATACCATATGACGGTATACCATATAACGTAATACGTTATAACGTTATACCATATGACTTTATACCATAGAACGTAATACGTTATAGCGTTATACCATATGACGTTATACCATATAACTTAATACGTTATAACGTTATACTATATAACGTAATACGATATAACGTTATACCATATGACGTTATACCATACAACGTAATACGTTATAACGTTATACCATATGTCGTTATACCATATAACGTAATACGTTATAACGTTATACCATATAACGTAATACGTTATAACGTTATACCATATAACGTAATACGTTATAACGTTATACCATATAATGTAATAAGTTATAACGTTATACCATATGACGTTATACCATATAACGTAATACGTTATAACGTTATACCTTATGACTTTATACCATATAACGTAATACGTTATAACGTTATACCATATGACGTTATACCACATAACGTAATACGTTAAAACGTTATACCATATAACGTAATACGTTATAACGTTATACCATATAACGTAATACGTTATAACGTTATACCATATAACGTAATACGTTATAACGTTATACCATATGACGTAATACGTTATAACGTTATACCATATGACGCTATACCATATGACGTAATACGTTATAACGTTATACCATATGTCGTTATACCATATAGCGTAATACGTTACAACGTTATACCATATGACGTTATATCATATAACGTAATACGTTATAACGTTATACCATATGACGTCATACCACATCACGTTATACCATATAACGTAATATGATATAACGTTATACCATATGACGTTATACCATACAACGTAATGCGTTATAACGTTATACCATATAACGTAATACGTTATAACGTTATACCGTATAACGTAATACGTTATAACGTTATACCGTATGACGTTATATCATATAGCGTAATACGTTATAACGTTATACCATATAACGTAATACGTTATAACGTTATACCGTATGACGTTATATCAAATAGCGTAATACGTTATAACGTTATACCATATGACGTTATACCATATAACGTAATACGTTATAACGTTATACCATATGACGTTATACCATATAACGTTATACCATATAACGTAATACGTTATAACGTTATACCATATATCGTAATACGTTATAACGTTATACCGTATGACGTTATATCATATAGCGTAATACGTTATAACGTTATACCATATGTCGTTATACCATATAACGTAATACGTTATAACGTTATACCATATAACGTAATACGTTATAACGTTATACCATATAACGTAATACGTTATAACGTTATACCATATAACGTAATACGTTATAAAGTTATACCATATGTCGTTATACCATATAACGTAATACGTTATAACGTTATACCATATAACGTAATACGTTATAACGTTATACCATATAACGTAATAAGTTATAACGTTATACCATATGACGTTATACCATATAACGTAATACGTTATAACGTTATACCATATGACGTTATACCATATAACGTTATACCATATAACGTTATACCATATAACGTAATACGTTATAACGTTATACCATATATCGTAATACGTTATAGCGTTATACCGTATGACGTTATATCATATAGCGTAATACGTTATAACGTTATACCGTATGACGTTATATCATATAGCGTAACACGTTATAACGTTATACCATATAACGTAATACGTTATAACGTTATACCGTATGACGTTATATCATATAGCGTAATACGTTATAACGTTATACCATATGCCGTTATACCATATAACGTAATACGTTATAACGTTATACCATATAACGTAATACGTTATAACGTTATACCATATAACGTAATACGTTATAACGTTATACCATATGTCGTTATACCATATAACGTAATACGTTATAACGTTATACCATATAACGTAATACGTTATAACGTTATACCATATAACGTAATAAGTTATAACGTTATACCATATGACGTTATACCATATAACGTAATACGTTATAACGTTATACCATATAACGTAATACGTTATATCGTTATACCATATAACGTTATGCCATATAACGTAATACGTTATAAAGTTATACCATATAACGTAATACGTTATAACGTTATACCATATGACGTTATACCATATAACGTTATACCATATAACGTAATACGTTATAACGTTATACCATATATCGTAATACGTTATAACGTTATACCATATGTCGTTATAACATATAACGTAAAACGTTATAACGTTATACCATATAACGTAATACGTTATAACGTTATACCATATAACGTAATACGTTATAACGTTATACCATATAACGTTATACCATATAACGTAATACGTTATAACGTTATACCATATGACGTAATACGTTATAACGTTATACCATATGACGGTATACCATATGACGTAATACGTTATAACGTTATACCATATGTCGTTATACCATATAACGTAATACGTTATAACGTTATACCATATAACGTAATACGTTATAACGTTATACCATATGTCGTTATAGCATATAACGTTATACCATATAACGTAATACGTTATAACGTTATACCATATATCGTAATACGTTATAACGTTATACCATATGACATTATACCATATAACGTAATACGTTATAACCTTATACCATATAACGTAATAAGTTATAACGTTATACCATATGACGTTATACCATATAACGTATTACGTTATAACGTTATACCATATAACGTAATACGTTATAACGTTGTACCATATAACGTTATGCCATATAACGTAATACGTTATAACGTTATACCATATAACGTAATACGTTATAACGTTATTCCATATGACGTTATACCATATAACGTAATACGTTATAACGTTATGCCATATGACGTTATACCATATAACGTAATACGTTATAACGTTATACCTTATGACTTTATACCATAGAACGTAATACGTTATAACGTTATACCATATGACGTTATACCATATAACGTAATACGTTATAACGTTATACCATATAACGTAATACGTTATAACGTTATACCATATGTCGCTATACCATATAACTTAATACGTTATAACGTTATACTATATAACGTAATACGTTATAACGTTATACCATATGACGTCATACCATATGACGTTATACCATATAACGTAATACGATATAACGTTATACCATATGACGTTATACCATACAACGTAATACGTTATAACGTTATACCATATATCGTAATACGTTATAACGTTATACCATATGTCGTTATACCATATAACGTAATACGTTATAACGTTATACCATATAACGTAATACGTTATAACGTTATACCATATAACGTAATAAGTTATGACGTTATACCATATGACGTTATACCATATAACGTAATACGTTATAACGTTATGCCATATGACGTTATACCATATAACGTAATACGTTATAACGTTATACCTTATGACTTTATACCATAGAACGTAATACGTTATAGCGTTATACCATATGACGTTATACCATATAACGTAATACGTTATAACGTTATACCATATAACGTAATACGTTATAACGTTATACCATATGTCGCTATACCATATAACTTAATACGTTATAACGTTATACTATATAACGTAATACGTTATAACGTTATACCATATGACGTCATACCATATGACGTTATACCATATAACGTAATACGATATAACGTTATACCATATGACGTTATACCATACAACGTAATACGTTATAACGTTATACCATATGTCGTTATACCATATAACGTAATACGTTATAACGTTATAACGTTATACCATATAACGTAATACGTTATAACGTTATACCGTATGACGTAATACGTTATAACGTTATACCATATGACGCTATACCATATGACGTAATACGTTATAACGTTATACCATATGTCGTTATACCATATAGCGTAATACGTTATAACGTTATACCATATGACGTTATATCATATAACGTAATACGTTATAACGTTATACCATATAACGTAATACGTTATAACGTTATACCATATGACGTTATACCATACAACGTAATACGTTATAACGTTATACCATATAACGTAATACGTTATAACGTTATACCGTATGACGTAATACGTTATAACGTTATACCATATGACGCTATACCATATGACGTAATACGTTATAACGTTATACCATATGTCGTTATACCATATGACGTTATATCATATAGCGTAATACGTTATAACGTTATACCATATAACGTAATACGTTTTAACGTTATACCGTATGACGTTATATCATATAACGTAATACGTTATAACGTTATACCATGTTGCGTAATACGTTATAACGTTATACCATATAACGTAATAAGTTATAACGTTATACCATATGACGTTATACCATATAACGTAATACGTTCTAACGTTATACCATATGACGTTATACCATATAACGTAATACGTTATAACGTTATACCATATGTCGTTATACCATATAACGTAATACGTTATAACGTTATACCATATAACGTAATACGTTATAACGTTATACCATATAACGTAATAAGTTATGATGTTATACCATATGACGTTATACCATATAACGTAATACGTTATAACGTTATGCCATATGACGTTATACCATATAACGTAATACGTTATAACGTTATACCTTATGACTTTATACCATATAACGTAATACGTTATAACGCTATACCATATGACGTTATACCATATAACGTAATACGTTATAACGTTATACCATATAACGTAATACGTTATAACGTTATACCATATAACGTAATACGTTATAACGTTATACCATATGTCGTTATACCATATAACGTAATACGTTATAACGTTATACCATATAACGTAATACGTTATAACGTTATACCATATAACGTAATACGTTATAACGTTATGCCATATAACGTAATAAGTTATAACGTTATACCATATGACGTTATACCATATAACGTAATACGTTATAACGTTATACCTTATGACTTTATACCATATAACGTAATACGTTATAACGTTATACCATATGACGATATACCATATAACGTAATACGTTATAACGTTATACCATATAACGTAATACGCTATAACGTTATACCATATGTCGTTATACCATATAACGTAATACGTTATAACGTTATACCATATAACGTAATACGTTATAACGTTATATCATATGACGTTATACCATATAGCGTAATACGTTATAACGTTATACCATATAACGTAATACGTTATAACGTTATACCATATAACGTTATGCCATATAACGTAATACGTTATAACGGTATACCATATAACGTAATACGTTATAACGTTATACCGTATGACGCTATATCATATAGCTTAATACGTTATAACGTTATACCATATGACGTTATACCATATAACGTAATACGTTAAAACGTTATACCATATAACGTAATACGTTAAAACGTTATACCGTATGACGATATATCATATAGCGTAATACGTTATAACGTTATACCATATAACGTAATACGTTTTAACGTTATACCGTATGACGTTATATCATATAACGTAATACGTTATAACGTTATACCATGTAGCGTAATACGTTATAACGTTATACCATATAACGTAATAAGTTATAACGTTATACCATATGACGTTATACCATATAACGTAATACGTTCTAACGTTATACCATATGACGTTATACCATATAACGTAATACGTTATAACGTTATACCATATGTCGTTATACCATATAACGTAATACGTTATAACGTTATACCATATAACGTAATACGTTATAACGTTATACCATATAACGTAATAAGTTATGATGTTATACCATATGACGTTATACCATATAACGTAATACGTTATAACGTTATGCCATATGACGTTATACCATATAACGTAATACGTTATAACGTTATACCTTATGACTTTATACCATATAACGTAATACGTTATAACGCTATACCATATGACGTTATACCATATAACGTAATACGTTATAACGTTATACCATATAACGTAATACGTTATAACGTTATACCATATAACGTAATACATTATAACGTTATACCATATGTCGTTATACCATATAACGTAATACGTTATAACGTTATACCATATAACGTAATACGTTATAACGTTATACCATATAACGTAATACGTTATAACGTTATGCCATATAACGTAATAAGTTATAACGTTATACCATATGACGTTATACCATATAACGTAATACGTTATAACGTTATACCTTATGACTTTATACCATATAACGTAATACGTTATAACGTTATACCATATGACGATATACCATATAACGTAATACGTTATAACGTTATACCATATAACGTAATACGTTATAACGTTATACCATATAACGTAATACATTATAACGTTATACCATATGTCGTTATACCATATAACGTAATACGTTATAACGTTATACCATATAACGTAATACGTTATAACGTTATACCATATAACGTAATACGTTATAACGTTATGCCATATAACGTAATAAGTTATAACGTTATACCATATGACGTTATACCATATAACGTAATACGTTATAACGTTATACCTTATGACTTTATACCATATAACGTAATACGTTATAACGTTATACCATATGACGATATACCATATAACGTAATACGTTATAACGTTATACCATATAACGTAATACGCTATAACGTTATACCATATGTCGTTATACCATATAACGTAATACGTTATAACGTTATACCATATAACGTAATACGTTATAACGTTATATCATATGACGTTATACCATATAGCGTAATACGTTATAACGTTATACCATATAACGTAATACGTTATAACGTTATACCATATAACGTTATGCCATATAACGTAATACGTTATAACGGTATACCATATAACGTAATACGTTATAACGTTATACCGTATGACGCTATATCATATAGCTTAATACGTTATAACGTTATACCATATGACGTTATACCATATAACGTAATACGTTAAAACGTTATACCATATAACGTAATACGTTAAAACGTTATACCGTATGACGATATATCATATAGCGTAATACGTTATAACGTTATACCATATAACGTAATACGTTTTAACGTTATACCGTATGACGTTATATCATATAACGTAATACGTTATAACGTTATACCATGTAGCGTAATACGTTATAACGTTATACCATATAACGTAATAAGTTATAACGTTATACCATATGACGTTATACCATATAACGTAATACGTTCTAACGTTATACCATATGACGTTATACCATATAACGTAATACGTTATAACGTTATACCATATGTCGTTATACCATATAACGTAATACATTATAACGTTATACCATATAACGTAATACGTTATAACGTTATACCATATAACGTAATAAGTTATGATGTTATACCATATGACGTTACACCATATAACGTAATACGTTATAACGTTATGCCATATGACGTTATACCATATAACGTAATACGTTATAACGTTATACCTTATGACTTTATACCATATAACGTAATACGTTATAACGCTATACCATATGACGTTATACCATATAACGTAATACGTTATAACGTTATACCATATAACGTAATACGTTATAACGTTATACCATATAACGTAATACATTATAACGTTATACCATATGTCGTTATACCATATAACGTAATACGTTATAACGTTATACCATATAACGTAATACGTTATAACGTTATACCATATAACGTAATACGTTATAACGTTATGCCATATAACGTAATAAGTTATAACGTTATACCATATGACGTTATACCATATAACGTAATACGTTATAACGTTATACCTTATGACTTTATACCATATAACGTAATACGTTATAACGTTATACCATATGACGATATACCATATAACGTAATACGTTATAACGTTATACCATATAACGTAATACGCTATAACGTTATACCATATGTCGTTATACCATATAACGTAATACGTTATAACGTTATACCATATAACGTAATACGTTATAACGTTATACCATATGACGTTATACCATACAACGTAATACGTTATAACGTTATGCCATATGTCGTTATACCATATAACGTAATACGTTATAACGTTATACCTTATGACTTTATACCATAGAACGTAATACGTTATATCGTTATACCATATGACGTTATACCATATAACGTAATACGTTATAACGTTATACCATATAACGTAATACGTTATAACGTTATACCATATGTCGTTATACCATATAACGTAATACGTTATAACGTTATACCATATAACGTAATACGTTAAAACGTTATACCATATGTCGTTATACCATATAACGTAATACGTTATAACGTTATACCATATAACGTATACGTTATAACGTTATACCATATGACGTTATACCATACAACGTAATACGTTATAACGTTTTACCATATGTCGTTATACCATATAACGTAATACGTTATAACGTTATACCATATAACGTAATACGTTATAACGTTATACCATATGACGTTATATCATACAACGTAATACGTTATAACGTTATGCCATATGTCGTTATACCACATAACGTAATACGTTATAACGTTATACCTTATGACTTTATACCATAGAACGTAATACGTTATATCGTTATACCATATGACGTTATACCATATAACGTAATACGTTATAACGTTATACCATATAACGTAATACGTTATAACGTTATACCATATGTCGTTATACCATATAACGTAATACGTTATAACGTTATACCATATAACGTAATACGTTAAAACGTTATACCATATGTCGTTATACCATATAACGTAATACGTTATAACGTTATACCATATAACGTAATACGTTATAACGTTATACCATATGACGTTATACCATACAACGTAATACGTTATAACGTTATACCATATGTCGTTATACCATATAACGTAATACGTTATAACGTTATACCATATAACGTAATACGCTATAACGTTATACCATATGACGTTATACCATACAACGTAATACGTTATAACGTTATACCATATAACGTAATACGTTATAACGTTATACCATATGACGGTATACCATATAACGTAATACGTTATAACGTTATACCTTATGACTTTATACCATATAACGTAATACGTTATAACGTTATACCATATGACGTTATACCATATAACGTAATACGTTATAACGTTATACCATATAACGTAATACGTTATAACGTTATACCATATGACGTTATACCATATAACGTAATACCTTATAACGTTATACCATATGACGTTATACCATATAACGTTATACCATATAACGTAATACGTTATAACGTTATACCATATATCGTAATACGTTATAACGTTATACCGTATGACGTTATATCATATAGCGTAATACGTTATAACGTTATACCATATGTCGTTATACCATATAACGTTATACCTTATGACTTTATACCATATAACGTAATACGTTATAACGCTATACCATATGACGTTATACCATATAACGTAATACGTTATAACGTTATACCATATAACGTAATACGTTATAACGTTATACCATATAACGTAATACATTATAACGTTATACCATATGTCGTTATACCATATAACGTAATACGTTATAACGTTATACCATATAACGTAATACGTTATAACGTTATACCATATAACGTAATACGTTATAACGTTATGCCATATAACGTAATAAGTTATAACGTTATACCATATGACGTTATACCATATAACGTAATACGTTATAACGTTATACCTTATGACTTTATACCATATAACGTAATACGTTATAACGTTATACCATATGACGATATACCATATAACGTAATACGTTATAACGTTATACCATATAACGTAATACGCTATAACGTTATACCATATGTCGTTATACCATATAACGTAATACGTTATAACGTTATACCATATAACGTAATACGTTATAACGTTATATCATATGACGTTATACCATATAGCGTAATACGTTATAACGTTACACCATATAACGTAATACGTTATAACGTTATACCATATAACGTTATGCCATATAACGTAATACGTTATAACGGTATACCATATAACGTAATACGTTATAACGTTATACCGTATGACGCTATATCATATAGCTTAATACGTTATAACGTTATACCATATGACGTTATACCATATAACGTAATACGTTAAAACGTTATACCATATAACGTAATACGTTAAAACGTTATACCGTATGACGATATATCATATATCGTAATACGTTATAACGTTATACCATATAACGTAATACGTTTTAACGTTATACCGTATGACGTTATATCATATAACGTAATACGTTATAACGTTATACCATGTAGCGTAATACGTTATAACGTTATACCATATAACGTAATAAGTTATAACGTTATACCATATGACGTTATACCATATAACGTAATACGTTCTAACGTTATACCATATGACGTTATACCATATAACGTAATACGTTATAACGTTATACCATATGTCGTTATACCATATAACGTAATACGTTATAACGTTATACCATATAACGTAATACGTTATAACGTTATACCATCTAACGTAATAAGTTATGATGTTATACCATATGACGTTATACCATATAACGTAATACGTTATAACGTTATGCCATATGACGTTATACCATATAACGTAATACGTTATAACGTTATACCTTATGACTTTATACCATATAACGTAATACGTTATAACGCTATACCATATGACGTTATACCATATAACGTAATACGTTATAACGTTATACCATATAACGTAATACGTTATAACGTTATACCATATAACGTAATACATTATAACGTTATACCATATGTCGTTATACCATATAACGTAATACGTTATAACGTTATACCATATAACGTAATACGTTATAACGTTATACCATATAACGTAATACGTTATAACGTTATGCCATATAACGTAATAAGTTATAACGTTATACCATATGACGTTATACCATATAACGTAATACGTTATAACGTTATACCTTATGACTTTATACCATATAACGTAATACGTTATAACGTTATACCATATGACGATATACCATATAACGTAATACGTTATAACGTTATACCATATAACGTAATACGCTATAACGTTATACCATATGTCGTTATACCATATAACGTAATACGTTATAACGTTATACCATATAACGTAATACGTTATAACGTTATACCATATGACGTTATACCATACAACGTAATACGTTATAACGTTATGCCATATGTCGTTATACCATATAACGTAATACGTTATAACGTTATACCTTATGACTTTATACCATAGAACGTAATACGTTATATCGTTATACCATATGACGTTATACCATATAACGTAATACGTTATAACGTTATACCATATAACGTAATACGTTATAACGTTATACCATATGTCGTTATACCATATAACGTAATACGTTATAACGTTATACCATATAACGTAATACGTTAAAACGTTATACCATATGTCGTTATACCATATAACGTAATACGTTATAACGTTATACCATATAACGTATACGTTATAACGTTATACCATATGACGTTATACCATACAACGTAATACGTTATAACGTTTTACCATATGTCGTTATACCATATAACGTAATACGTTATAACGTTATACCATATAACGTAATACGTTATAACGTTATACCATATGACGTTATATCATACAACGTAATACGTTATAACGTTATGCCATATGTCGTTATACCATATAACGTAATACGTTATAACGTTATACCTTATGACTTTATACCATAGAACGTAATACGTTATATCGTTATACCATATGACGTTATACCATATAACGTAATACGTTATAACGTTATACCATATAACGTAATACGTTATAACGTTATACCATATGTCGTTATACCATATAACGTAATACGTTATAACGTTATACCATATAACGTAATACGTTAAAACGTTATACCTTATGACTTTATACCATAGAACGTAATACGTTATATCGTTATACCATATGACGTTATACCATATAACGTAATACGTTATAACGTTATACCATATAACGTAATACGTTATAACGTTATACCATATGTCGTTATACCATATAACGTAATACGTTATAACGTTATACCATATAACGTAATACGTTAAAACGTTATACCATATGTCGTTATACCATATAACGTAATACGTTATAACGTTATACCATATAACGTATACGTTATAACGTTATACCATATGACGTTATACCATACAACGTAATACGTTATAACGTTTTACCATATGTCGTTATACCATATAACGTAATACGTTATAACGTTATACCATATAACGTAATACGTTATAACGTTATACCATATGACGTTATATCATACAACGTAATACGTTATAACGTTATGCCATATGTCGTTATACCATATAACGTAATACGTTATAACGTTATACCTTATGACTTTATACCATAGAACGTAATACGTTATATCGTTATACCATATGACGTTATACCATATAACGTAATACGTTATAACGTTATACCATATAACGTAATACGTTATAACGTTATACCATATGTCGTTATACCATATAACGTAATACGTTATAACGTTATACCATATAACGTAATACGTTAAAACGTTATACCATATGTCGTTATACCATATAACGTAATACGTTATAACGTTATACCATATAACGTAATACGTTATAACGTTATACCATATGACGTTATACCATACAACGTAATACGTTATAACGTTATACCATATGTCGTTATACCATATAACGTAATACGTTATAACGTTATACCATATAACGTAATACGTTATAACGTTATACCATATGACGTTATACCATACAACGTAATACGTTATAACGTTATACCATATAACGTAATACGTTATAACGTTATACCATATGACGGTATACCATATAACGTAATACGTTATAACGTTATACCTTATGACTTTATACCATATAACGTAATACGTTATAACGTTATACCATATGACGTTATACCATATAACGTAATACGTTATAACGTTATACCATATAACGTAATACGTTATAACGTTATACCATATGACGTTATACCATATGACGTTATACCATATAACGTAATACCTTATAACGTTATACCATATGACGTTATACCATATAACGTTATACCATATAACGTAATACGTTATAACGTTATACCATATATCGTAATACGTTATAACGTTATACCGTATGACGTTATATCATATAGCGTAATACTTTATAACGTTATAC
The DNA here is from genome assembly GCF_051014615.1 of Bombus vancouverensis nearcticus. NCBI lineage: Eukaryota > Metazoa > Arthropoda > Insecta > Hymenoptera > Apidae > Bombus > Bombus vancouverensis. The sequence continues at coordinate 3,663,335 of NC_134925.1, forward strand.
CATATGTCGTTATACCATATAACGTTATACCTTATGACTTTATACCATATAACGTAATACGTTATAACGCTATACCATATGACGTTATACCATATAACGTAATACGTTATAACGTTATACCATATGTCGTTATACCATATAACGTAATACGTTATAACGTTATACCATATAACGTAATACGTTATAACGTTATACCATCTAACGTAATAAGTTATGATGTTATACCATATGACGTTATACCATATAACGTAATACGTTATAACGTTATGCCATATGACGTTATACCATATAACGTAATACGTTATAACGTTATACCTTATGACTTTATACCATATAACGTAATACGTTATAACGCTATACCATATGACGTTATACCATATAACGTAATACGTTATAACGTTATACCATATAACGTAATACGTTATAACGTTATACCATATAACGTAATACATTATAACGTTATACCATATGTCGTTATACCATATAACGTAATACGTTATAACGTTATACCATATAACGTAATACGTTATAACGTTATACCATATAACGTAATACGTTATAACGTTATGCCATATAACGTAATAAGTTATAACGTTATACCATATGACGTTATACCATATAACGTAATACGTTATAACGTTATACCTTATGACTTTATACCATATAACGTAATACGTTATAACGTTATACCATATGACGATATACCATATAACGTAATACGTTATAACGTTATACCATATAACGTAATACGCTATAACGTTATACCATATGTCGTTATACCATATAACGTAATACGTTATAACGTTATACCATATAACGTAATACGTTATAACGTTATACCATATGTCGTTATACCATATAACGTAATACGTTATAACGTTATACCATATAACGTAATACGTTAAAACGTTATACCATATGTCGTTATACCATATAACGTAATACGTTATAACGTTATACCATATAACGTATACGTTATAACGTTATACCATATGACGTTATACCATACAACGTAATACGTTATAACGTTTTACCATATGTCGTTATACCATATAACGTAATACGTTATAACGTTATACCATATAACGTAATACGTTATAACGTTATACCATATGACGTTATATCATACAACGTAATACGTTATAACGTTATGCCATATGTCGTTATACCATATAACGTAATACGTTATAACGTTATACCTTATGACTTTATACCATAGAACGTAATACGTTATATCGTTATACCATATGACGTTATACCATATAACGTAATACGTTATAACGTTCTACCATATAACGTAATACGTTATAACGTTATACCATATGTCGTTATACCATATAACGTAATACGTTATAACGTTATACCATATAACGTAATACGTTAAAACGTTATACCATATGTCGTTATACCATATAACGTAATACGTTATAACGTTATACCATATAACGTAATACGTTATAACGTTATACCATATGACGTTATACCATACAACGTAATACGTTATAACGTTATACCATATGTCGTTATACCATATAACGTAATACGTTATAACGTTATACCATATAACGTAATACGTTATAACGTTATACCATATGACGTTATACCATACAACGTAATACGTTATAACGTTATACCATATAACGTAATACGTTATAACGTTATACCATATGACGGTATACCATATAACGTAATACGTTATAACGTTATACCTTATGACTTTATACCATATAACGTAATACGTTATAACGTTATACCATATGACGTTATACCATATAACGTAATACGTTATAACGTTATACCATATAACGTAATACGTTATAACGTTATACCATATGACGTTATACCATATAACGTAATACCTTATAACGTTATACCATATGACGTTATACCATATAACGTTATACCATATAACGTAATACGTTATAACGTTATACCATATATCGTAATACGTTATAACGTTATACCGTATGACGTTATATCATATAGCGTAATACGTTATAACGTTATACCATATGTCGTTATACCATACAACGTAATACGTTATAACGTTATGCCATATGACGTTATACCATATAACGTAATACGTTATAACGTTATACCTTATGACTTTATACCATAGAACGTAATACGTTATAACGTTATACCATATGTCGTTATACCATATAACGTAATACGTTATAACGTTATACCATATAACGTAATACGTTAAAACGTTATACCATATGTCGTTATACCATATAACGTAATACGTTATAACGTTATACCATATAACGTAATACGTTATAACGTTATACCATATGACGTTATACCATACAACGTAATACGTTATAACGTTATACCATATGTCGTTATACCATATAACGTAATACGTTATAACGTTATACCATATAACGTAATACGTTATAACGTTATACCATATGACGTTATACCATACAACGTAATACGTTATAACGTTATGCCATATGACGTTATACCATATAACGTAATACGTTATAACGTTATACCTTATGACTTTATACCATAGAACGTAATACGTTATAACGTTATACCATATGACGTTATACCATATAACGTAATACGTTATAACGTTATACCATATAACGTAATACGTTATAACGTTATACCATATGTCGTTATACCATATAACGTAATACGTTATAACGTTATACCATATAACGTAATACGTTATAACGTTATACCATATAACGTAATACGTTATAACGTTATACCATATGACGGTATACCATATAACGTAATACGTTATAACGTTATACCTTATGACTTTATACCATATAACGTAATACGTTATAACGTTATACCATATGACGTTATACCATATAACGTAATACGTTATAACGTTATACCATATAACGTAATACGTTATAACGTTATACCATATGTCGTTATACCATATAACTTAATACGTTATAACGTTATACTATATAACGTAATACGTTATAACGTTATACCATATGACGTCATACCATATGACGTTATACCATATAACGTAATACGATATAACGTTATACCATATGACGTTATACCATACAACGTAATACGTTATAACGTTATACCATATGTCGTTATACCATATAACGTAATACGTTATAACGTTATACCATATAACGTAATACGTTATAACGTTATACCATATAACGTAATACGTTATAACGTTATACCATATAACGTAATACGTTATAACGTTATACCATATGTCGTTATACCATATAACGTAATACGTTATAACGTTATACCATATAACGTAATACGTTATAACGTTATACCTTATGACTTTATACCATATAACGTAATACGTTATAACGTTATACCATATGAGGTTATACCATATAACGTAATACGTTAAAACGTTATACCATATAACGTAATACGTTATAACGTTATACCATATAACGTAATACGTTATAACGTTATACCATATAACGTAATAAGTTATAACGTTATACCATATGACGTTATACCATATAACGTAATACGTTATAACGTTATACCATATAACGTAATACGTTATAACGTTATACCTTATGACTTTATACCATATAACGTAATACGTTATAACGTTATACCATATGACGTTATACCACATAACGTAATACGTTAAAACGTTATACCATATAACGTAATACGTTATAACGTTATACCATATAACGTAATACGTTATAACGTTATACCATATAACGTAATACGTTATAACGTTATACCATATGACGTAATACTTTATAACGTTATACCATATGACGCTATACCATATGACGTAATACGTTATAACGTTATACCGTATGACGTTATGTCATATAGCGTAATACGTCATAACGTTATACCATATAACGTAATACGTTATAACGTTATACCGTATGACGTTATATCATACAACGTAATACGTTATAACGTTATACCATATGTCGTTATACCATATAACGTAATACGTTATAACGTTATACCATATAACGTAATACGTTATAACGTTATACCATATGACGTTATACCATACAACGTAATACGTTATAACGTTATGCCATATGACGTTATACCATATAACGTAATACGTTATAACGTTATACCATATGACGTTATACCATACAACGTAATACGTTATAACGTTATGCCATATGACGTTATACCACATAACGTAATACGTTATAACGTTGTACCTTATGACTTTATACCATAGAACGTAATACGTTATAACGTTATACCATATGACGTTATACCATATAACGTAATACGTTATAACGTTATACCATATAACGTAATACGTTATAACGTTATACCATATGTCGTTATACCATATAACGTAATACGTTATAACGTTATACCATATAACGTAATACGTTATAACGTTATACCATATGACGTTATACCATACAACGTAATACGTTATAACGTTATACCATATGTCGTTATACCATATAACGTAATACGTTATAACGTTATACCATATAACGTAATACGTTATAACGTTATACCATATGACGTTATACCATACAACGTAATACGTTATAACGTTATGCCATATGACGTTATACCATATAACGTAATACGTTATAACGTTATACCTTATGACTTTATACCATAGAACGTAATACGTTATAACGTTATACCATATGACGTTATACCATATAACGTAATACGTTATAACGTTATACCATATAACGTAATACGTTATAACGTTATACCATATGTCGTTATACAATATAACGTAATACGTTATAACGTTATACCATATAACGTAATACGTTATAACGTTATACCATATAACGTAATACGTTATAACGTTATACCATATGACGTTATACCATATAACGTAATACGTTATAACGTTATGCCATATGACGTTATACCATATAACGTAATACGTTATAACGTTATACCTTATGACTTTATACCATATAACGTAATACGTTATAACGCTATACCATATGACGTTATACCATATAACGTAATACGTTATAACGTTATACCATATAACGTAATACGTTATAACGTTATACCATATAACGTAATACATTATAACGTTATACCATATGTCGTTATACCATATAACGTAATACGTTATAACGTTATACCATATAACGTAATACGTTATAACGTTATAACATATAACGTAATACGTTATAACGTTATGCCATATAACGTAATAAGTTATAACGTTATACCATATGACGTTATACCATATAACGTAATACGTTATAACGTTATACCTTATGACTTTATACCATATAACGTAATACGTTATAACGTTATACCATATGACGATATACCATATAACGTAATACGTTATAACGTTATACCATATAACGTAATACGCTATAACGTTATACCATATGTCGTTATACCATATAACGTAATACGTTATAACGTTATACCATATAACGTAATACGTTATAACGTTATACCATATGACGTTATACCATACAACGTAATACGTTATAACGTTATGCCATATGTCGTTATACCATATAACGTAATACGTTATAACGTTATACCTTATGACTTTATACCATAGAACGTAATACGTTATATCGTTATACCATATGACGTTATACCATATAACGTAATACGTTATAACGTTATACCATATAACGTAATACGTTATAACGTTATACTATATGTCGTTATACCATATAACGTAATACGTTATAACGTTATACCATATAACGTAATACGTTAAAACGTTATACCATATGTCGTTATACCATATAACGTAATACGTTATAACGTTATACCATATAACGTATACGTTATAACGTTATACCATATGACGTTATACCATACAACGTAATACGTTATAACGTTTTACCATATGTCGTTATACCATATAACGTAATACGTTATAACGTTATACCATATAACGTAATACGTTATAACGTTATACCATATGACGTTATATCATACAACGTAATACGTTATAACGTTATGCCATATGTCGTTATACCATATAACGTAATACGTTATAACGTTATACCTTATGACTTTATACCATAGAACGTAATACGTTATATCGTTATACCATATGACGTTATACCATATAACGTAATACGTTATAACGTTCTACCATATAACGTAATACGTTATAACGTTATACCATATGTCGTTATACCATATAACGTAATACGTTATAACGTTATACCATATAACGTAATACGTTAAAACGTTATACCATATGTCGTTATACCATATAACGTAATACGTTATAACGTTATACCATATAACGTAATACGTTATAACGTTATACCATATAACGTAATACGTTATAACGTTATACCATATGTCGTTATACAATATAACGTAATACGTTATAACGTTATACCATATAACGTAATACGTTATAACGTTATACCATATAACGTAATACGTTATAACGTTATACCATATGACGTTATACCATATAACGTAATACGTTATAACGTTATGCCATATGACGTTATACCATATAACGTAATACGTTATAACGTTATACCTTATGACTTTATACCATATAACGTAATACGTTATAACGCTATACCATATGACGTTATACCATATAACGTAATACGTTATAACGTTATACCATATAACGTAATACGTTATAACGTTATACCATATAACGTAATACATTATAACGTTATACCATATGTCGTTATACCATATAACGTAATACGTTATAACGTTATACCATATAACGTAATACGTTATAACGTTATAACATATAACGTAATACGTTATAACGTTATGCCATATAACGTAATAAGTTATAACGTTATACCATATGACGTTATACCATATAACGTAATACGTTATAACGTTATACCTTATGACTTTATACCATATAACGTAATACGTTATAACGTTATACCATATGACGATATACCATATAACGTAATACGTTATAACGTTATACCATATAACGTAATACGCTATAACGTTATACCATATGTCGTTATACCATATAACGTAATACGTTATAACGTTATACCATATAACGTAATACGTTATAACGTTATACCATATGACGTTATACCATACAACGTAATACGTTATAACGTTATGCCATATGTCGTTATACCATATAACGTAATACGTTATAACGTTATACCTTATGACTTTATACCATAGAACGTAATACGTTATATCGTTATACCATATGACGTTATACCATATAACGTAATACGTTATAACGTTATACCATATAACGTAATACGTTATAACGTTATACCATATGTCGTTATACCATATAACGTAATACGTTATAACGTTATACCATATAACGTAATACGTTAAAACGTTATACCATATGTCGTTATACCATATAACGTAATACGTTATAACGTTATACCATATAACGTATACGTTATAACGTTATACCATATGACGTTATACCATACAACGTAATACGTTATAACGTTTTACCATATGTCGTTATACCATATAACGTAATACGTTATAACGTTATACCATATAACGTAATACGTTATAACGTTATACCATATGACGTTATATCATACAACGTAATACGTTATAACGTTATGCCATATGTCGTTATACCATATAACGTAATACGTTATAACGTTATACCTTATGACTTTATACCATAGAACGTAATACGTTATATCGTTATACCATATGACGTTATACCATATAACGTAATACGTTATAACGTTCTACCATATAACGTAATACGTTATAACGTTATACCATATGTCGTTATACCATATAACGTAATACGTTATAACGTTATACCATATAACGTAATACGTTAAAACGTTATACCATATGTCGTTATACCATATAACGTAATACGTTATAACGTTATACCATATAACGTAATACGTTATAACGTTATACCATATGACGTTATACCATACAACGTAATACGTTATAACGTTATACCATATGTCGTTATACCATATAACGTAATACGTTATAACGTTATACCATATAACGTAATACGTTATAACGTTATACCATATGACGTTATACCATACAACGTAATACGTTATAACGTTATACCATATAACGTAATACGTTATAACGTTATACCATATGACGGTATACCATATAACGTAATACGTTATAACGTTATACCTTATGACTTTATACCATATAACGTAATACGTTATAACGTTATACCATATGACGTTATACCATATAACGTAATACGTTATAACGTTATACCATATAACGTAATACGTTATAACGTTATACCATATGACGTTATACCATATAACGTAATACCTTATAACGTTATACCATATGACGTTATACCATATAACGTTATACCATATAACGTAATACGTTATAACGTTATACCATATATCGTAATACGTTATAACGTTATACCGTATGACGTTATATCATATAGCGTAATACGTTATAACGTTATACCATATGTCGTTATACCATACAACGTAATACGTTATAACGTTATGCCATATGACGTTATACCATATAACGTAATACGTTATAACGTTATACCTTATGACTTTATACCATAGAACGTAATACGTTATAACGTTATACCATATGTCGTTATACCATATAACGTAATACGTTATAACGTTATACCATATAACGTAATACGTTAAAACGTTATACCATATGTCGTTATACCATATAACGTAATACGTTATAACGTTATACCATATAACGTAATACGTTATAACGTTATACCATATGACGTTATACCATACAACGTAATACGTTATAACGTTATACCATATGTCGCTATACCATATAACGTAATACGTTATAACGTTATACCATATAACGTAATACGTTATAACGTTATACCATATGACGTTATACCATACAACGTAATACGTTATAACGTTATGCCATATGACGTTATACCATATAACGTAATACGTTATAACGTTATACCTTATGACTTTATACCATAGAACGTAATACGTTATAACGTTATACCATATGACGTTATACCATATAACGTAATACGTTATAACGTTATACCATATAACGTAATACGTTATAACGTTATACCATATGTCGTTATACCATATAACGTAATACGTTATAACGTTATACCATATAACGTAATACGTTATAACGTTATACCATATAACGTAATACGTTATAACGTTATACCATATGACGTTATACCATACAACGTAATACGTTATAACGTTATGCCATATGACGTTATACCATATAACGTAATACGTTATAACGTTATACCTTATGACTTTATACCATAGAACGTAATACGTTATAACGTTATACCATATGACGTTATACCATATAACGTAATACGTTATAACGTTATACCATATAACGTAATACGTTATAACGTTATACCATATGTCGTTATACCATATAACGTAATACGTTATAACGTTATACCATATAACGTAATACGTTATAACGTTATACCATATAACGTAATACGTTATAACGTTATACCATATGACGGTATACCATATAACGTAATACGTTATAACGTTATACCTTATGACTTTATACCATATAACGTAATACGTTATAACGTTATACCATATGACGTTATACCATATAACGTAATACGTTATAACTTTATACCATATAACGTAATACGTTATAACGTTATACCATATGTCGTTATACCATATAACTTAATACGTTATAACGTTATACTATATAACGTAATACGTTATAACGTTATACCATATGACGTCATACCATATGACGTTATACCATATAACGTAATACGATATAACGTTATACCATATGACGTTATACCATACAACGTAATACGTTATAACGTTATACCATATGTCGTTATACCATATAACGTAATACGTTATAACGTTATACCATATAACGTAATACGTTATAACGTTATACCATATAACGTAATACGTTATAACGTTATACCATATAACGTAATACGTTATAACGTTATACCATATAACGTAATACGTTATAACGTTATACCATATGTCGTTATACCATATAACGTAATACGTTATAACGTTATACCATATAACGTAATACGTTATAACGTTATACCTTATGACTTTATACCATATAACGTAATACGTTATAACGTTATACCATATGAGGTTATACCATATAACGTAATACGTTAAAACGTTATACCATATAACGTAATACGTTATAACGTTATACCATATAACGTAATACGTTATAACGTTATACCATATAACGTAATAAGTTATAACGTTATACCATATGACGTTATACCATATAACGTAATACGTTATAACGTTATACCATATAACGTAATACGTTATAACGTTATACCTTATGACTTTATACCATATAACGTAATACGTTATAACGTTATACCATATGACGTTATACCACATAACGTAATACGTTAAAACGTTATACCATATAACGTAATACGTTATAACGTTATACCATATAACGTAATACGTTATAACGTTATACCATATAACGTAATACGTTATAACGTTATACCATATGACGTAATACTTTATAACGTTATACCATATGACGCTATACCATATGACGTAATACGTTATAACGTTATACCGTATGACGTTATGTCATATAGCGTAATACGTTATAACGTTATACCATATAACGTAATACGTTATAACGTTATACCGTATGACGTTATATCATACAACGTAATACGTTATAACGTTATACCATATGTCGTTATACCATATAACGTAATACGTTATAACGTTATACCATATAACGTAATACGTTATAACGTTATACCATATGACGTTATACCATACAACGTAATACGTTATAACGTTATGCCATATGACGTTATACCATATAACGTAATACGTTATAACGTTATACCATATGACGTTATACCATACAACGTAATACGTTATAACGTTATGCCATATGACGTTATACCACTTAACGTAATACGTTATAACGTTATACCTTATGACTTTATACCATAGAACGTAATACGTTATAACGTTATACCATATGACGTTATACCATATAACGTAATACGTTATAACGTTATACCATATAACGTAATACGTTATAACGTTATACCATATGTCGTTATACCATATAACGTAATACGTTATAACGTTATACCATATAACGTAATACGTTATAACGTTATACCATATGACGTTATACCATACAACGTAATACGTTATAACGTTATACCATATGTCGTTATACCATATAACGTAATACGTTATAACGTTATACCATATAACGTAATACGTTATAACGTTATACCATATGACGTTATACCATACAACGTAATACGTTATAACGTTATGCCATATGACGTTATACCATATAACGTAATACGTTATAACGTTATACCTTATGACTTTATACCATAGAACGTAATACGTTATAACGTTATACCATATGACGTTATACCATATAACGTAATACGTTATAACGTTATACCATATAACGTAATACGTTATAACGTTATACCATATGTCGTTATACCATATAACGTAATACGTTATAACGTTATACCATATAACGTAATACGTTATAACGTTATACCATATAACGTAATACGTTATAACGTTATACCATATGACGTTATACCATATAACGTAATACGTTATAACGTTATGCCATATGACGTTATACCATATAACGTAATACGTTATAACGTTATACCTTATGACTTTATACCATATAACGTAATACGTTATAACGCTATACCATATGACGTTATACCATATAACGTAATACGTTATAACGTTATACCATATAACGTAATACGTTATAACGTTATACCATATAACGTAATACATTATAACGTTATACCATATGTCGTTATACCATATAACGTAATACGTTATAACGTTATACCATATAACGTAATACGTTATAACGTTATACCATATAACGTAATACGTTATAACGTTATGCCATATAACGTAATAAGTTATAACGTTATACCATATGACGTTATACCATATAACGTAATACGTTATAACGTTATACCTTATGACTTTATACCATATAACGTAATACGTTATAACGTTATACCATATGACGATATACCATATAACGTAATACGTTATAACGTTATACCATATAACGTAATACGCTATAACGTTATACCATATGTCGTTATACCATATAACGTAATACGTTATAACGTTATACCATATAACGTAATACGTTATAACGTTATACCATATGACGTTATACCATACAACGTAATACGTTATAACGTTATGCCATATGTCGTTATACCATATAACGTAATACGTTATAACGTTATACCTTATGACTTTATACCATAGAACGTAATACGTTATATCGTTATACCATATGACGTTATACCATATAACGTAATACGTTATAACGTTATACCATATAACGTAATACGTTATAACGTTATACCATATGTCGTTATACCATATAACGTAATACGTTATAACGTTATACCATATAACGTAATACGTTAAAACGTTATACCATATGTCGTTATACCATATAACGTAATACGTTATAACGTTATACCATATAACGTATACGTTATAACGTTATACCATATGACGTTATACCATACAACGTAATACGTTATAACGTTTTACCATATGTCGTTATACCATATAACGTAATACGTTATAACGTTATACCATATAACGTAATACGTTATAACGTTATACCATATGACGTTATATCATACAACGTAATACGTTATAACGTTATGCCATATGTCGTTATACCATATAACGTAATACGTTATAACGTTATACCTTATGACTTTATACCATAGAACGTAATACGTTATATCGTTATACCATATGACGTTATACCATATAACGTAATACGTTATAACGTTCTACCATATAACGTAATACGTTATAACGTTATACCATATGTCGTTATACCATATAACGTAATACGTTATAACGTTATACCATATAACGTAATACGTTAAAACGTTATACCATATGTCGTTATACCATATAACGTAATACGTTATAACGTTATACCATATAACGTAATACGTTATAACGTTATACCATATGACGTTATACCATACAACGTAATACGTTATAACGTTATACCATATGTCGTTATACCATATAACGTAATACGTTATAACGTTATACCATATAACGTAATACGTTATAACGTTATACCATATGACGTTATACCATACAACGTAATACGTTATAACGTTATACCATATAACGTAATACGTTATAACGTTATACCATATGACGGTATACCATATAACGTAATACGTTATAACGTTATACCTTATGACTTTATACCATATAACGTAATACGTTATAACGTTATACCATATGACGTTATACCATATAACGTAATACGTTATAACGTTATACCATATAACGTAATACGTTATAACGTTATACCATATGACGTTATACCATATAACGTAATACCTTATAACGTTATACCATATAACGTAATACGTTATAACGTTATACCATATGTCGTTATACCATATAACGTAATACGTTATAACGTTATACCATATGACGTTATACCATACAACGTAATACGTTATAACGTTATACCATATAACGTAATACGTTATAACGTTATACCATATGACGGTATACCATATAACGTAATACGTTATAACGTTATACCTTATGACTTTATACCATATAACGTAATACGTTATAACGTTATACCATATGACGTTATACCATATAACGTAATACGTTATAACGTTATACCATATAACGTAATACGTTATAACGTTATACCATATGACGTTATACCATATAACGTAATACCTTATAACGTTATACCATATAACGTAATACGTTATAACGTTATACCATATGTCGTTATACCATATAACGTAATACGTTATAACGTTATACCATATAACGTAATACGTTATAACGTTATACCATATGACGTTATACCATACAACGTAATACGTTATAACGTTATGCCATATGACGTTATACCATATAACGTAATACGTTATAACGTTATACCTTATGACTTTATACCATAGAACGTAATACGTTATAACGTTATACCATATGACGTTATACCATATAACGTAATACGTTATAACGTTATACCATATAACGTAATACGTTATAACGTTATACCATATGTCGTTATACCATATAACGTAATACGTTATAACGTTATACCATATAACGTAATACGTTATAACGTTATACCATATAACGTAATACGTTATAACGTTATACCATATGACGTTATACCATATAACGTAATACGTTATAACGTTATGCCATATGACGTTATACCATATAACGTAATACGTTATAACGTTATACCTTATGACTTTATACCATATAACGTAATACGTTATAACGCTATACCATATGACGTTATACCATATAACGTAATACGTTATAACGTTATACCATATAACGTAATACGTTATAACGTTATACCATATAACGTAATACATTATAACGTTATACCATATGTCGTTATACCATATAACGTAATACGTTATAACGTTATACCATATAACGTAATACGTTATAACGTTATACCATATAACGTAATACGTTATAACGTTATGCCATATAACGTAATAAGTTATAACGTTATACCATATGACGTTATACCATATAACGTAATACGTTATAACGTTATACCTTATGACTTTATACCATATAACGTAATACGTTATAACGTTATACCATATGACGATATACCATATAACGTAATACGTTATAACGTTATACCATATAACGTAATACGCTATAACGTTATACCATATGTCGTTATACCATATAACGTAATACGTTATAACGTTATACCATATAACGTAATACGTTATAACGTTATACCATATGACGTTATACCATACAACGTAATACGTTATAACGTTATGCCATATGTCGTTATACCATATAACGTAATACGTTATAACGTTATACCTTATGACTTTATACCATAGAACGTAATACGTTATATCGTTATACCATATGACGTTATACCATATAACGTAATACGTTATAACGTTATACCATATAACGTAATACGTTATAACGTTATACCATATGTCGTTATACCATATAACGTAATACGTTATAACGTTATACCATATAACGTAATACGTTAAAACGTTATACCATATGTCGTTATACCATATAACGTAATACGTTATAACGTTATACCATATAACGTATACGTTATAACGTTATACCATATGACGTTATACCATACAACGTAATACGTTATAACGTTTTACCATATGTCGTTATACCATATAACGTAATACGTTATAACGTTATACCATATAACGTAATACGTTATAACGTTATACCATATGACGTTATATCATACAACGTAATACGTTATAACGTTATGCCATATGTCGTTATACCATATAACGTAATACGTTATAACGTTATACCTTATGACTTTATACCATAGAACGTAATACGTTATATCGTTATACCATATGACGTTATACCATATAACGTAATACGTTATAACGTTCTACCATATAACGTAATACGTTATAACGTTATACCATATGTCGTTATACCATATAACGTAATACGTTATAACGTTATACCATATAACGTAATACGTTAAAACGTTATACCATATGTCGTTATACCATATAACGTAATACGTTATAACGTTATACCATATAACGTAATACGTTATAACGTTATACCATATGACGTTATACCATACAACGTAATACGTTATAACGTTATACCATATGTCGTTATACCATATAACGTAATACGTTATAACGTTATACCATATAACGTAATACGTTATAACGTTATACCATATGACGTTATACCATACAACGTAATACGTTATAACGTTATACCATATAACGTAATACGTTATAACGTTATACCATATGACGGTATACCATATAACGTAATACGTTATAACGTTATACCTTATGACTTTATACCATATAACGTAATACGTTATAACGTTATACCATATGACGTTATACCATATAACGTAATACGTTATAACGTTATACCATATAACGTAATACGTTATAACGTTATACCATATGACGTTATACCATATAACGTAATACCTTATAACGTTATACCATATGACGTTATACCATATAACGTTATACCATATAACGTAATACGTTATAACGTTATACCATATATCGTAATACGTTATAACGTTATACCGTATGACGTTATATCATATAGCGTAATACGTTATAACGTTATACCATATGTCGTTATACCATACAACGTAATACGTTATAACGTTATGCCATATGACGTTATACCATATAACGTAATACGTTATAACGTTATACCTTATGACTTTATACCATAGAACGTAATACGTTATAACGTTATACCATATGTCGTTATACCATATAACGTAATACGTTATAACGTTATACCATATAACGTAATACGTTAAAACGTTATACCATATGTCGTTATACCATATAACGTAATACGTTATAACGTTATACCATATAACGTAATACGTTATAACGTTATACCATATGACGTTATACCATACAACGTAATACGTTATAACGTTATACCATATGTCGCTATACCATATAACGTAATACGTTATAACGTTATACCATATAACGTAATACGTTATAACGTTATACCATATGACGTTATACCATACAACGTAATACGTTATAACGTTATGCCATATGACGTTATACCATATAACGTAATACGTTATAACGTTATACCTTATGACTTTATACCATAGAACGTAATACGTTATAACGTTATACCATATGACGTTATACCATATAACGTAATACGTTATAACGTTATACCATATAACGTAATACGTTATAACGTTATACCATATGTCGTTATACCATATAACGTAATACGTTATAACGTTATACCATATAACGTAATACGTTATAACGTTATACCATATAACGTAATACGTTATAACGTTATACCATATGACGGTATACCATATAACGTAATACGTTATAACGTTATACCTTATGACTTTATACCATATAACGTAATACGTTATAACGTTATACCATATGACGTTATACCATATAACGTAATACGTTATAACGTTATACCATATAACGTAATTCGTTATAACGTTATACCATATGTCGTTATACCATATAACTTAATACGTTATAACGTTATACTATATAACGTAATACGTTATAACGTTATACCATATGACGTCATACCATATGACGTTATACCATATAACGTAATACGATATAACGTTATACCATATGACGTTATACCATACAACGTAATACGTTATAACGTTATACCATATGTCGTTATACCATATAACGTAATACGTTATAACGTTATACCATATAACGTAATACGTTATAACGTTATACCATATAACGTAATACGTTATAACGTTATACCATATAACGTAATACGTTATAACGTTATACCATATGTCGTTATACCATATAACGTAATACGTTATAACGTTATACCATATAACGTAATACGTTATAACGTTATACCTTATGACTTTATACCATATAACGTAATACGTTATAACGTTATACCATATGAGGTTATACCATATAACGTAATACGTTAAAACGTTATACCATATAACGTAATACGTTATAACGTTATACCATATAACGTAATACGTTATAACGTTATACCATATAACGTAATAAGTTATAACGTTATACCATATGACGTTATACCATATAACGTAATACGTTATAACGTTATACCATATAACGTAATACGTTATAACGTTATACCTTATGACTTTATACCATATAACGTAATACGTTATAACGTTATACCATATGACGTTATACCACATAACGTAATACGTTAAAACGTTATACCATATAACGTAATACGTTATAACGTTATACCATATAACGTAATACGTTATAACGTTATACCATATAACGTAATACGTTATAACGTTATAGCATATGACGTAATACTTTATAACGTTATACCATATGACGCTATACCATATGACGTAATACGTTATAACGTTATACCGTATGACGTTATGTCATATAGCGTAATACGTTATAACGTTATACAATATAACGTAATACGTTATAACGTTATACCGTATGACGTTATATCATACAACGTAATACGTTATAACGTTATACCATATGTCGTTATACCATATAACGTAATACGTTATAACGTTATACCATATAACGTAATACGTTATAACGTTATACCATATGACGTTATACCATACAACGTAATACGTTATAACGTTATGCCATATGACGTTATACCATATAACGTAATACGTTATAACGTTATACCATATGACGTTATACCATACAACGTAATACGTTATAACGTTATGCCATATGACGTTATACCACATAACGTAATACGTTATAACGTTATACCTTATGACTTTATACCATAGAACGTAATACGTTATAACGTTATACCATATGACGTTATACCATATGACGTTATACCATATAACGTAATACGTTATAACGTTATACCATATAACGTAATACGTTATAACGTTATACCATATGTCGTTATACCATATAACGTAATACGTTATAACGTTATACCATATAACGTAATACGTTATAACGTTATACCATATGACGTTATACCATACAACGTAATACGTTATAACGTTATACCATATGTCGTTATACCATATAACGTAATACGTTATAACGTTATACCATATAACGTAATACGTTATAACGTTATACCATATGACGTTATACCATACAACGTAATACGTTATAACGTTATGCCATATGACGTTATACCATATAACGTAATACGTTATAACGTTATACCTTATGACTTTATACCATAGAACGTAATACGTTATAACGTTATACCATATGACGTTATACCATATAACGTAATACGTTATAACGTTATACCATATAACGTAATACGTTATAACGTTATACCATATGTCGTTATACCATATAACGTAATACGTTATAACGTTATACCATATAACGTAATACGTTATAACGTTATACCATATAACGTAATACGTTATAACGTTATACCATATGACGGTATACCATATAACGTAATACGTTATAACGTTATACCTTATGACTTTATACCATATAACGTAATACGTTATAACGTTATACCATTTGACGTTATACCATATAACGTAATACGTTATAACGTTATACCATATAACGTAATACGTTATAACGTTATACCATATGTCGTTATACCATATAACTTAATACGTTATAACGTTATACTATATAACGTAATACGTTATAACGTTATACCATATGACGTCATACCATATGACGTTATACCATATAACGTAATACGATATAACGTTATACCATGTGACGTTATACCATACAACGTAATACGTTATAACGTTATACCATATGTCGTTATACCATATAACGTAATACGTTATAACGATATACCATATAACGTAATACGTTATAACGTTATACCATATAACGTAATACGTTATAACGTTATACCATATAACGTAATACGTTATAACGTTATACCATATGTCGTTATACCATATAACGTAATACGTTATAACGTTATACCATATAACGTAATACGTTATAACGTTATACCTTATGACTTTATACCATATAACGTAATACGTTATAACGTTATACCATATGAGGTTATACCATATAACGTAATACGTTAAAACGTTATACCATATAACGTAATACGTTATAACGTTATACCATATAACGTAATACGTTATAACGTTATACCATATAACGTAATAAGTTATAACGTTATACCATATGACGTTATACCATATAACGTAATACGTTATAACGTTATACCATATAACGTAATACGTTATAACGTTATACCTTATGACTTTATACCATATAACGTAATACGTTATAACGTTATACCATATGACGTTATACCACGTAACGTAATACGTTAAAACGTTATACCATATAACGTAATACGTTATAACGTTATACCATATAACGTAATACGTTATAACGTTATACCATATAACGTAATACGTTATAACGTTATACCATATGACGTTATACCATATAACGTAATACGTTATAACGTTATACCATATAACGTAATACGTTATAACGTTATACCATATAACGTAATACATTATAACGTTATACCATATGTCGTTATACCATATAACGTAATACGTTATAACGTTATACCATATAACGTAATACGTTATAACGTTATACCATATAACGTAATACGTTATAACGTTATGCCATATAACGTAATAAGTTATAACGTTATACCATATGACGTTATACCATATAACGTAATACGTTATAACGTTATACCTTATGACTTTATACCATATAACGTAATACGTTATAACGTTATACCATATGACGATATACCATATAACGTAATACGTTATAACGTTATACCATATAACGTAATACGCTATAACGTTATACCATATGTCGTTATACCATATAACGTAATACGTTATAACGTTATACCATATAACGTAATACGTTATAACGTTATACCATATGACGTTATACCATACAACGTAATACGTTATAACGTTATGCCATATGTCGTTATACCATATAACGTAATACGTTATAACGTTATACCTTATGACTTTATACCATAGGACGTAATACGTTATATCGTTATACCATATGACGTTATACCATATAACGTAATACGTTATAACGTTATACCATATAACGTAATACGTTATAACGTTATACCATATGTCGTTATACCATATAACGTAATACGTTATAACGTTATACCATATAACGTAATACGTTAAAACGTTATACCATATGTCGTTATACCATATAACGTAATACGTTATAACGTTATACCATATAACGTATACGTTATAACGTTATACCATATGACGTTATACCATACAACGTAATACGTTATAACGTTTTACCATATGTCGTTATACCATATAACGTAATACGTTATAACGTTATACCATATAACGTAATACGTTATAACGTTATACCATATGACGTTATATCATACAACGTAATACGTTATAACGTTATGCCATATGTCGTTATACCATATAACGTAATACGTTATAACGTTATACCTTATGACTTTATACCATAGAACGTAATACGTTATATCGTTATACCATATGACGTTATACCATATAACGTAATACGTTATAACGTTCTACCATATAACGTAATACGTTATAACGTTATACCATATGTCGTTATACCATATAACGTAATACGTTATAACGTTATACCATATAACGTAATACGTTAAAACGTTATACCATATGTCGTTATACCATATAACGTAATACGTTATAACGTTATACCATATAACGTAATACGTTATAACGTTATACCATATGACGTTATACCATACAACGTAATACGTTATAACGTTATACCATATGTCGTTATACCATATAACGTAATACGTTATAACGTTATACCATATAACGTAATACGTTATAACGTTATACCATATGACGTTATACCATACAACGTAATACGTTATAACGTTATACCATATAACGTAATACGTTATAACGTTATACCATATGACGGTATACCATATAACGTAATAAGTTATAACGTTATACCTTATGACTTTATACCATATAACGTAATACGTTATAACGTTATACCATATGACGTTATACCATATAACGTAATACGTTATAACGTTATACCATATAACGTAATACGTTATAACGTTATACCATATAACGTAATACATTATAACGTTATACCATATGTCGTTATACCATATAACGTAATACGTTATAACGTTATACCATATAACGTAATACGTTATAACGTTATACCATATAACGTAATACGTTATAACGTTATGCCATATAACGTAATAAGTTATAACGTTATACCATATGACGTTATACCATATAACGTAATACGTTATAACGTTATACCTTATGACTTTATACCATATAACGTAATACGTTATAACGTTATACCATATGACGATATACCATATAACGTAATACGTTATAACGTTATACCATATAACGTAATACGCTATAACGTTATACCATATGTCGTTATACCATATAACGTAATACGTTATAACGTTATACCATATAACGTAATACGTTATAACGTTATACCATATGACGTTATACCATACAACGTAATACGTTATAACGTTATGCCATATGTCGTTATACCATATAACGTAATTCGTTATAACGTTATACCTTATGACTTTATACCATAGGACGTAATACGTTATATCGTTATACCATATGACGTTATACCATATAACGTAATACGTTATAACGTTATACCATATAACGTAATACGTTATAACGTTATACCATATGTCGTTATACCATATAACGTAATACGTTATAACGTTATACCATATAACGTAATACGTTAAAACGTTATACCATATGTCGTTATACCATATAACGTAATACGTTATAACGTTATACCATATAACGTATACGTTATAACGTTATACCATATGACGTTATACCATACAACGTAATACGTTATAACGTTTTACCATATGTCGTTATACCATATAACGTAATACGTTATAACGTTATACCATATAACGTAATACGTTATAACGTTATACCATATGACGTTATATCATACAACGTAATACGTTATAACGTTATGCCATATGTCGTTATACCATATAACGTAATACGTTATAACGTTATACCTTATGACTTTATACCATAGAACGTAATACGTTATATCGTTATACCATATGACGTTATACCATATAACGTAATACGTTATAACGTTCTACCATATAACGTAATACGTTATAACGTTATACCATATGTCGTTATACCATATAACGTAATACGTTATAACGTTATACCATATAACGTAATACGTTAAAACGTTATACCATATGTCGTTATACCATATAACGTAATACGTTATAACGTTATACCATATAACGTAATACGTTATAACGTTATACCATATGACGTTATACCATACAACGTAATACGTTATAACGTTATACCATATGTCGTTATACCATATAACGTAATACGTTATAACGTTATACCATATAACGTAATACGTTATAACGTTATACCATATGACGTTATACCATACAACGTAATACGTTATAACGTTATACCATATAACGTAATACGTTATAACGTTATACCATATGACGGTATACCATATAACGTAATAAGTTATAACGTTATACCTTATGACTTTATACCATATAACGTAATACGTTATAACGTTATACCATATGACGTTATACCATATAACGTAATACGTTATAACGTTATACCATATAACGTAATACGTTATAACGTTATACCATATGACGTTATACCATATAACGTAATACCTTATAACGTTATACCATATGACGTTATACCATATAACGTTATACCATATAACGTAATACGTTATAACGTTATACCATATATCGTAATACGTTATAACGTTATACCTTATGACTTTATACCATATAACGTAATACGTTATAACGTTATACCATTTGACGTTATACCATATAACGTAATACGTTATAACGTTATACCATATAACGTAATACGTTATAACGTTATACCATATGTCGTTATACCATATAACTTAATACGTTATAACGTTATACTATATAACGTAATACGTTATAACGTTATACCATATGACGTCATACCATATGACGCTATACCATATAACGTAATACGATATAACGTTATACCATGTGACGTTATACCATACAACGTAATACGTTATAACGTTATACCATATGTCGTTATACCATATAATGTAATACGTTATAACGATATACCATATAACGTAATACGTTATAACGTTATACCATATAACGTAATACGTTATAACGTTATACCATATAACGTAATACGTTATAACGTTATACCATATGTCGTTATACCATATAACGTAATACGTTATAACGTTATACCATATAACGTAATACGTTATAACGTTATACCTTATGACTTTATACCATATAACGTAATACGTTATAACGTTATACCATATGAGGTTATACCATATAACGTAATACGTTAAAACGTTATACCATATAACGTAATACGTTATAACGTTATACCATATAACGTAATACGTTATAACGTTATACCATATAACGTAATAAGTTATAACGTTATACCATATGACGTTATACCATATAACGTAATACGTTATAACGTTATACCATATAACGTAATACGTTATAACGTTATACCTTATGACTTTATACCATATAACGTAATACGTTATAACGTTATACCATATGACGTTATACCACATAACGTAATACGTTAAAACGTTATACCATATAACGTAATACGTTATAACGTTATACCATATAACGTAATACGTTATAACGTTATACCATATAACGTAATACGTTATAACGTTATACCATATGACGTTATACCATATAACGTAATACGTTATAACGTTATACCATATAACGTAATACGTTATAACGTTATACCATATAACGTAATACATTATAACGTTATACCATATGTCGTTATACCATATAACGTAATACGTTATAACGTTATACCATATAACGTAATACGTTATAACGTTATACCATATAACGTAATACGTTATAACGTTATGCCATATAACGTAATAAGTTATAACGTTATACCATATGACGTTATACCATATAACGTAATACGTTATAACGTTATACCTTATGACTTTATACCATATAACGTAATACGTTATAACGTTATACCATATGACGATATACCATATAACGTAATACGTTATAACGTTATACCATATAACGTAATACGCTATAACGTTATACCATATGTCGTTATACCATATAACGTAATACGTTATAACGTTATACCATATAACGTAATACGTTATAACGTTATACTATATGACGTTATACCATACAACGTAATACGTTATAACGTTATGCCATATGTCGTTATACCATATAACGTAATACGTTATAATGTTATACCTTATGACTTTATACCATAGGACGTAATACGTTATATCGTTATACCATATGACGTTATACCATATAACGTAATACGTTATAACGTTATACCATATAACGTAATACGTTATAACGTTATACCATATGTCGTTATACCATATAACGTAATACGTTATAACGTTATACCATATAACGTAATACGTTAAAACGTTATACCATATGTCGTTATACCATATAACGTAATACGTTATAACGTTATACCATATAACGTATACGTTATAACGTTATACCATATGACGTTATACCATACAACGTAATACGTTATAACGTTTTACCATATGTCGTTATACCATATAACGTAATACGTTATAACGTTATACCATATAACGTAATACGTTATAACGTTATACCATATGACGTTATATCATACAACGTAATACGTTATAACGTTATGCCATATGTCGTTATACCATATAACGTAATACGTTATAACGTTATACCTTATGACTTTATACCATAGAACGTAATACGTTATATCGTTATACCATATGACGTTATACCATATAACGTAATACGTTATAACGTTCTACCATATAACGTAATACGTTATAACGTTATACCATATGTCGTTATACCATATAACGTAATACGTTATAACGTTATACCATATAACGTAATACGTTAAAACGTTATACCATATGTCGTTATACCATATAACGTAATACGTTATAACGTTATACCATATAACGTAATACGTTATAACGTTATACCATATGACGTTATACCATACAACGTAATACGTTATAACGTTATACCATATGTCGTTATACCATATAACGTAATACGTTATAACGTTATACCATATAACGTAATACGTTATAACGTTATACCATATGACGTTATACCATACAACGTAATACGTTATAACGTTATACCATATAACGTAATACGTTATAACGTTATACCATATGACGGTATACCATATAACGTAATAAGTTATAACGTTATACCTTATGACTTTATACCATATAACGTAATACGTTATAACGTTATACCATATGACGTTATACCATATAACGTAATACGTTATAACGTTATACCATATAACGTAATACGTTATAACGTTATACCATATGACGTTATACCATATAACGTAATACCTTATAACGTTATACCATATGACGTTATACCATATAACGTTATACCATATAACGTAATACGTTATAACGTTATACCATATATCGTAATACGTTATAACGTTATACCGTATGACGTTATATCATATAGCGTAATACGTTATAACGTTATACCATATGTCGTTATACCATACAACGTAATACGTTATAACGTTATGCCATATGACGTTATACCATATAACGTAATACGTTATAACGTTATACCTTATGACTTTATACCATAGAACGTAATACGTTATAACGTTATACCATATGTCGTTATACCATATAACGTAATACGTTATAACGTTAAACCATATAACGTAATACGTTAAAACGTTATACCATATGTCGTTATACCATATAACGTAATACGTTATAACGTTATACCATATAACGTAATACGTTATAACGTTATACCATATGACGTTATACCATACAACGTAATACGTTATAACGTTATACCATATGTCGATATACCATATAACGTAATACGTTATAACGTTATACCATATAACGTAATACGTTATAACGTTATACCATATGACGTTATACCATACAACGTAATACGTTATAACGTTATGCCATATGACGTTATACCATATAACGTAATACGTTATAACGTTATACCTTATGACTTTATACCGTAGAACGTAATACGTTATAACGTTATACCATATGACGTTATACCATATAACGTAATACGTTATAACGTTATACCATATAACGTAATACGTTATAACGTTATACCATATGTCGTTATACCATATAACGTAATACGTTATAACGTTATACCATATAACGTAATACGTTATAACGTTATACCATATAACGTAATACGTTATAACGTTATACCATATGACGGTATACCATATAACGTAATACGTTATAACGTTATACCTTATGACTTTATACCATAGAACGTAATACGTTATAACGTTATACCATATGACGTTATACCATATAACGTAATACGTTATAACGTTATACCATATAACGTATTACGTTATAACGTTATACCATATGTCGTTATACCATATAACGTAATACGTTATAACGTTATACCATATAACGTAATACGTTATAACGTTATACCATATAACGTAATACGTTATAACGTTATACCATATGACGGTATACCATATAGCGTAATACGTTATAACGTTATACCATATGACGTTATACCATATAACGTAATACGTTATAACGTTATACCATATGACGTCATACCATATCACGTTATACCATATAACGTAATACGATATAACGTTATACCATATGACGTTATACCATACAACGTAATGCGTTATAACGTTATACCATATAACGTAATACGTTATAACGTTATACCGTATAACGTAATACGTTATAACGTTATGCCGTATGACGTTATATCATATAGCGTAATACGTTATAACGTTATACCATATGACGTTATACCATATAACGTAATACCTTATAACGTTATACCATATGACGTTATACCATATAACGTTATACCATATAACGTAATACGTTATAACGTTATACCATATATCGTAATACGTTATAACGTTATACCGTATGACGTTATATCATATAGCGTAATACGTTATAACGTTATACCATATGTCGTTATACCATATAACGTAATACGTTATAACGTTATACCATATAACGTAATACGTTATAACGTTATACCATATGTCGTTATACCATATAACGTAATACGTTATAACGTTATACCATATAACGTAATACGTTATAACGTTATACCATATAACGTAATAAGTTATAACGTTATACCATATGACGTTATACCATATAACGTAATACGTTATAACGTTATACCATATGACGTTATACCATATAACGTTATACCATATAACGTAATACGTTATAACGTTATACCATATATCGTAATACGTTATAACGTTATACCGTATGACGTTATATCATATAGCGTAATACGTTATAACGTTATACCGTATGACGTTATATCATATAGCGTAATACGTTATAACGCTATACCATATAACGTAATACGTTATAACGTTATACCTTATGACGTTATATCATATAGCGTAATACGTTATAACGTTATACCATATGTCGTTATACCATATAACGTAATACGTTATAACGTTATACCATATAACGTAATACGTTATAACGTTATACCATATAACGTAATACGTTATAACGTTATACCATATAACGTTATGCCATATAACGTAATACGTTATAACGTTATACCATATAACGTAATACGTTATAACGTTATACCATATGACGTTATACCATATAACGTTATACCATATAACGTAATACGCTATAACGTTATACCATATATCGTAATACGTTATAACGTTATACCATATGACGTTATACCATATAACGTAATACGTTATAACGTTATACCATATGACGTTATACCATATATCGTTATACCATATAACGTAATACGTTATAACGTTATACCATATATCGTAATACGTTATAACGTTATACCGTATGACGTTATATCATATAGCGTAATACGTTATAACGTTATACCATATGTCGTTATACCATATAACGTAATACGTTATAACGTTATACCATATAACGTAATACGTTATAACGTTATACCATATGTCGTTATACCATATAACGTAATACGTTATAACGTTATACCATATAACGTAATACGTTATAACGTTATACCATATAACGTAATAAGTTATAACGTTATACCATATGACGTTATACCATATAACGTAATACGTTATAACGTTATACCATATGACGTTATACCATATAACGTTATACCATATAACGTAATACGTTATAACGTTATACCTTATATCGTAATACGTTACAACGTTCTACCGTATGACGTAATACGTTATAACGTTATACCGTATGACGTTATATCATATAGCGTAATACGTTATAACGTTATACGATATAACGTAATACGTTATAACGTTATACCATATAACGTAATACGTTATAACGTTATACCATATAACGTAATACGTTATAACGTTATACCATATGTCGTTATACCATATAACGTAATACGTTATAACGTTATACCATATAACGTAATACGTTATAACGTTATACCATATAACGTAATAAGTTATAACGTTATACCATATGACGTTATACCATATAACGTATTACGTTATAACGTTATACCATATAACGTAATACGTTATAACGTTATACCATATAACATTATGCCATATAACGTAATACGTTATAACGTTATACCATATAACGTAATACGTTATAACGTTATTCCATATGACGTTATACCATATAACGTTATACCATATAACGTAATACGTTATAACGTTATACCATATAACGTAATACGTTATAACGTTATACCATATAACGTAATACGTTATAACGTTATACCATATAACGTAATACGTTATAACGTTATACCATATGTCGTTATACCATATAACGTAATACGTTATAACGTTATACCATATAACGTAATACGTTATAACGTTATACCATATAACGTAATAAGTTATAACGTTATACCATATGACGTTATACCATATAACGTATTACGTTATAACGTTATACCATATAACGTAATACGTTATAACGTTATACCATATAACGTTATGCCATATAACGTAATACGTTATAACGTTATACCATATAACGTAATACGTTATAACGTTATTCCATATGACGTTATACCATATAACGTTATACCATATAACGTAATACGTTATAACGTTATACCATATATCGTAATACGTTATAACGTTATACCATATGTCGTTATACCATATAACGTAATACGTTATAACGTTATACCATATAATGTAATACGTTATAACGTTATACCATATGACGGTATGCCATATAACGTAATACGTTATAACGTTATACCATATGACGTTATACCATATAACGTATTACGTTATAACGTTATACCATATAACGTAATACGTTATAACGTTATACCATATAACGTTATGCCATATAACGTAATACGTTATAACGTTATACCATATAACGTAATACGTTATAACGTTATACCATATAATGTAATACGTTATAACGTTATACCATATGACGGTATACCATATAACGTAATACGTTATAACGTTATACCTTATGACTTTATACCATATAACGTAATACGTTATAACGTTATACCATATGACTTTATACCATAGAACGTAATACGTTATAGCGTTATACCATATGACGTTATACCATATAACGTAATACGTTATAACGTTATACCATATAACGTAATACGTTATAACGTTATACCATATGTCGTTATACCATATAACGTAATACGTTATAACGTTATACCATATAACGTAATACGTTATAACGTTATACCATATAATGTAATACGTTATAACGTTATACCATATGACGGTATACCATATAACGTAATACGTTATAACGTTATACCTTATGTCTTTATACCATATAACGTAATACGTTATAACGTTATACCATATGACGTTATACCATATAACGTAATACGTTATAACGTTATACCATATAACGTAATACGTTATAACGTTATACCATATGTCGTTATACCATATAACTTAATACGTTATAACGTTATACTATATAACGTAATACGTTATAACGTTATACCATATGACGTCATACCATATGACGTTATACCATATAACGTAATACGATATAACGTTATACCATATGACGTTATACCATACAACGTTATACGTTATAACGTTATACCATATGTCGTTATACCATATAACGTAATACGTTATAACGTTATACCATATAACGTAATACGTTATAACGTTATACCATATAACGTAATACGTTATAACGTTATACCATATGTCGTTATACCATATAACGTAATACGTTATAACGTTATACCATATAACGTAATACGTTATAACGTTATACCTTATGACTTTATACCATATAACGTAATACGTTATAACGTTATACCATATGACGTTATACCATATAATGTAATACGTTAAAACGTTATACCATATAACGTAATACGTTATAACGTTATACCATATAACGTAATACGTTATAACGTTATACCATATAATGTAATAAGTTATAACGTTATACCATATGACGTTATACCATATAACGTAATACGTTCTAACGTTATACCTTATGACTTTATACCATATAACGTAATACGTTATAACGTTATACCATATGACGTTATACCACATAACGTAATACGTTAAAACGTTATACCATATAACGTAATACGTTATAACGTTATACCATATAACGTAATACGTTATAACGTTATACCATATAACGTAATACGTTATAACGTTATACCATATGACGTAATACGTTATAACGTTATACCATATGACGCTATACCATATGACGTAATACGTTATAACGTTATACCATATGTCTTTATACCATATAGCGTAATACGTTACAACGTTATACCATATGACGATATATCATATAACGTAATACGTTATAACGTTATACCATATGACGTCATACCATATCACGTTATACCATATAACGTAATACGATATAACGTTATACCATATGACGTTATACCATACAACGTAATGCGTTATAACGTTATACCATATAACGTAATACGTTATAACGTTATACCGTATAACGTAATACATTATAACGTTATACCGTATGACGTTATATCATATAGCGTAATACGTTATAACGTTATACCATATAATGTAATACGTTATAACGTTATACCGTATGACGTTATATCAAATAGCGTAATACGTTATAACGTTATACCATATGACGTTATACCATATAACGTAATACGTTATAACGTTATACCATATGACGTTATACCATATAACGTTATACCATATAACGTAATACGTTATAACGTTATACCATATATCGTAATACGTTATAACGTTATACCGTATGACGTTATATCATATAGCGTAATACGTTATAACGTTATACCATATGTCGTTATACCATATAACGTAATACGTTATAACGTTATACCATATAACGTAATACGTTATAACGTTATACCATATAACGTAATACGTTATAACGTTATACCATATAACGTAATACGTTATAAAGTTATACCATATGTCGTTATACCATATAACGTAATACGTTATAACGTTATACCATATAACGTAATACGTTATAACGTTATACCATATAACGTAATAAGTTATAACGTTATACCATATGACGTTATACCATATAACGTAATACGTTATAACGTTATACCATATGACGTTATACCATATAACGTTATACCATATAACGTTATACCATATAACGTAATACGTTATAACGTTATACCATATATCGTAATACGTTATAGCGTTATACCGTATGACGTTAAATCATATAGCGTAATACGTTATAACGTTATACCGTATGACGTTATATCATATAGCGTAACACGTTATAACGTTATACCATATAACGTAATACGTTATAACGTTATACCGTATGACGTTATATCATATAGCGTAATACGTTATAACGTTATACCACATGCCGTTATACCATATAACGTAATACGTTATAACGTTATACCATATATCGTAATACGTTATAACGTTATACCATATAACGTAATACGTTATAACGTTATACCATATGTCGTTATACCATATAACGTAATACGTTATAACGTTATACCATATAACGTAATACGTTATAACGTTATACCATATAACGTAATAAGTTATAACGTTATACCATATGACGTTATACCATATAACGTAATACGTTATAACGTTATACCATATAACGTAATACGTTATAACGTTATACCATATAACGTTATGCCATATAACGTAATACGTTATAAAGTTATACCATATAACGTAATACGTTATAACGTTATACCATATGACGTTATACCATATAACGTTATACCATATAACGTAATACGTTATAACGTTATACCATATATCGTAATACGTTATAACGTTATACCATATGTCGTTATACCATATAACGTAAAACGTTATAACGTTATACCATATAACGTAATACGTTATAACGTTATACCATATAACGTAATACGTTATAACGTTATACCATATAACGTTATACCATATAACGTAATACGTTATAACGTTATACCATATGACGTAATACGTTATAACGTTATACCATATGACGGTATACCATATGACGTAATACGTTATAACGTTATACCATATGTCGTTATACCATATAACGTAATACGTTATAACGTTATACCATATAACGTAATACGTTATAACGTTATACCATATGTCGTTATACCATATAACGTTATACCATATAACGTAATACGTTATAACGTTATACCATATATCGTAATACGTTATAACGTTATACCATATGACATTATACCATATAACGTAATACGTTATAACGTTATACCATATGACGTTATACCATATATCGTTATACCATATAACGTAATACGTTATAACGTTATACCATATATCGTAATACGTTATAACGTTATACCGTATGACGTTATATCATATAGCGTAATACGTTATAACGTTATACCATATGTCGTTATACCATATAACGTAATACGTTATAACGTTATACCATATAACGTAATACGTTATAACGTTATACCATATAACGTAATACGTTATAACGTTATACCATATAACGTAATACGTTACAACGTTATACCATATGTCGTTATACCATATAACGTAATACGTTATAACGTTATACCATGTAACGTAATACGTTATAACGTTATACCATATAACGTAATAAGTTATAACGTTATACCATATGACGTTATACCATATAACGTAATACGTTATAACGTTATACCATATGACGTTATACCATATAACGTTATACCATATAACGTAATACGTTATAACGTTATACCATATATCGTAATACGTTATAACGTTATACCGTATGACGTAATACGTTATAACGTTATACCGTATGACGTTATATCATATAGCGTAATACGTTATAACGTTATACCATATAACGTAATACGTTATAACGTTACACCGTATGACGTTATATCATATAGCGTAATACGTTCTAACGTTATACCATATGTCGTTATACCATATGACGTAATACGTTATAACGTTATACCATATAACGTAATACGTTATAACGTTATACCATATAACGTAATACGTTATAACGTTATACCATATAACGTAATACGTTATAATGTTATACCATATGACGTTATACCATATAACGTAATACGTTATAACGTTATACCATATGTCGTTATACCATATAACGTAATACGTTATAATGTTATACCATATAACGTAATACGTTATAACGTTATACCATATAACGTAATAAGTTATAACGTTATACCATATGACGTTATACCATATAACGTATTACGTTATAACGTTATACCATATAACGTAATACGTTATAACGTTATACCATATAACGTTATGCCATATAACGTAATACGTTATAACGTTATACCATATAACGTAATACGTTATAACGTTATTCCATATGACGTTATACCATATATCGTAATACGTTATAACGTTATACCATATGTCGTTATACCATATAACGTAATACGTTATAACGTTATACCATATAACGTAATACGTTATAACGTTATACCATATAACGTAATAAGTTATGACGTTATACCATATGACGTTATACCATATAACGTAATACGTTATAACGTTATGCCATATGACGTTATACCATATAACGTAATACGTTATAACGTTACACCGTATGACGTTATATCATATAGCGTAATACGTTATAACGTTATACCATATGTCGTTATACCATATAACGTAATACGTTATAACGTTATACCATATAACGTAATACGTTATAACGTTATACCATATAACGTAATACGTTATAACGTTATACCATATAACGTAATACGTTATAACGTTATACCATATGTCGTTATACCATATAACGTAATACGTTATAATGTTATACCATATAACGTAATACGTTATAACGTTATACCATATAACGTAATAAGTTATAACGTTATACCATATGACGTTATACCATATAACGTATTACGTTATAACGTTATACCATATAACGTAATACGTTATAACGTTGTACCATATAACGTTATGCCATATAACGTAATACGTTATAACGTTATACCATATAACGTAATACGTTATAACGTTATTCCATATGACGTTATACCATATAACGTAATACGTTATAACGTTATGCCATATGACGTTATACCATATAACGTAATACGTTATAACGTTATACCTTATGACTTTATACCATAGAACGTAATACGTTATAACGTTATACCATATGACGTTATACCATATAACGTAATACGCTATAACGTTATACCATATAACGTAATACGTTATAACGTTATTCCATATGACGTTATACCATATAACGTAATACGTTATAACGTTATGCCATATGACGTTATACCATATAACGTAATACGTTATAACGTTATACCTTATGACTTTATACCATAGAACGTAATACGTTATAACGTTATACCATATGACGTCATACCATATGACGTTATACCATATAACGTAATACGATATAACGTTATACCATATGACGTTATACCATACAACGTAATACGTTATAACGTTATACCATATAACGTAATACGTTATAACGTTATACCGTATGACGTTATATCATATAGCGTAATACGTTATAACGTTATACCATATGCCGTTATACCATATAACGTAATACGTTATAACGTTATACCATATAACGTAATACGTTATAACGTTATACCATATGTCGTTATACCATATAACGTAATACGTTATAACGTTATACCATATAACGTAATACGTTATAACGTTATACCATATAACGTAATAAGTTATAACGTTATACCATATGACGTTATACCATATAACGTAATACGTTATAACGTTATACCATATAACGTAATACGTTATAACGTTATACCATATAACGTTATGCCATATAACGTAATACGTTATAAAGTTATACCATATAACGTAATACGTTATAACGTTATACCATATGACGTTATACCATATAACGTTATACCATATAACGTAATACGTTATAACGTTATACCATATATCGTAATACGTTATAACGTTATACCATATGTCGTTATACCATATAACGTAAAACGTTATAACGTTATACCATATAACGTAATACGTTATAACGTTATACCATATAACGTAATACGTTATAACGTTATACCATATAACGTTATACCATATAACGTAATACGTTATAACGTTATACCATATGACGTAATACGTTATAACGTTATACCATATGACGGTATACCATATGACGTAATACGTTATAACGTTATGCCATATGTCGTTATACCATATAACGTAATACGTTATAACGTTATACCATATAACGTAATACGTTATAACGTTATACCATATGTCGTTATACCATATAACGTTATACCATATAACGTAATACGTTATAACGTTATACCATATATCGTAATACGTTATAACGTTATACCATATGACATACCATATAACGTAATACGTTATAACGTTATACCATATGACGTTATACCATATATCGTTATACCATATAACGTAATACGTTATAACGTTATACCATATATCGTAATAAGTTATAACGTTATACCGTATGACGTTATATCATATAGCGTAATACGTTATAACGTTATACCATATGTCGTTATACCATATAACGTAATACGTTATAACGTTATACCATATAACGTAATACGTTATAACGTTATACCATATAACGTAATACGTTATAACGTTATACCATATAACGTAATACGTTACAACGTTATACCATATGTCGTTATACCATATAACGTAATACGTTATAACGTTATACCATATAACGTAATACGTTATAACGTTATACCATATAACGTAATAAGTTATAACGTTATACCATATGACGTTATACCATATAACGTAATACGTTATAACGTTATACCATATGACGTTATACCATATAACGTTATACCATATAACGTAATACGTTATAACGTTATACCATATATCGTAATACGTTATAACGTTATACCGTATGACGTAATACGTTATAGCGTTATACCGTATGACGTTATATCATATAGCGTAATACGTTATAACGTTATACCATATAACGTAATACGTTATAACGTTACACCGTATGACGTTATATCATATAGCGTAATACGTTATAACGTTATACCATATGTCGTTATACCATATAACGTAATACGTTATAACGTTATACCATATAACGTAATACGTTATAACGTTATACCATATAACGTAATACGTTATAACGTTATACCATATAACGTAATACGTTATAACGTTATACCATATAACGTAATACGTTATAACGTTATACCATATGTCGTTATACCATATAACGTAATACGTTATAATGTTATACCATATAACGTAATACGTTATAACGTTATACCATATAACGTAATAAGTTATAACGTTATACCATATGACGTTATACCATATAACGTATTACGTTATAACGTTATACCATATAACGTAATACGTTATAACGTTATACCATATAACGATATGCCATATAACGTAATACGTTATAACGTTATACCATATAACGTAATACGTTATAACGTTATTCCATATGACGTTATACCATATAACGTTCTACCATATAACGTAATACGTTATAACGTTATACCATATATCGTAATACGTTATAACGTTATACCATATGACGTTATACCATATAACGTTATACCATATAACGTAATACGTTATAACGTTATACCATATAGCGTAATACGTTATAACGTTATACCATATAACGTAATAAGTTATAACGTTATACCATATGACGTTATACCATATAACGTAATACGTTATAACGTTATACCATATGACGTTATACCATATAACGTTATACCATATAACGTTATACCATATAACGTAATACGTTATAACGTTATACCATATATCGTAATACGTTATAACGTTATACCATATGACATTATACCATATAACGTAATACGTTATAACGTTATACCATATGACGTTATACCATATATCGTTATACCATATAACGTAATACGTTATAACGTTATACCATATATCGTAATACGTTATAACGTTATACCGTATGACGTTATATCATATAGCGTAATACGTTATAACGTTATACCATATGTCGTTATACCATATAACGTAATACGTTATAACGTTATACCATATAACGTAATACGTTATAACGTTATACCATATAACGTAATACGTTATAACGTTATACCATATAACGTAATACGTTACAACGTTATACCATATGTCGTTATACCATATAACGTAATACGTTATAACGTTATACCATATAACGTAATACGTTATAACGTTATACCATATAACGTAATAAGTTATAACGTTATACCATATGACGTTATACCATATGACGTTATACCATATAACGTAATACGTTATAACGTTATACCATATGACGTTATACCATATAACGTTATACCATATAACGTAATACGTTATAACGTTATACCATATATCGTAATACGTTATAACGTTATACCGTATGACGTAATACGTTATAACGTTATACCGTATGACGTTATATCATATAGCGTAATACGTTATAACGTTATACCATATAACGTAATACGTTATAACGTTACACCGTATGACGTTATATCATATAGCGTAATACGTTATAACGTTATACCATATGACGTAATAGGTTATAACGTTATACCATATAACGTAATACGTTATAACGTTATACCATATAACGTAATACGTTATAACGTTATACCATATAACGTAATACGTTATAACGTTATACCATATGTCGTTATACCATATAACGTAATACGTTATAATGTTATACCATATAACGTAATACGTTATAACGTTATACCATATAACGTAATAAGTTATAACGTTATACCATATGACGTTATACCATATAACGTATTACGTTATAACGTTATACCATATAACGTAATACGTTATAACGTTATACCATATAACGTTATGCCATATAACGTAATACGTTATAACGTTATACCATATGACGTTATACCATATAACGTAATACGTTATAACGTTATACCATATAACGTAATACGTTATAACGTTATACCATATAACGTTATGCCATATAACGTAATACGTTATAAAGTTATACCATATAACGTAATACGTTATAACGTTATACCATATGACGTTATACCATATAACGTTATACCATATAACGTAATACGTTATAACGTTATACCATATAACGTAATACGTTATAACGTTATACCGTATGACGTTATATCATATAGCGTAATACGTTATAACGTTATACCATATGCCGTTATACCATATAACGTAATACGTTATAACGTTATACCATATAACGTAATACGTTATAACGTTATACCATATGACGTCATACCATATGACGTTATACCATATAACGTAATACGATATAACGTTATACCATATGACGTTATACCATACAACGTAATACGTTATAACGTTATACCATATAACGTAATACGTTATAACGTTATACCGTATGACGTTATATCATATAGCGTAATACGTTATAACGTTATACCATATGCCGTTATACCATATAACGTAATACGTTATAACGTTATACCATATAACGTAATACGTTATAACGTTATACCATATAACGTAATACGTTATAACGTTATACCATATGTCGTTATACCATATAACGTAATACGTTATAACGTTATACCATATAACGTAATACGCTATAACGTTATACCATATAACGTAATAAGTTATAACGTTATACCATATGACGTTATACCATATAACGTAATACGTTATAACGTTATACCATATAACGTAATACGTTATAACGTTATACCATATAACGTTATGCCATATAACGTAATACGTTATAAAGTTATACCGTATAACGTAATACGTTATAACGTTATACCATATGACGTTATACCATATAACGTTATACCATATAACGTAATACGTTATAACGTTATACCATATATCGTAATACGTTATAACGTTATACCATATGTCGTTATACCATATAACGTAAAACGTTATAACGTTATACCATATAACGTAATACGTTATAACGTTATACCATATAACGTAATACGTTATAACGTTATACCATATAACGTTATACCATATAACGTAATACGTTATAACGTTATACCATATGACGTAATACGTTATAACGTTATACCATATGACGGTATACCATATGACGTAATACGTTATAACGTTATACCATATGTCTTTATACCATATAACGTAATACGTTATAACGTTATACCATATAACGTAATACGTTATAACGTTATACCATATGTCGTTATACCATATAACGTTATACCATATAACGTAATACGTTATAACGTTATACCATATATCGTAATACGTTATAACGTTATACCATATGACATTATACCATATAACGTAATACGTTATAACGTTATACCATATGACGTTATACCATATATCGTTATACCATATAACGTAATACGTTATAACGTTATACCATATATCGTAATACGTTATAACGTTATACCGTATGACGTTATATCATATAGCGTAATACGTTATAACGTTATACCATATGTCGTTATACCATATAACGTAATACGTTATAACGTTATACCATATAACGTAATACGTTATAACGTTATACCATATAACGTAATACGTTATAACGTTATACCATATAACGTAATACGTTACAACGTTATACCATATGTCGTTATACCATATAACGTAATACGTTATAACGTTATACCATATAACGTAATACGTTATAACGTTATACCATATAACGTAATAAGTTATAACGTTATACCATATAACGTAATTAGTTATAACGTTATACCATATGACGTTATACCATATAACGTAATACGTTATAACGTTATACCATATGACGTTATACCATATAACGATATACCATATAACGTTATACCATATAACGTAATACGTTATAACGTTATACCATATATCGTAATACGTTATAACGTTATACCATTTGACATTATACCATATAACGTAATACGTTATAACGTTATACCATATGACGTTATACCATATATCGTTATACCATATAACGTAATACGTTATAACGTTATACCATATATCGTAATACGTTATAACGTTATACCGTATGACGTTATATCATATAGCGTAATACGTTATAACGTTATACCATATGTCGTTATACCATATAACGTAATACGTTATAACGTTATACCATATAACGTAATACGTTATAACGTTATACCATATAACGTAATACGTTATAACGTTATACCATATAACGTAATACGTTACAACGTTATACCATATGTCGTTATACCATATAACGTAATACGTTATAACGTTATACCATATAACGTAATACGTTATAACGTTATACCATATAACGTAATAAGTTATAACGTTATACCATATGACGTTATACCATATAACGTAATACGTTATAACGTTATACCATATAACGTAATACGTTATAACGTTATACCATATAACATAATACGTTACAACGTTATACCATATGTCGTTATACCATATAACGTAATACGTTATAACGTTATACCATATAACGTAATACGTTATAACGTTATACCATATAACGTAATAAGTTATAACGTTATACCATATGACGTTATACCATATAACGTAATACGTTATAACGTTATACCATATGACGTTATACCATATAACGTTATACCATATAACGTAATACGTTACAACGTTATACCATATATCGTAATACGTTATAACGTTATACCATATATCGTAATACGTTATAACGTTATACCATATGACATTATACCATATAACGTAATACGTTATAACGTTATACCATATGACGTTATACCATATATCGTTATACCATATAACGTAATACGTTATAACGTTATACCATATATCGTAATACGTTATAACGTTATACCGTATGACGTTATATCATATAGCGTAATACGTTATAACGTTATACCATATGTCGTTATACCATATAACGTAATACGTTATAACGTTATACCATATAACGTAATACGTTATAACGTTATACCATATAACGTAATACGTTATAACGTTATACCATATAACGTAATACGTTACAACGTTATACCATATGTCGTTATACCATATAACGTAATACGTTATAACGTTATACCATATAACGTAATACGTTATAACGTTATACCATATAACGTAATAAGTTATAACGTTATACCATATGACGTTATACCATATAACGTAATAAGTTATAACGTTATACCATATGACGTTATACCATATAACGTAATACGTTATAACGTTATACCATATGACGTTATACCATATAACGATATACCATATAACGTTATACCATATAACGTAATACGTTATAACGTTATACCATATATCGTAATACGTTATAACGTTATACCATATGACATTATACCATATAACGTAATACGTTATAACGTTATACCATATGACGTTATACCATATATCGTTATACCATATAACGTAATACGTTA
Source organism: Bombus vancouverensis nearcticus (assembly GCF_051014615.1). NCBI lineage: Eukaryota > Metazoa > Arthropoda > Insecta > Hymenoptera > Apidae > Bombus > Bombus vancouverensis. The sequence continues at coordinate 3,705,883 of NC_134925.1, forward strand.
TAACGTTATACCATATATCGTAATACGTTATAACGTTATACCGTATGACGTTATATCATATAGCGTAATACGTTATAACGTTATACCATATGTCGTTATACCATATAACGTAATACGTTATAACGTTATACCATATAACGTAATACGTTATAACGTTATACCATATAACGTAATACGTTATAACGTTATACCATATAACGTAATACGTTACAACGTTATACCATATGTCGTTATACCATATAACGTAATACGTTATAACGTTATACCATATAACGTAATACGTTATAACGTTATACCATATAACGTAATAAGTTATAACGTTATACCATATGACGTTATACCATATAACGTAATACGTTATAACGTTATACCATATAACGTAATACGTTATAACGTTATACCATATAACGTAATACGTTACAACGTTATACCATATGTCGTTATACCATATAACGTAATACGTTATAACGTTATACCATATAACGTAATACGTTATAACGTTATACCATATAACGTAATAAGTTATAACGTTATACCATATAACGTAATTAGTTATAACGTTATACCATATGACGTTATACCATATAACGTAATACGTTATAACGTTATACCATATGACGTTATACCATATAACGATATACCATATAACGTTATACCATATAACGTAATACGTTATAACGTTATACCATATATCGTAATACGTTATAACGTTATACCATTTGACATTATACCATATAACGTAATACGTTATAACGTTATACCATATGACGTTATACCATATATCGTTATACCATATAACGTAATACGTTATAACGTTATACCATATATCGTAATACGTTATAACGTTATACCGTATGACGTTATATCATATAGCGTAATACGTTATAACGTTATACCATATGTCGTTATACCATATAACGTAATACGTTATAACGTTATACCATATAACGTAATACGTTATAACGTTATACCATATAACGTAATACGTTATAACGTTATACCATATAACGTAATACGTTACAACGTTATACCATATGTCGTTATACCATATAACGTAATACGTTATAACGTTATACCATATAACGTAATACGTTATAACGTTATACCATATAACGTAATAAGTTATAACGTTATACCATATGACGTTATACCATATAACGTAATACGTTATAACGTTATACCATATAACGTAATACGTTATAACGTTATACCATATAACATAATACGTTACAACGTTATACCATATGTCGTTATACCATATAACGTAATACGTTATAACGTTATACCATATAACGTAATACGTTATAACGTTATACCATATAACGTAATAAGTTATAACGTTATACCATATGACGTTATACCATATAACGTAATACGTTATAACGTTATACCATATGACGTTATACCATATAACGTTATACCATATAACGTAATACGTTACAACGTTATACCATATATCGTAATACGTTATAACGTTATACCATATATCGTAATACGTTATAACGTTATACCATATGACATTATACCATATAACGTAATACGTTATAACGTTATACCATATGACGTTATACCATATATCGTTATACCATATAACGTAATACGTTATAACGTTATACCATATATCGTAATACGTTATAACGTTATACCGTATGACGTTATATCATATAGCGTAATACGTTATAACGTTATACCATATGTCGTTATACCATATAACGTAATACGTTATAACGTTATACCATATAACGTAATACGTTATAACGTTATACCATATAACGTAATACGTTATAACGTTATACCATATAACGTAATACGTTACAACGTTATACCATATGTCGTTATACCATATAACGTAATACGTTATAACGTTATACCATATAACGTAATACGTTATAACGTTATACCATATAACGTAATAAGTTATAACGTTATACCATATGACGTTATACCATATAACGTAATAAGTTATAACGTTATACCATATGACGTTATACCATATAACGTAATACGTTATAACGTTATACCATATGACGTTATACCATATAACGATATACCATATAACGTTATACCATATAACGTAATACGTTATAACGTTATACCATATATCGTAATACGTTATAACGTTATACCATATGACATTATACCATATAACGTAATACGTTATAACGTTATACCATATGACGTTATACCATATATCGTTATACCATATAACGTAATACGTTATAACGTTATACCATATATCGTAATACGTTATAACGTTATACCGTATGACGTTATATCATATAGCGTAATACGTTATAACGTTATACCATATGTCGTTATACCATATAACGTAATACGTTATAACGTTATACCATATAACGTAATACGTTATAACGTTATACCATATAACGTAATACGTTATAACGTTATACCATATAACGTAATACGTTACAACGTTATACCATATGTCGTTATACCATATAACGTAATACGTTATAACGTTATACCATATAACGTAATACGTTATAACGTTATACCATATAACGTAATAAGTTATAACGTTATACCATATGACGTTATACCATATAACGTAATACGTTATAACGTTATACCATATAACGTAATACGTTATAACGTTATACCATATAACGTAATACGTTACAACGTTATACCATATGTCGTTATACCATATAACGTAATACGTTATAACGTTATACCATATAACGTAATACGTTATAACGTTATACCATATAACGTAATAAGTTATAACGTTATACCATATGACGTTATACCATATAACGTAATACGTTATAACGTTATACCATATGACGTTATACCATATAACGTTATACCATATAACGTAATACGTTATAACGTTATACCATATATCGTAATACGTTATAACGTTATACCGTATGACGTAATACGTTATAACGTTATACCGTATGACGTTATATCATATAGCGTAATACGTTATAACGTTATACCATATAACGTAATACGTTATAACGTTACACCGTATGACGTTATATCATATAGCGTAATACGTTATAACGTTATACCATATGTCGTTATACCATATGACGTAATACGTTATAACGTTATACCATATAACGTAATACGTTATAACGTTATACCATATAACGTAATACGTTATAACGTTATACCATATAACGTAATACGTTATAACGTTATACCATATGTCGTTATACCATATAACGTAATACGTTATAATGTTATACCATATAACGTAATACGTTATAACGTTATACCATATAACGTAATAAGTTATAACGTTATACCATATGACGTTATACCATATAACGTATTACGTTATAACGTTATACCATATAACGTAATACGTTATAACGTTATACCATATAACGTTATGCCATATAACGTAATACGTTATAACGTTATACCATATGACGTTATACCATATAACGTAATACGTTATAACGTTATACCATATAACGTTATGCCATATAACGTAATACGTTATAAAGTTATACCATATAACGTAATACGTTATAACGTTATACCATATGACGTTATACCATATAACGTTATACCATATAACGTAATACGTTATAACGTTATACCATATATCGTAATACGTTATAACGTTATACCATATGTCGTTATACCATATAACGTAAAACGTTATAACGTTATACCAGATAACGTAATACGTTATAACGTTATACCATATGACGTTATACCATATAACGTAATACGTTATAACGTTATGCCATATGACGTTATACCATATAACGTAATACGTTATAACGTTATACCTTATGACTTTATACCATAGAACGTAATACGTTATAACGTTATACCATATGACGTTATACCATATAACGTAATACGCTATAACGTTATACCATATAACGTAATACGTTATAACGTTATACCATATGTCGCTTTACCATATAACTTAATACGTTATAACGTTATACTATATAACGTAATACGTTATAACGTTATACCATATGACGTCATACCATATGACGTTATACCATATAACGTAATACGATATAACGTTATACCATATGACGTTATACCATACAACGTAATACGTTATAACGTTATACCATATAACGTTATGCCATATAACGTAATACGTTATAAAGTTATACCATATAACGTAATACGTTATAACGTTATACCATATGACGTTATACCATATAACGTTATACCATATAACGTAATACGTTATAACGTTATACCATATATCGTAATACGTTATAACGTTATACCATATGTCGTTATACCATATAACGTAAAACGTTATAACGTTATACCATATAACGTAATACGTTATAACGTTATACCATATAACGTAATACGTTATAACGTTATACCATATAACGTTATACCATATAACGTAATACGTTATAACGTTATACCATATGACGTAATACGTTATAACGTTATACCATATGACGGTATACCATATGACGTAATACGTTATAACGTTATACCATATGTCTTTATACCATATAACGTAATACGTTATAACGTTATACCATATAACGTAATACGTTATAACGTTATACCATATGTCGTTATACCATATAACGTTATACCATATAACGTAATACGTTATAACGTTATACCATATATCGTAATACGTTATAACGTTATACCATATGACATTATACCATATAACGTAATACGTTATAACGTTATACCATATGACGTTATACCATATATCGTTATACCATATAACGTAATACGTTATAACGTTATACCATATATCGTAATACGTTATAACGTTATACCGTATGACGTTATATCATATAGCGTAATACGTTATAACGTTATACCATATGTCGTTATACCATATAACGTAATACGTTATAACGTTATACCATATAACGTAATACGTTATAACGTTATACCATATAACGTAATACGTTATAACGTTATACCATATAACGTAATACGTTACAACGTTATACCATATGTCGTTATACCATATAACGTAATACGTTATAACGTTATACCATATAACGTAATACGTTATAACGTTATACCATATAACGTAATAAGTTATAACGTTATACCATATAACGTAATTAGTTATAACGTTATACCATATGACGTTATACCATATAACGTAATACGTTATAACGTTATACCATATGACGTTATACCATATAACGATATACCATATAACGTTATACCATATAACGTAATACGTTATAACGTTATACCATATATCGTAATACGTTATAACGTTATACCATTTGACATTATACCATATAACGTAATACGTTATAACGTTATACCATATGACGTTATACCATATATCGTTATACCATATAACGTAATACGTTATAACGTTATACCATATATCGTAATACGTTATAACGTTATACCGTATGACGTTATATCATATAGCGTAATACGTTATAACGTTATACCATATGTCGTTATACCATATAACGTAATACGTTATAACGTTATACCATATAACGTAATACGTTATAACGTTATACCATATAACGTAATACGTTATAACGTTATACCATATAACGTAATACGTTACAACGTTATACCATATGTCGTTATACCATATAACGTAATACGTTATAACGTTATACCATATAACGTAATACGTTATAACGTTATACCATATAACGTAATAAGTTATAACGTTATACCATATGACGTTATACCATATAACGTAATACGTTATAACGTTATACCATATGACGTTATACCATATAACGTTATACCATATAACGTAATAAGTTATAACGTTATACCATATGACGTTATACCATATAACGTAATACGTTATAACGTTATACCATATGACGTTATACCATATAACGATATACCATATAACGTTATACCATATAACGTAATACGTTATAACGTTATACCATATATCGTAATACGTTATAACGTTATACCATATGACATTATACCATATAACGTAATACGTTATAACGTTATACCATATGACGTTATACCATATATCGTTATACCATATAACGTAATACGTTATAACGTTATACCATATATCGTAATACGTTATAACGTTATACCGTATGACGTTATATCATATAGCGTAATACGTTATAACGTTATACCATATGTCGTTATACCATATAACGTAATACGTTATAACGTTATACCATATAACGTAATACGTTATAACGTTATACCATATAACGTAATACGTTATAACGTTATACCATATAACGTAATACGTTACAACGTTATACCATATGTCGTTATACCATATAACGTAATACGTTATAACGTTATACCATATAACGTAATACGTTATAACGTTATACCATATAACGTAATAAGTTATAACGTTATACCATATGACGTTATACCATATAACGTAATACGTTATAACGTTATACCATATAACGTAATACGTTATAACGTTATACCATATAACGTAATACGTTACAACGTTATACCATATGTCGTTATACCATATAACGTAATACGTTATAACGTTATACCATATAACGTAATACGTTATAACGTTATACCATATAACGTAATAAGTTATAACGTTATACCATATGACGTTATACCATATAACGTAATACGTTATAACGTTGTACCATATGACGTTATACCATATAACGTTATACCATATAACGTAATACGTTATAACGTTATACCATATATCGTAATACGTTATAACGTTATACCGTATGACGTAATACGTTATAACGTTATACCGTATGACGTTATATCATATAGCGTAATACGTTATAACGTTATACCATATAACGTAATACGTTATAACGTTACACCGTATGACGTTATATCATATAGCGTAATACGTTATAACGTTATACCATATGTCGTTATACCATATGACGTAATACGTTATAACGTTATACCATATAACGTAATACGTTATAACGTTATACCATATAACGTAATACGTTATAACGTTATACCATATAACGTAATACGTTATAACGTTATACCATATGTCGTTATACCATATAACGTAATACGTTATAATGTTATACCATATAACGTAATACGTTATAACGTTATACCATATAACGTAATAAGTTATAACGTTATACCATATGACGTTATACCATATAACGTATTACGTTATAACGTTATACCATATAACGTAATACGTTATAACGTTATACCATATAACGTTATGGCATATAACGTAATACGTTATAACGTTATACCATATGACGTTATACCATATAACGTAATACGTTATAACGTTATACCATATAACGTTATGCCATATAACGTAATACGTTATAAAGTTATACCATATAACGTAATACGTTATAACGTTATACCGTATGACGTAATACGTTATAACGTTATACCGTATGACGTTATATCATATAGCGTAATACGTTATAACGTTATACCATATAACGTAATACGTTATAACGTTACACCGTATGACGTTATATCATATAGCGTAATACGTTATAACGTTATACCATATGTCGTTATACCATATGACGTAATACGTTATAACGTTATACCATATAACGTAATACGTTATAACGTTATACCATATAACGTAATACGTTATAACGTTATACCATATAACGTAATACGTTATAACGTTATACCATATGTCGTTATACCATATAACGTAATACGTTATAATGTTATACCATATAACGTAATACGTTATAACGTTATACCATATAACGTAATACGTTATAACGTTATACCATATAACGTAATACGTTATAACGTTATACCATATAACGTAATACGTTACAACGTTATACCATATGTCGTTATACCATATAACGTAATACGTTATAACGTTATACCATATATCGTAATACGTTATAACGTTATACCGTATGACGTAATACGTTATAACGTTATACCGTATGACGTTATATCATATAGCGTAATACGTTATAACGTTATACCATATAACGTAATACGTTATAACGTTACACCGTATGACGTTATATCATATAGCGTAATACGTTATAACGTTATACCATATATCGTAATACGTTACAACATTATACCATATGTCGTTATACCATATAACGTAATACGTTATAACGTTATACCATATAATGTAATACGTTATAACGTTATACCATATAACGTAATACGTTATAACGTTATACCATATAACGTAATACGTTATAACGTTATACCATATAACGTAATAAGTTATAACGTTATACCATATGACGTTATACCATATAACGTAATACGTTATAACGTTATACCATATGACGTTATACCATATAACGTTATACCATATAACGTTATACCATATAACGTAATACGTTATAACGTTATACCATATATCGTAATACGTTATAACGTTATACCATATGACATTATACCATATAACGTAATACGTTATAACGTTATACCATATGACGTTATACCATATATCGTTATACCATATAACGTAATACGTTATAACGTTATACCATATATCGTAATACGTTATAACGTTATACCGTATGACGTTATATCATATAGCGTAATACGTTATAACGTTATACCATATGTCGTTATACCATATAACGTAATACGTTATAACGTTATACCATATAACGTAATACGTTATAACGTTATACCATATAACGTAATACGTTATAACGTTATACCATATAACGTAATACGTTACAACGTTATACCATATGTCGTTATACCATATAACGTAATACGTTATAACGTTATACCATATAACGTAATACGTTATAACGTTATACCATATAACGTAATAAGTTATAACGTTATACCATATGACGTTATACCATATAACGTAATACGTTATAACGTTATACCATATAACGTAATACGTTATAACGTTATACCATATAACGTAATACGTTACAACGTTATACCATATGTCGTTATACCATATAACGTAATACGTTATAACGTTATACCATATAACGTAATACGTTATAACGTTATACCATATAACGTAATAAGTTATAACGTTATACCATATGACGTTATACCATATAACGTAATACGTTATAACGTTATACCATATGACGTTATACCATATAACGTTATACCATATAACGTAATACGTTATAACGTTATACCATATATCGTAATACGTTATAACGTTATACCATATGTCGTTATACCATATGACGTAATACGTTATAACGTTATACCATATAACGTAATACGTTATAACGTTATACCATATAACGTAATACGTTATAACGTTATACCATATAACGTAATACGTTATAACGTTATACCATATGTCGTTATACCATATAACGTAATACGTTATAATGTTATACCATATAACGTAATACGTTATAACGTTATACCATATAACGTAATACGTTATAACGTTATACCATATAACGTAATACGTTATAACGTTATACCATATAACGTAATACGTTACAACGTTATACCATATGTCGTTATACCATATAACGTAATACGTTATAACGTTATACCATATATCGTAATACGTTATAACGTTATACCGTATGACGTAATACGTTATAACGTTATACCGTATGACGTTATATCATATAGCGTAATACGTTATAACGTTATACCATATAACGTAATACGTTATAACGTTACACCGTATGACGTTATATCATATAGCGTAATACGTTATAACGTTATACCATATATCGTAATACGTTACAACATTATACCATATGTCGTTATACCATATAACGTAATACGTTATAACGTTATACCATATAACGTAATACGTTATAACGTTATACCATATAACGTAATACGTTATAACGTTATACCATATAACGTAATACGTTACAACGTTATACCATATGTCGTTATACCATATAACGTAATACGTTATAACGTTATACCATATATCGTAATACGTTATAACGTTATACCGTATGACGTAATACGTTATAACGTTATACCGTATGACGTTATATCATATAGCGTAATACGTTATAACGTTATACCATATAACGTAATACGTTATAATGTTATACCATATAACGTAATACGTTATAACGTTATACCATATAACGTAATACGTTATAACGTTATACCATATAACGTAATACGTTATAACGTTATACCATATAACGTAATACGTTACAACGTTATACCATATGTCGTTATACCATATAACGTAATACGTTATAACGTTATACCATATATCGTAATACGTTATAACGTTATACCGTATGACGTAATACGTTATAACGTTATACCGTATGACGTAATACGTTATAACGTTATACCGTATGACGTTATATCATATAGCGTAATACGTTATAACGTTATACCATATAACGTAATACGTTATAACGTTACACCGTATGACGTTATATCATATAGCGTAATACGTTATAACGTTATACCATATATCGTAATACGTTACAACATTATACCATATGTCGTTATACCATATAACGTAATACGTTATAACGTTATACCATATAATGTAATACGTTATAACGTTATACCATATAACGTAATACGTTATAACGTTATACCATATGACGTTATACCATATAACGTATTACGTTATAACGTTATACCATATAACGTAATACGTTATAACGTTATACCATATAACGTTATGCCATATAACGTAATACGTTATAACGTTATACCATATGACGTTATACCATATAACGTAATACGTTATAACGTTATACCATAGAACGTAATACGTTGTAACGTTATACCATATAACGTTATGCCATATAACGTAATACGTTATAAAGTTATACCATATAACGTAATACGTTATAACGTTATACCATATGACGTTATACCATATAACGTTATACCATATAACGTAATACGTTATAACGTTATACCATATATCGTAATACGTTATAACGTTATACCATATGTCGTTATACCATATAACGTAAAACGTTATAACGTTATACCATATAACGTAATACGTTATAACGTTATACCATATGACGTTATACCATATAACGTAATACGTTATAACGTTATGCCATATGACGTTATACCATATAACGTAATACGTTATAACGTTATACCTTATGACTTTATACCATAGAACGTAATACGTTATAACGTTATACCATATGACGTTATACCATATAACGTAATACGCTATAACGTTATACCATATAACGTAATACGTTATAACGTTATACCATATGTCGCTATACCATATAACTTAATACGTTATAACGTTATACTATATAACGTAATACGTTATAACGTTATACCATATGACGTCATACCATATGACGTTATACCATATAACGTAATACGATATAACGTTATACCATATGACGTTATACCATACAACGTAATACGTTATAACGTTATACCATATAACGTAATACGTTATAACGTTATACCGTATGACGGTATATCATATAGCGTAATACGTTATAACGTTATACCATATGCCGTTATACCATATAACGTAATACGTTATAACGTTATACCATATAACGTAATACGTTATAACGTTATACCATATAACGTAATGCGTTATAACGTTATACCATATGTCGTTATACCATATAACGTAATACGTTATAACGTTATACCATATAACGTAATACGTTATAACGTTATACCATATAACGTAATAAGTTATAACGTTATACCATATGACGTTATACCATATAACGTAATACGTTATAACTTTATACCATATAACGTAATACGTTATAACGTTATACCATATAACGTTATGCCATATAACGTAATACGTTATAAAGTTATACCATATAACGTAATACGTTATAACGTTATACCATATGACGTTATACCATATAACGTTATACAATATAACGTAATACGTTATAACGTTATACCATATATCGTAATACGTTATAACGTTATACCATATGTCGTTATACCATATAACGTAAAACGTTATAACGTTATACCATATAACGTAATACGTTATAACGTTATACCATATAACGTAATACGTTATAACGTTATACCATATAACGTTATACCATATAACGTAATACGTTATAACGTTATACCATATGACGTAATACGTTATAACGTTATACCATATGACGGTATACCATATGACGTAATACGTTATAACGTTATACCATATGTCGTTATACCATATAACGTAATACGTTATAACGTTATACCATATAACGTAATACGTTATAACGTTATACCATATGTCGTTATACCATATAACGTTATACCATATAACGTAATACGTTATAACGTTATACCATATATCATAATACGTTATAACGTTATACCATATGACATTATACCATATAACGTAATACGTTATAACGTTATACCATATGACGTTATACCATATATCGTTATACCATATAACGTAATACGTTATAACGTTATACCATATATCGTAATACGTTATAACGTTATACCGTATGACGTTATATCATATAGCGTAATACGTTATAACGTTATACCATATGTCGTTATACCATATAACGTAATACGTTATAACGTTATACCATATAACGTAATACGTTATAACGTTATACCATATAACGTAATACGTTATAACGTTATACCATATAACGTAATACGTTACAACGTTATACCATATGTCGTTATACCATATAACGTAATACGTTATAACGTTATACCATATAACGTAATACGTTATAACGTTATACCATATAACGTAATAAGTTATAACGTTATACCATATGACGTTATACCATATAACGTAATACGTTATAACGTTATACCATATGACGTTATACCATATAACGTTATACCATATAACGTAATACGTTATAACGTTATACCATATATCGTAATACGTTATAACGTTATACCGTATGACGTAATACGTTATAGCGTTATACTGTATGACGTTATATCATATAGCGTAATACGTTATAACGTTATACCATATAACGTAATACGTTATAACGTTACACCGTATGACGTTATATCATATAGCGTAATACGTTATAACGTTATACCATATAACGTAATACGTTATAACGTTATACCATATAACGTAATACGTTACAACGTTATACCATATGTCGTTATACCATATAACGTAATACGTTATAACGTTATACCATATAACGTAATACGTTATAACGTTATACCATATAACGTAATACGTTATAACGTTATACCATATAACGTAATACGTTATAACGTTATACCATATAACGTAATACGTTATAACGTTATACCATATGTCGTTATACCATATAACGTAATACGTTATAATGTTATACCATATAACGTAATAAGTTATAACGTTATACCATATAACGTAATAAGTTATAACGTTATACCATATGACGTTATACCATATAACGTATTACGTTATAACGTTATACCATATAACGTAATACGTTATAACGTTATACCATATAACGTTATGCCATATAACGTAATACGTTATAACGTTATACCATATAACGCAATACGTTATAACGTTATTCCATATGACGTTATACCATATAACGTTCTACCATATAACGTAATACGTTATAACGTTATACCATATATCGTAATACGTTATAACGTTATACCATATGTCGTTATACCATATAACGTAATACGTTATAACGTTATACCATATGACGTTATACCATATAACGTAATACGTTATAACGTTATACCATATGACGTTATACCATATAACGTTATACCATATAACGTAATACGTTATAACGTTATACCATATAACGTAATACGTTATAACGTTATACCATATAACGTAATAAGTTATAACGTTATACCATATAACGTAATACGTTATAACGTTATACCATATGACGTTATACCATATAACGTTATACCATATAACGTTATACCATATAACGTAATACGTTATAACGTTATACCATATATCGTAATACGTTATAACGTTATACCATATGACATTATACCATATAACGTAATACGTTATAACGTTATACCATATGACGTTATACCATATAACGTTATACCATATAACGTAATACGTTATAACGTTATACCATATATCGTAATACGATATAACGTTATACCGTATGACGTAATACGTTATAACGTTATACCGTATGACGTTATATCATATAGCGTAATACGTTATAACGTTATACCATATAACGCAATACGTTATAACGTTACACCGTATGACGTTATATCATATAGCGTAATACGTTATAACGTTATACCATATGTCGTTATACCATATGACGTAATACGTTATAACGTTATACCATATAACGTAATACGTTATAACGTTATACCATATAACGTAATACGTTATAACGTTATACCATATAACGTAATACGTTATAACGTTATACCATATGTCGTTATACCATATAACGTAATACGTTATAATGTTATACCATATAACGTAATACGTTATAACGTTATACCATATAACGTAATAAGTTATAACGTTATACCATATGACGTTATACCATATAACGTATTACGTTATAACGTTATACCATATAACGTAATACGTTATAACGTTATACCATATAACGTTATGCCATATAACGTAATACGTTATAACGTTATACCATATAACGTAATACGTTATAACGTTATTCCATATGACGTTATACCATATAACGTTCTACCATATAACGTAATACGTTATAACGTTATACCATATATCGTAATACGTTATAACGTTATACCATATGTCGTTATACCATATAACGTAATACGTTATAACGTTATACCATATAACGTAATACGTTATAACGTTATACCATATAACGTAATAAGTTATGACGTTATACCATATGACGTTATACCATATAACGTAATACGTTATAACGTTATGCCATATGACGTTATACCATATAACGTAATACGTTATAACGTTACACCGTATGACGTTATATCATATAGCGTAATACGTTATAACGTTATACCATATGTCGTTATACCATATAACGTAATACGTTATAACGTTATACCATATAACGTAATACGTTATAACGTTATACCATATAACGTAATACGTTATAACGTTATACCATATAACGTAATACGTTATAACGTTATACCATATGTCGTTATACCATATAACGTAATACGTTATAATGTTATACCATATAACGTAATACGTTATAACGTTATACCATATAACGTAATAAGTTATAACGTTATACCATATGACGTTATACCATATAACGTATTACGTTATAACGTTATACCATATAACGTAATACGTTATAACGTTGTACCATATAACGTTATGCCATATAACGTAATACGTTATAACGTTATACCATATAACGTAATACGTTATAACGTTATTCCATATGACGTTATACCATATAACGTAATACGTTATAACGTTATGCCATATGACGTTATACCATGTAACGTAATACGTTATAACGTTATACCTTATGACTTTATACCATAGAACGTAATACGTTATAACGTTATACCATATGACGTTATACCATATAACGTAATACGCTGTAACGTTATACCATATAACGTAATACGTTATAACGTTATACCATATGTCGCTATACCATATAACTTAATACGTTATAACGTTATACTATATAACGTAATACGTTATAACGTTATACCATATGACGTCATACCATATGACGTTATACCATATAACGTAATACGATATAACGTTATACCATATGACGTTATACCATACAACGTAATACGTTATAACGTTATACCATATAACGTAATACGTTATAACGTTATACCGTATGACGTTATATCATATAGCGTAATACGTTATAACGTTATACCATATGCCGTTATACCATATAACGTAATACGTTATAACGTTATACCATATAACGTAATACGTTATAACGTTATACCATATAACGTAATACGTTATAACGTTATACCATATGTCGTTATACCATATAACGTAATACGTTATAACGTTATACCATATAACGTAATACGTTATAACGTTATACCATATAACGTAATAAGTTATAACGTTATACCATATGACGTTATACCATATAACGTAATACGTTATAACGTTATACCATATAACGTAATACGTTATAACGTTATACCATATAACGTTATGCCATATAACGTAATACGTTATAAAGTTATACCATATAACGTAATACGTTATGACGTTATACCATATGACGTTATACCATATAACGTTATACCATATAACGTAATACGTTATAACGTTATACCATATATCGTAATACGTTATAACGTTATACCATATGTCGTTATACCATATAACGTAAAACGTTATAACGTTATACCATATAACGTAATACGTTATAACGTTATACCATATAACGTAATACGTTATAACGCTATACCATATAACGTTATACCATATAACGTAATACGTTATAACGTTATACCATATGACGTAATACGTTATAACGTTATACCATATGACGGTATACCATATGACGTAATACGTTATGACGTTATACCATATGTCGTTATACCATATAACGTAATACGTTATAACGTTATACCATATAACGTAATACGTTATAACGTTATACCATATGTCGTTATACCATATAACGTTATACCATATAACGTAATACGTTATAACGTTATACCATATATCGTAATACGTTATAACGTTATACCATATGACATTATACCATATAACGTAATACGTTATAACGTTATACCATATGACGTTATACCATATATCGTTATACCATATAACGTAATACGTTATAACGTTATACCATATATCGTAATACGTTATAACGTTATACCGTATGACGTTATATCATATAGCGTAATACGTTATAACGTTATACCATATGTCGTTATACCATATAACGTAATACGTTATAACGTTATACCATATAACGTAATACGTTATAACGTTATACCATATAACGTAATACGTTATAACGTTAAACCATATAACGTAATACGTTACAACGTTATACCATATGTCGTTATACCATATAACGTAATACGTTATAACGTTATACCATATAACGTAATATGTTATAACGTTATACCATATAACGTAATAAGTTATAACGTTATACCATATGACGTTATACCATATAACGTAATACGTTATAACGTTATACCATATGACGTTATGCCATATAACGTAATACGTTATAACGTTATACCATATAACGTAATACGTTATAACGTTATTCCATATGACGTTATACCATATAACGTTCTACCATATAACGTAATACGTTATAACGTTATACCATATATCGTAATACGTTATAACGTTATACCATATGTCGTTATACCATATAACGTAATACGTTATAACGTTATACCATATGACGTTATACCATATAACGTAATACGTTATAACGTTATACCATATGACGTTATACCATATAACGTTATACCATATAACGTAATACGTTATAACGTTATACCATATATCGTAATACGTTATAACGTTATACCGTATGACGTTATATCATATAGCGTAATACGTTATAACGTTATACCATATGTCGTTATACCATATAACGTAATACGTTATAACGTTATACCATATAACGTAATACGTTATAACGTTATACCATATAACGTAATACGTTATAAAGTTATACCATATGTCGTTATACCATATAACGTAATACGTTATAACGTTATACCATATAACGTAATACGTTATAACGTTATACCATATAACGTAATAAGTTATAACGTTATACCATATGACATTATACCATATAACGTAATGCGTTATAACGTTATACCATATGACGTTATACCATATATCGTTATACCATATAACGTAATACGTTATAACGTTATACCATATATCGTAATACGTTATAACGTTATACCGTATGACGTTATATCATATAGCGTAATACGTTATAACGTTATACCATATAACGTTATGCCATATAACGTAATACGTTATAACGTTATACCATATAACGTGATACGTTATAACGTTATTCCATATGACGTTATACCATATAACGTTCTACCATATAACGTAATACGTTATAACGTTATACCATATATCGTAATACGTTATAACGTTATACCATATGTCGTTATACCATATAACGTAATACGTTATAACGTTATACCATATGACGTTATACCATATAACGTAATACGTTATAACGTTATACCATATGACGTTATACCATATAACGTTATACCATATAACGTAATACGTTATAACGTTATACCATATAACGTAATACGTTATAACGTTATACCATATAACGTAATAAGTTATAACGTTATACCATATAACGTAATACGTTATAACGTTATACCATATGACGTTATACCATATAACGTTATACCATATAACGTTATACCATATAACGTAATACGTTATAACGTTATACCATATATCGTAATACGTTATAACGTTATACCATATGACATTATACCATATAACGTAATACGTTATAACGTTATACCATATGACGTTATACCATATATCGTTATACCATATAACGTAATACGTTATAACGTTATACCATATATCGTAATACGTTATAACGTTATACCGTATGACGTTATATCATATAGCGTAATACGTTATAACGTTATACCATATGTCGTTATACCATATAACGTAATACGTTATAACGTTATACCATATAACGTAATACGTTATAACGTTATACCATATAACGTAATACGTTATAACGTTATACCATATAACGTAATACGTTACAACGTTATACCATATGTCGTTATACCATATAACGTAATACGTTATAACGTTATACCACATAACGTAATACGTTATAACGTTATACCATATAACGTAATAAGTTATAACGTTATACCATATGACGTTATACCATATAACGTAATACGATATAACGTTATACCATATGACGTTATACCATATAACGTTATACCATATAACGTAATACGTTATAACGTTATACCATATATCGTAATACGTTATAACGTTATACCGTATGACGTAATACGTTATAACGTTATACCGTATGACGTTATATCATATAGCGTAATACGTTATAACGTTATACCATATAACGCAATACGTTATAACGTTACACCGTATGACGTTATATCATATAGCGTAATACGTTATAACGTTATACCATATGTCGTTATACCATATGACGTAATACGTTATAACGTTATACCATATAACGTAATACGTTATAACGTTATACCATATAACGTAATACGTTATAACGTTATACCATATAACGTAATACGTTATAACGTTATACCATATGTCGTTATACCATATAACGTAATACGTTATAATGTTATACCATATAACGTAATACGTTATAACGTTATACCATATAACGTAATAAGTTATAACGTTATACCATATGACGTTATACCATATAACGTATTACGTTATAACGTTATACCATATAACGTAATACGTTATAACGTTATACCATATAACGTTATGCCATATAACGTAATACGTTATAACGTTATACCATATAACGTAATACGTTATAACGTTATTCCATATGACGTTATACCATATAACGTTCTACCATATAACGTAATACGTTATAACGTTATACCATATATCGTAATACGTTATAACGTTATACCATATGTCGTTATACCATATAACGTAATACGTTATAACGTTATACCATATAACGTAATACGTTATAACGTTATACCATATAACGTAATAAGTTATGACGTTATACCATATGACGTTATACCATATAACGTAATACGTTATAACGTTATGCCATATGACGTTATACCATATAACGTAATACGTTATAACGTTACACCGTATGACGTTATATCATATAGCGTAATACGTTATAACGTTATACCATATGTCGTTATACCATATAACGTAATACGTTATAACGTTATACCATATAACGTAATACGTTATAACGTTATACCATATAACGTAATACGTTATAACGTTATACCATATAACGTAATACGTTATAACGTTATACCATATGTCGTTATACCATATAACGTAATACGTTATAATGTTATACCATATAACGTAATACGTTATAACGTTATACCATATAACGTAATAAGTTATAACGTTATACCATATGACGTTATACCATATAACGTATTACGTTATAACGTTATACCATATAACGTAATACGTTATAACGTTGTACCATATAACGTTATGCCATATAACGTAATACGTTATAACGTTATACCATATAACGTAATACGTTATAACGTTATTCCATATGACGTTATACCATATAACGTAATACGTTATAACGTTATGCCATATGACGTTATACCATGTAACGTAATACGTTATAACGTTATACCTTATGACTTTATACCATAGAACGTAATACGTTATAACGTTATACCATATGACGTTATACCATATAACGTAATACGCTATAACGTTATACCATATAACGTAATACGTTATAACGTTATACCATATGTCGCTATACCATATAACTTAATACGTTATAACGTTATACTATATAACGTAATACGTTATAACGTTATACCATATGACGTCATACCATATGACGTTATACCATATAACGTAATACGATATAACGTTATACCATATGACGTTATACCATACAACGTAATACGTTATAACGTTATACCATATAACGTAATACGTTATAACGTTATACCGTATGACGTTATATCATATAGCGTAATACGTTATAACGTTATACCATATGCCGTTATACCATATAACGTAATACGTTATAACGTTATACCATATAACGTAATACGTTATAACGTTATACCATATAACGTAATACGTTATAACGTTATACCATATGTCGTTATACCATATAACGTAATACGTTATAACGTTATACCATATAACGTAATACGTTATAACGTTATACCATATAACGTAATAAGTTATAACGTTATACCATATGACGTTATACCATATAACGTAATACGTTATAACGTTATACCATATAACGTAATACGTTATAACGTTATACCATATAACGTTATGCCATATAACGTAATACGTTATAAAGTTATACCATATAACGTAATACGTTATAACGTTATACCATATGACGTTATACCATATAACGTTATACCATATAACGTAATACGTTATAACGTTATACCATATATCGTAATACGTTATAACGTTATACCATATGTCGTTATACCATATAACGTAAAACGTTATAACGTTATACCATATAACGTAATACGTTATAACGTTATACCATATAACGTAATACGTTATAACGCTATACCATATAACGTTATACCATATAACGTAATACGTTATAACTTTATACCATATGACGTAATACGTTATAACGTTATACCATATGACGGTATACCATATGACGTAATACGTTATGACGTTATACCATATGTCGTTATACCATATAACGTAATACGTTATAACGTTATACCATATAACGTAATACGTTATAACGTTATACCATATGTCGTTATACCATATAACGTTATACCATATAACGTAATACGTTATAACGTTATACCATATATCGTAATACGTTATAACGTTATACCATATGACATTATACCATATAACGTAATACGTTATAACGTTATACCATATGACGTTATACCATATATCGTTATACCATATAACGTAATACGTTATAACGTTATACCATATATCGTAATACGTTATAACGTTATACCGTATGACGTTATATCATATAGCGTAATACGTTATAACGTTATACCATATGTCGTTATACCATATAACGTAATACGTTATAACGTTATACCATATAACGTAATACGTTATAACGTTATACCATATAACGTAATACGTTATAACGTTATACCATATAACGTAATACGTTACAACGTTATACCATATGTCGTTATACCATATAATGTAATACGTTATAACGTTATACCATATAACGTAATACGTTATAACGTTATACCATATAACGTAATAAGTTATAACGTTATACCATATGACGTTATACCATATAACGTAATACGTTATAACGTTATACCATATGACGTTATGCCATATAACGTAATACGTTATAACGTTATACCATATAACGTAATACGTTATAACGTTATTCCATATGACGTTATACCATATAACGTTCTACCATATAACGTAATACGTTATAACGTAATACCATATATCGTAATACGTTATAACGTTATACCATATGTCGTTATACCATATAACGTAATACGTTATAACGTTATACCATATGACGTTATACCATATAACGTAATACGTTATAACGTTATACCATATGACGTTATACCATATAACGTTATACCATATAACGTAATACGTTATAACGTTATACCATATATCGTAATACGTTATAACGTTATACCGTATGACGTTATATCATATAGCGTAATACGTTATAACGTTATACCATATGTCGTTATACCATATAACGTAATACGTTATAACGTTATACCATATAACGTAATACGTTATAACGTTATACCATATAACGTAATACGTTATAAAGTTATACCATATGTCGTTATACCATATAACGTAATACGTTATAACGTTATACCATATAACGTAATACGTTATAACGTTATACCATATAACGTAATAAGTTATAACGTTATACCATATGACGTTATACCATATAACGTAATACGTTATAACGTTATACCATATGACGTTATACCATATAACGTTATACCATATAACGTTATACCATATAACGTAATACGTTATAACGTTATACCATATATCGTAATACGTTATAACGTTATACCGTATGACGTTATATCATATAGCGTAATACGTTATAACGTTATACCGTATGACGTTATATCATATAGCGTAATACGTTATAACGTTATACCATATAACGTAATACGTTATAACGTTATACCGTATGACGTTATATCATATAGCGTAATACGTTATAACGTTATACCATATGTCGTTATACCATATAACGTAATACGTTATAACGTTATACCATATAACGTAATACGTTATAACGTTATACCATATGTCGTTATACCATATAACGTAATACGTTATAACGTTATACCATATAACGTAATACGTTATAACGTTATACCATATAACGTAATACGTTATAACGTTATACCGTATGACGTAATACGTTATAACGTTATACCGTATGACGTTATATCATATAGCGTAATACGTTATAACGTTATACCATATGACGTTATACCATATAACGTAATACGTTATAACGTTATACCGTATGACGTAATACGTTATAACGTTATACCGTATGACGTTATATCATATAGCGTAATACGTTATAACGTTATACCATATGACGTTATACCATATAACGTAATACGTTATAACGTTATACCATATAACGTAATACGTTATAACGTTATACCATATAACGTAATACGTTATAACGTTATACCATATAACGTAATACGTTATAACGTTATACCATATAACGTAATACGTTATAACGTTATACCGTATGACGTAATACGTTATAACGTTATACCGTATGACGTTATATCATATAGCGTAATACGTTATAACGTTATACCATATGACGTTATACCATATAACGTAATACGTTATAACGTTATACCATATAACGTAATACGTTATAACGTTATACCATATGACGTTATACCATATAACGTAATACGTTATAACGTTATACCGTATGACGTAATACGTTATAACGTTATACCGTATGACGTTATATCATATAGCGTAATACGTTATAACGTTATACCATATGACGCTATACCATATGACGTAATACGTTATAACGTTATACCATATGTCGTTATACCATATAGCGTAATACGTTATAACGTTATACCATATAACGTAATACGTTATAACGTTATACCATATAACGTAATACGTTATAACGTTATACCATATAACGTAATACGTTATAACGTTATACCGTATGACGTAATACGTTATAACGTTATACCATATGACGCTATACCATATGACGTAATACGTTATAACGTTATACCATATGTCGTTATACCATATAGCGTAATACGTTATAACGTTATACCATATGACGTTATACCATATAACGTAATACGTTATAACGTTATACCATATAACGTAATACGTTATAACGTTATACCATATAACGTAATACGTTATAACGTTATACCGTATGACGTAATACGTTATAACGTTATACCGTATGACGTTATATCATATAGCGTAATACGTTATAACGTTATACCATATGACGTTATACCATATAACGTAATACGTTATAACGTTATACTATATAACGTAATACGTTATAACGTTATACCATATGACGTCATACCATATGACGTTATACCATATAACGTAATAGGATATAACGTTATACCATATGACGTTATACCATACAACGTAATACGTTATAACGTTATACCATATGTCGTTATACCATATAACGTAATACGTTATAACGTTATACCATATAACGTAATACGTTATAACGTTATACCATATAACGTAATACGTTATAACGTTATACCGTATGACGTAATACGTTATAACGTTATACCATATGACGCTATACCATATGACGTAATACGTTATAACGTTATACCATATGTCGTTATACCATATAGCGTAATACGTTATAACGTTATGCCATATGACGTTATATCATATAACGTAATACGTTATAACGTTATACCATATGACGTCATACCATATCACGTTATACCATATAACGTAATACGATATAACGTTATACCATATGACGTTATACCATACAACGTAATGCGTTATAACGTTATACCATATAACGTAATACGTTATAACGTTATACCGTATAACGTAATACGTTATAACGTTATACCGTATGACGTTATATCATATAGCGTAATACGTTATAACGTTATACCATATAACGTAATACGTTATAACGTTATACCGTATGACGTTATATCATATAGCGTAATACGTTATAACGTTATACCATATGACGTTATACCATATAACGTAATACGTTATAACGTTATACCATATGACGTTATACCATATAACGTTATACCATATAACGTAATACGTTATAACGTTATACCATATATCGTAATACGTTATAACGTTATACCGTATGACGTTATATCATATAGCGTAATACGTTATAACGTTATACCATATGTCGTTATACCATATAACGTAATACGTTATAACGTTATACCATATAACGTAATACGTTATAACGTTATACCATATAACGTAATACGTTATAACGTTATACCATATAACGTAATACGTTATAAAGTTATACCATATGTCGTTATACCATATAACGTAATACGTTATAACGTTATACCATATAACGTAATACGTTATAACGTTATACCATATAATGTAATAAGTTATAACGTTATACCATATGACGTTATACCATATAACGTAATACGTTATAACGTTATACCATATAACGTAATACGTTATAACGTTATACCATATAACGTAATACGTTATAACGTTATACCGTATGACGTAATACGTTATAACGTTATACCATATGACGCTATACCATATGACGTAATACGTTATAACGTTATACCATATGACGTCATACCATATGACGTTATACCATATAACGTAATACGATATAACGTTATACCATATGACGTTATACCATACAACGTAATACGATATAACGTTATACCATATGACGTTATACCATACAACGTAATACGTTATAACGTTATACCATATGTCGTTATACCATATAACGTAATACGTTATAACGTTATACCATATAACGTAATACGTTATAACGTTATACCATATAACGTAATAAGTTATAACGTTATACCGTATGACGTAATACGTTATAACGTTATACCGTATGACGTTATATCATATAGCGTAATACGTTATAACGTTATACCATATGACGTTATACCATATAACGTAATACGTTATAACGTTATACTATATAACGTAATACGTTATAACGTTATACCATATGACGTCATACCATATGACGTTGTACCATATAACGTAATACGATATAACGTTATACCATATGACGTTATACCATATAACGTAATACGTTATAACGTTATACCGTATGACGTAATACGTTATAACGTTATACCATATGACGTTATACCATATAACGTAATACGTTATAACGTTATACCATATAACGTAATACGTTATAACGTTATACCATATAACGTAATAAGTTATAACGTTATACCGTATGACGTAATACGTTATAACGTTATACCGTATGACGTTATATCATATAGCGTAATACGTTATAACGTTATACCATATGACGTTATACCATATAACGTAATACGTTATAACGTTATACTATATAACGTAATACGTTATAACGTTATACCATATAACGTAATACGTTATAACGTTATACCATATAACGTAATAAGTTATAACGTTATACCATATGACGTTATACCATATAACGTAATACGTTATAACGTTATACCGTATGACGTAATACGTTATAACGTTATACCGTATGACGTTATATCATATAGCGTAATACGTTATAACGTTATATCATATGACGTTATACCATATAACGTAATACGTTATAACGTTATACCATATAACGTAATACGTTATAACGTTATATCATATAACGTAATACGTTATAACGTTATACCGTATGACGTAATACATTATAACGTTATACCATATGACGCTATACCATATGACGTAATACGTTATAACGTTATACCATATGTCGTTATACCATATAGCGTAATACGTTATAACGTTTTACCATATAACGTAATACGTTATAACGTTATACCATATAACGTAATACTTTATAACGTTATACCGTATGATGTAATACGTTATAACGTTATACCGTATGACGTTATATCATATAGCGTAATACGTTATAACGTTATACCATATGACGTTATACCATATAACGTAATACGTTATAACGTTATACCATATAACGTAATACGTTATAACGTTATACCATATAACGTAATACGTTATAACGTTATACCGTATGACGTAATACGATATAACGTTATACCGTATGACGTTATATCATATAGCGTAATACGTTATAACGTTATACCATATGACGTTATACCATATAACGTAATACGTTATAACGTTATACTATATAACGTAATACGTTATAACGTTATACCATATGACGTCATACCATATGACGTTATACCATATAACGTAATACGATATAACGTTATACCATATGACGTTATACCATACAACGTAATACGTTATAACGTTATACCATATGTCGTTATACCATATAACGTAATACGTTATAACGTTATACCATATAACGTAATACGTTATAACGTTATACCATATAACGTAATACGTTATAACGTTATACCGTATGACGTAATACGTTATAACGTTATACCATATGACACTATACCATATGACGTAATACGTTATAACGTTATACCATATGTCGTTATACCATATAGCGTAATACGTTATAACGTTATACCATATGACGTTATATCATATAACGTAATACGTTATAACGTTATACCATATGACGTCATACCATATCACGTTATACCATATAACGTAATACGATATAACGTTATACCATATGACGTTATACCATACAACGTAATGCGTTATAACGTTATACCATATAACGTAATACGTTATAACGTTATACCGTATAACGTAATACGTTATAACGTTATACCGTATGACGTTATATCATATAGCGTAATACGTTATAACGTTATACCATATAACGTAATACGTTATAACGTTATACCGTATGACGTTATATCATATAGCGTAATACGTTATAACGTTATACCATATAACGTAATACGTTATAACGTTATACCGTATGACGTTATATCATACAGCGTAATACGTTATAACGTTATACCATATGTCGTTATACCATATAACGTAATACGTTATAACGTTATACCATATAACGTAATACGTTATAACGTTATACCATATAACGTAATACGTTATAACGTTATACCATATAACGTAATACGTTATAAAGTTATACCATATGTCGTTATACCATATAACGTAATACGTTATAACGTTATACCATATAACGTAATACGTTATAACGTTATACCATATAACGTAATAAGTTATAACGTTATACCATATGACGTTATACCATATAACGTAATACGTTATAACGTTATACCATATGACGTTATACCATATAACGTTATACCATATAACGTTATACCATATAACGTAATACGTTATAACGTTATACCATATATCGTAATACGTTATAACGTTATACCGTATGACGTTATATCATATAGCGTAATACGTTATAACGTTATACCGTATGACGTTATATCATATAGCGTAATACGTTATAACGTTATACCATATAACGTAATACGTTATAACGTTATACCATATGACGTTATACCATATAACGTAATACGTTATAACGTTATACCATATAACGTAATACGTTATAACGTTATACCATATAACGTAATACGTTATAACGTTATACCGTATGACGTAATACGTTATAACGTTATACCGTATGACGTTATATCATATAGCGTAATACGTTATAACGTTATACCATATGACGTTATACCATATAACGTAATACGTTATAACGTTATACTATATAACGTAATACGTTATAACGTTATACCATATGACGTCATACCATATGACGTTATACCATATAACGTAATACGATATAACGTTATACCATATGACGTTATACCATACAACGTAATACGTTATAACGTTATACCATATGTCGTTATACCGTATAACGTAATACGTTATAACGTTATACCATATAACGTAATACGTTATAACGTTATACCATATAACGTAATACGTTATAACGTTATACCGTATGACGTAATACGTTATAACGTTATACCATATATCGTAATACGCTATAACGTTATACCGTATGACGTT
The DNA here is from genome assembly GCF_051014615.1 of Bombus vancouverensis nearcticus. Taxonomy (NCBI): domain Eukaryota; kingdom Metazoa; phylum Arthropoda; class Insecta; order Hymenoptera; family Apidae; genus Bombus; species Bombus vancouverensis. The sequence continues at coordinate 3,734,660 of NC_134925.1, forward strand.
ATATCATATAGCGTAATACGTTATAACGTTATACCGTATGACGTTATATCATATAGCGTAATACGTTATAACGTTATACCATATAACGTAATACGTTATAACGTTATACCGTATGACGTTATATCATATAGCGTAATACGTTATAACGTTATACCATATGTCGTTAAACCATATAACGTAATACGTTATAACGTTATACCATATAACGTAATACGTTATAACGTTATACCATATAACGTAATACGTTATAAAGTTATACCATATGTCGTTATACCATATAACGTAATACGTTATAACGTTATACCATATGACGTTATACCATATAACGTTATACCATATAACGTAATACGTTATAACGTTATACCATATATCGTAATACGTTATAACGTTATACCATATAACGTAATACGTTATAACGTTATACCGTATGACGTAATACGATATAACGTTATACCGTATGACGTTATATCATATAGCGTAATACGTTATAACGTTATACCATATGACGTTATACCATATAACGTAATACGTTATAACGTTATACTATATAACGTAATACGTTATAACGTTATACCATATGACGTCATACCATATGACGTTATACCATATAACGTAATACGATATAACGTTATACCATATGACGTTATACCATACAACGTAATACGTTATAACGTTATACCATATGTCGTTATACCATATAACGTAATACGTTATAACGTTATACCATATAACGTAATACGTTATAACGTTATACCATATAACGTAATACGTTATAACGTTATACCGTATGACGTAATACGTTATAACGTTATACCATATGACACTATACCATATGACGTAATACGTTATAACGTTATACCATATGTCGTTATACCATATAGCGTAATACGTTATAACGTTATACCATATGACGTTATATCATATAACGTAATACGTTATAACGTTATACCATATGACGTCATACCATATCACGATATACCATATAACGTAATACGATATAACGTTATACCATATGACGTTATACCATACAACGTAATGCGTTATAACGTTATACCATATAACGTAATACGTTATAACGTTATACCGTATAACGTAATACGTTATAACGTTACACCGTATGACGTTATATCATATAGCGTAATACGTTATAACGTTATACCATATAACGTAATACGTTATAACGTTATACCGTATGACGTTATATCATATAGCGTAATACGTTATAACGTTATACCATATAACGTAATACGTTATAACGTTATACCGTATGACGTTATATCATACAGCGTAATACGTTATAGCGTTATACCATATGTCGTTATACCATATAACGTAATACGTTATAACGTTATACCATATAACGTAATACGTTATAACGTTATACCATATAACGTAATACGTTATAACGTTATACCATATAACGTAATACGTTATAAAGTTATACCATATGTCGTTATACCATATAACGTAATACGTTATAACGTTATACCATATAACGTAATACGTTATAACGTTATACCATATAACGTAATAAGTTATAACGTTATACCATATGACGTTATACCATATAACGTAATACGTTATAACGTTATACCATATGACGTTATACCATATAACGTTATACCATATAACGTTATACCATATAACGTAATACGTTATAACGTTATACCATATATCGTAATACGTTATAACGTTATACCGTATGACGTTATATCATATAGCGTAATACGTTATAACGTTATACCGTATGACGTTATATCATATAGCGTAATACGTTATAACGTTATACCATATAACGTAATACGTTATAACGTTATACCATATGACGTTATACCATATAACGTAATACGTTATAACGTTATACCATATAACGTAATACGTTATAACGTTATACCATATAACGTAATACGTTATAACGTTATACCGTATGACGTAATACGTTATAACGTTATACCGTATGACGTTATATCATATAGCGTAATACGTTATAACGTTATACCATATGACGTTATACCATATAACGTAATACGTTATAACGTTATACTATATAACGTAATACGTTATAACGTTATACCATATGACGTCATACCATATGACGTTATACCATATAACGTAATACGATATAACGTTATACCATATGACGTTATACCATACAACGTAATACGTTATAACGTTATACCATATGTCGTTATACCGTATAACGTAATACGTTATAACGTTATACCATATAACGTAATACGTTATAACGTTATACCATATAACGTAATACGTTATAACGTTATACCGTATGACGTAATACGTTATAACGTTATACCATATATCGTAATACGCTATAACGTTATACCGTATGACGTTATATCATATAGCGTAATACGTTATAACGTTATACCGTATGACGTTATATCATATAGCGTAATACGTTATAACGTTATACCATATAACGTAATACGTTATAACGTTATACCGTATGACGTTATATCATATAGCGTAATACGTTATAACGTTATACCATATGTCGTTAAACCATATAACGTAATACGTTATAACGTTATACCATATAACGTAATACGTTATAACGTTATACCATATAACGTAATACGTTATAAAGTTATACCATATGTCGTTATACCATATAACGTAATACGTTATAACGTTATACCATATGACGTTATACCATATAACGTTATACCATATAACGTAATACGTTATAACGTTATACCATATATCGTAATACGTTATAACGTTATACCGTATGACGTTATATCATATAGCGTAATACGTTATAACGTTATACCATATGTCGTTATACCACATAACGTAATACGTTATAACGTTATACCATATAACGTAATACGTTATAACGTTATACCATATGTCGTTATACCATATAACGTAATACGTTGTAACGTTATACCATATAACGTAATACGTTATAACGTTATACCATATAACGTAATAAGTTATAACGTTATACCATATGACGTTATACCATATAACGTAATACGTTATAACGTTATACCATATGACGTTATACCATATAACGTTATACCATATAACGTAATACGTTATAACGTTATACCATATATCGTAATACGTTATAACGTTATACCATATGACGCTATACCATATAACGTAATACGTTATAACGTTATACCATATGACGTTATACCATATATCGTTATACCATATAACGTAATACGTTATAACGTTATACCATATATCGTAATACGTTATAACGTTATACCGTATGACGTTATATCATATAGCGTAATACGTTATAACGTTATACCATATGTCGTTATACCATATAACGTAATACGTTATAACGTTATACTATATAACGTAATACGTTATAACGTTATACCATATGACGTCATACCATATGACGTTATACCATATAACGTAATACGATATAACGTTATACCATATGACGTTATACCATACAACGTAATACGTTATAACGTTATACCATATGTCGTTATACCATATAACGTAATACGTTATAACGTTATACCATATAACGTAATACGTTATAACGTTATACCATATAACGTAATACGTTATAACGTTATACCATATGTCGTTATACCATATAACGTAATACGTTATAGCGTTATACCATATAACGTAATACGTTATAACGTTACACCGTATGACGTTATACCATATATCGTAATACGTTATAAGGTTATACCATATGTCGTTATACCATATAACGTAATACGTTATAACGTTATACCATATAACGTAATACGTTATAACGTTATACCATATAATGTAATACGTTATAACGTTATACCATATGACGGTATGCCATATAACGTAATACGTTATAACGTTATACCATATGACGTTATACCATATAACGTATTACGTTATAACGTTATACCATATAACGTAATACGTTATAACGTTATACCATATAACGTTATGCCATATAACGTAATACGTTATAACGTTATACCATATAACGTAATACGTTATAACGTTATACCATATAATGTAATACGTTATAACGTTATACCATATGACGGTATACCATATAACGTAATACGTTATAGCGTTATACCATATAACGTAATACGTTATAACGTTATACCATATAACGTAATACGTTATAACGTTATACCATATGTCGTTATACCATATAACGTAATACGTTATAGCGTTATACCATATAACGTAATACGTTATAACGTTATACCTTATGACTTTATACCATATAACGTAATACGTTATAACGTTATACCATATGACGTTATACCATATAACGTAATACGTTAAAACGTTATACCATATAACGTAATACGTTATAACGTTATACCATATGACTTTATACCATAGAACGTAATACGTTATAGCGTTATACCATATTACGTTATACCATATAACGTAATACGTTATAACGTTATACCATATAACGCAATACGTTATAACGTTATACCATATGTCGTTATACCATATAACGTAATACGTTATAACGTTATACCATATAACGTAATACGTTATAACGTTATACCATATAATGTAATACGTTATAACGTTATACCATATGACGGTATACCATATAACGTAATACGTTATAACGTTATACCTTATGTCTTTATACCATATAACGTAATACGTTATAACGTTATACCATATAACGTAATACGTTATAACGTTATACCATATGTCGTTATACCATATAACTTAATACGTTATAACGTTATACTATATAACGTAATACGTTATAACGTTATACCATATGACGTCATACCATATGACGTTATACCATATAACGTAATACGATATAACGTTATACCATATGACGTTATACCATACAACGTAATACGTTATAACGTTATACCATATGTCGTTATACCATATAACGTAATACGTTATAACGTTATACCATATAACGTAATACGTTATAACGTTATACCATATAACGTAATACGTTATAACGTTATACCATATGTCGTTATACCATATAACGTAATACGTTATAGCGTTATACCATATAACGTAATACGTTATAACGTTATACCTTATGACTTTATACCATATAACGTAATACGTTATAACGTTATACCATATGACGTTATACCATATAACGTAATACGTTATAACGTTATACCATATAACGTAATACGTTATAACGTTATACCATATAACGTAATAAGTTATAACGTTATACCATATGACGTTATACCATATAACGTATTACGTTATAACGTTATACCATATAACGTAATACGTTATAACGTTATACCATATAACGTTATGCCATATAACGTAATACGTTATAACGTTATACCATATAACGTAATACGTTATAACGTTATACCATATAACGTAATAAGTTATAACGTTATACCATATGACGTTATACCATATAACGTATTACGTTATAACGTTATACCATATAACGTAATACGTTATAACGTTATACCATATAACGTTATGCCATATAACGTAATACGTTATAACGTTATACCATATAACGTAATACGTTATAACGTTATTCCATATGACGTTATACCATATAACGTTATACCATATAACGTAATACGTTATAACGTTATACCATATATCGTAATACGTTATAACGTTATACCATATGTCGTTATACCATATAACGTAATACGTTATAACGTTATACCATATAACGTAATACGTTATAACGTTATACCATATAATGTAATACGTTATAACGTTATACCATATGACGGTATGCCATATAACGTAATACGTTATAACGTTATACCATATGACGTTATACCATATAACGTATTACGTTATAACGTTATACCATATAACGTAATACGTTATAACGTTATACCATATAACGTTATGCCATATAACGTAATACGTTATAACGTTATACCATATAACGTAATACGTTATAACGTTATACCATATAATGTAATACGTTATAACGTTATACCATATGACGGTATACCATATAACGTAATACGTTATAGCGTTATACCATATAACGTAATACGTTATAACGTTATACCATATAACGTAATACGTTATAACGTTATACCATATGACGTTATACCATATAACGTAATACGTTAAAACGTTATACCATATAATGTAATACGTTATAACGTTATACCATATGACGGTATGCCATATAACGTAATACGTTATAACGTTATACCATATGACGTTATACCATATAACGTATTACGTTATAACGTTATACCATATAACGTAATACGTTATAACGTTATACCATATAACGTTATGCCATATAACGTAATACGTTATAACGTTATACCATATAACGTAATACGTTAAAACGTTATACCATATAACGTAATACGTTATAACGTTATACCATATGACTTTATACCATAGAACGTAATACGTTATAGCGTTATACCATATGACGTTATACCATATAACGTAATACGTTATAGCGTTATACCATATAACGTAATACGTTATAACGTTATACCTTATGACTTTATACCATATAACGTAATACGTTATAACGTTATACCATATGACGTTATACCATATAACGTAATACGTTAAAACGTTATACCATATAACGTAATACGTTATAACGTTATACCATATGACTTTATACCATAGAACGTAATACGTTATAGCGTTATACCATATGACGTTATACCATATAACGTAATACGTTATAACGTTATACCATATAACGCAATACGTTATAACGTTATACCATATGTCGTTATACCATATAACGTAATACGTTATAACGTTATACCATATAACGTAATACGTTATAACGCTTTACCATATAATGTAATACGTTATAACGTTATACCATATGACGGTATACCATATAACGTAATACGTTATAACGTTATACCTTATGTCTTTATACCATATAACGTAATACGTTATAACGTTATACCATATAACGTAATACGTTATAACGTTATACCATATGTCGTTATACCATATAACTTAATACGTTATAACGTTATACTATATAACGTAATACGTTATAACGTTATACCATATGACGTCATACCATATGACGTTATACCATATAACGTAATGTGATATAACGTTATACCATATGACGTTATACCATACAACGTAATACGTTATAACGTTATACCATATGTCGTTATACCATATAACGTAATACGTTATAACGTTATACCATATAACGTAATACGTTATAACGTTATACCATATAACGTAATACGTTATAACGTTATACCATATGTCGTTATACCATATAACGTAATACGTTATAGCGTTATACCATATAACGTAATACGTTATAACGTTATACCTTATGACTTTATACCATATAACGTAATACGTTATAACGTTATACCATATGACGTTATACCATATAACGTAATACGTTAAAACGTTATACCATATAACGTAATACGTTATAACGTTATACCATATAACGTAATACGTTATAACGTTATACCATATAATGTAATAAGTTATAACGTTATACCATATGACGTTATACCATATAACGTAATACGTTATAACGTTATACCTTATGACTTTATACCATATAACGTAATACGTTATAACGTTATACCATATGACGTTATACCACATAACGTAATACGTTAAAACGTTATACCATATAACGTAATACGTTATAACGTTATACCATATAACGTAATACGTTATAACGTTATACCATATAACGTAATACGTTATAACGTTAAACCATATAACGTAATACGTTATAACGTTATACCATATGACGTTATACCATATAACGTTATACCATATAACGTAATACGTTATAACGTTATACCATATATCGTAATACGTTATAACGTTATACCATATGACGCTATACCATATAACGTAATACGTTATAACGTTATACCATATGACGTTATACCATATATCGTTATACCATATAACGTAATACGTTATAACGTTATACCATATATCGTAATACGTTATAACGTTATACCGTATGACGTTATATCATATAGCGTAATACGTTATAACGTTATACCATATGTCGTTATACCATATAACGTAATACGTTATAACGTTATACCATATAACGTAATACGTTATAACGTTATACCATATGTCGTTATACCATATAACGTAATACGTTATAACGTTATACCATATAACGTAATACGTTATAACGTTATACCATATAACATAAAAAGTTATAACGTTATACCATATGACGTTATACCATATAACGTAATACGTTATAACGTTATACCATATGACGTTATACCATATAACGTTATACCATATAACGTAATACGTTATAACGTTATACCTTATATCGTAATACGTTATAACGTTCTACCGTATGACGTAATACGTTATAACGTTATACCGTATGACGTTATATCATATAGCGTAATACGTTATAACGTTATACGATATAACGTAATACGTTATAACGTTACACCGTATGACGTTATATCATATAGCGTAATGCGTTATAACGTTATACCATATGTCGTTATACCATATAACGTAATACGTTATAACGTTATACCATATAACGTAATACGTTATAACGTTATACCATATAACGTAATACGTTATAACGTTATACCATATAACGTAATACGTTATAACGTTATACCATATGTCGTTATACCATATAACGTAATACGTTATAACGTTATACCATATAACGTAATACGTTATAACGTTATACCACATAACGTAATAAGTTATAACGTTATACCATATGACGTTATACCATATAACGTATTACGTTATAACGTTATACCATATAACGTAATACGTTATAACGTTATTCCATATGACGTTATACCATATAATGTTATACCATATAACGTAATACGTTATAACGTTATACCATATATCGTAATACGTTATAACGTTATACCATATGTCGTTATACCATATAACGTAATACGTTATAACGTTATACCATATAATGTAATACGTTATAACGTTATACCATATGACGGTATGCCATATAACGTAATACGTTATAACGTTATACCATATGACGTTATACCATATAACGTATTACGTTATAACGTTATACCATATAACGTAATACGTTATAACGTTATACCATATAACGTTATGCCATATAACGTAATACGTTATAACGTTATACCATATAACGTAATACGTTATAACGTTGTACCATATAATGTAATACGTTATAACGTTATACCATATGACGGTATACCATATAACGTAATACGTTATAACGTTATACCTTATGACTTTATACCATATAACGTAATACGTTATAACGTTATACCATATGACTTTATACCATAGAACGTAATACGTTATAGCGTTATACCATATGACGTTATACCATATAACGTAATACGTTATAACGTTATACCATATAACGCAATACGTTATAACGTTATACCATATGTCGTTATACCATATAACGTAATACGTTATAACGTTATACCATATAACGTAATACGTTATAACGTTATACCATATAATGTAATACGTTATAACGTTATACCATATGACGGTATACCATATAACGTAATACGTTATAACGTTATACCTTATGTCTTTATACCATATAACGTAATACGTTATAACGTTATACCATATAACGTAATACGTTATAACGTTATACCATATGTCGTTATACCATATAACTTAATACGTTATAACGTTATACTATATAACGTAATACGTTATAACGTTATACCATATGACGTCATACCATATGACGTTATACCATATAACGTAATACGATATAACGTTATACCATATGACGTTATACCATACAACGTAATACGTTATAACGTTATACCATATGTCGTTATACCATATAACGTAATACGTTATAACGTTATACCATATAACGTAATACGTTATAACGTTATACCATATAACGTAATACGTTATAACGTTATACCATATGTCGTTATACCATATAACGTAATACGTTATAACGTTATACCATATAACGTAATACGTTATAACGTTATACCATATGTCGTTATACCATATAACGTAATACGTTATAACGTTATACCATATAACGTAATACGTTATAACGTTATACCTTATGACTTTATACCATATAACGTAATACGTTATAACGTTATACCATATGACGTTATACCATATAACGTAATACGTTAAAACGTTATACCATATAACGTAATACGTTATAACGTTATACCATATAACGTAATACGTTATAACGTTATACCATATAATGTAATAAGTTATAACGTTATACCATATGACGTTATACCATATAACGTAATACGTTACAACGTTATACCTTATGACTTTATACCATATAACGTAATACGTTATAACGTTATACCATATGACGTTATACCACATAACGTAATACGTTAAAACGTTATACCATATAACGTAATACGTTATAACGTTATACCATATAACGTAATACGTTATAACGTTATACCATATAACGTAATACGTTATAACGTTATACCATATGACGTAATACGTTATAACGTTATACCATATGACGCTATACCATATGACGTAATACGTTATAACGTTATACCATATGTCTTTATACCATATAGCGTAATACGTTACAACGTTATACCATATGACGATATAACATATAACGTAATACGTTATAACGTTATACCATATGACGTCATACCATATCACGTTATACCATATAACGTAATACGATATAACGTTATACCATATGACGTTATACCATACAACGTAATGCGTTATAACGTTATACCATATAACGTAATACGTTATAACGTTATACCGTATAACGTAATACGTTATAACGTTATACCGTATGACGTTATATCATATAGCGTAATACGTTATAACGTTATACCATATAACGTAATACGTTATAACGTTATACCGTGTGACGTTATATCAAATAGCGTAATACGTTATAACGTTATACCATATGACGTTATACCATATAACGTAATACGTTATAACGTTATACCATATGACGTTATACCATATAACGTTATACCATATAACGTAATACGTTATAACGTTATACCATATATCGTAATACGTTGTAACGTTATACCGTATGACGTTATATCATATAGCGTAATACGTTATAACGTTATACCATATGTCGTTATACCATATAACGTAATACGTTATAACGTTATACCATATAACGTAATACGTTATAACGTTATACCATATAACGTAATACGTTATAACGTTATACCATATAACGTAATACGTTATAAAGTTATACCATATGTCGTTATACCATATAACGTAATACGTTATAACGTTATACCATATAACGTAATACGTTATAACGTTATACCATATAACGTAATAAGTTATAACGTTATACCATATGACGTTAAATCATATAGCGTAATACGTTATAACGTTATACCGTATGACGTTATATCATATAGCGTAACACGTTATAACGTTATACCATATAACGTAATACGTTATAACGTTATACCGTATGACGTTATATCATATAGCGTAATACGTTATAACGTTATACCATATGCCGTTATACCATATAACGTAATACGTTATAACGTTATACCATATAACGTAATACGTTATAACGTTATACCATATAACGTAATACGTTATAACGTTATACCATATGTCGTTATACCATATAACGTAATACGTTATAACGTTATACCATATAACGTAATACGTTATAACGTTATACCATATAACGTAATAAGTTATAACGTTATACCATATGACGTTATACCATATAACGTAATACGTTATAACGTTATACCATATAACGTAATACGTTATAACGTTATACCATATAACGTTATGCCATATAACGTAATACGTTATAAAGTTATACCATATAACGTAATACGTTATAACGTTATACCATATGACGTTATACCATATAACGTTATACCATATAACGTAATACGTTATAACGTTATACCATATATCGTAATACGTTATAACGTTATACCATATGTCGTTATACCATATAACGTAAAACGTTATAACGTTATACCATATAACGTAATACGTTATAACGTTATACCATATAACGTAATACGTTATAACGTTATACCATATAACGTTATACCATATAACGTAATACGTTATAACGTTATACCATATGTCGTTATACCATATAACGTAATACGTTATAACGTTATACCATATAACGTAATACGTTATAACGTTATACCATATAACGTAATAAGTTATAACGTTATACCATATGACGTTATACCATATAACGTAATACGTTATAACGTTATACCATATAACGTAATACGTTATAACGTTATACCATATAACGTTATGCCATATAACGTAATACGTTATAAAGTTATACCATATAACGTAATACGTTATAACGTTATACCATATGACGTTATACCATATGACGGTATACCATATGACGTAATACGTTATAACGTTATACCATATGTCGTTATACCATATAACGTAATACGTTATAACGTTATACCATATAACGTAATACGTTATAACGTTATACCATATGTCGTTATACCATATAACGTTATACCATATAACGTAATACGTTATAACGTTATACCATATATCGTAATACGTTATAACGTTATACCATATAACGTAATACGTTATAACGTTATACCATATAACGTAATACGTTATAACGTTATACCATATGTCGTTATACCATATAACGTAATACGTTATAACGTTATACCATATAACGTAATACGTTATAACGTTATACCATATAACGTAATAAGTTATAACGTTATACCATATGACGTTATACCATATAACGTAATACGTTATAACGTTATACCATATAACGTAATACGTTATAACGTTATACCATATAACGTTATGCCATATAACGTAATACGTTATAAAGTTATACCATATAACGTAATACGTTATAACGTTATACCATATGACGTTATACCATATAACGTTATACCATATAACGTAATACGTTATAACGTTATACCATATGTCGTTATACCATATAACGTAATACGTTATAACGTTATACCATATAACGTAATACGTTATAACGTTATACCATATAACGTAATACGTTATAACGTTATACCATATAACGTAATACGTTATAACGTTATACCATATGTCGTTATACCATATAACGTAATACGTTATAACGTTATACCATATAACGTAATACGTTATAACGTTATACCACATAACGTAATAAGTTATAACGTTATACCATATGACGTTATACCATATAACGTATTACGTTATAACGTTATACCGTATGACGTTATATCATATAGCGTAACACGTTATAACGTTATACCATATAACGTAATACGTTATAACGTTATACCGTATGACGTTATATCATATAGCGTAATACGTTATAACGTTATACCATATGCCGTTATACCATATAACGTAATACGTTATAACGTTATACCATATAACGTAATACGTTATAACGTTATACCATATAACGTAATACGTTATAACGTTATACCATATGTCGTTATACCATATAACGTAATACGTTATAACGTTATACCATATAACGTAATACGTTATAACGTTATACCATATAACGTAATAAGTTATAACGTTATACCATATGACGTTATACCATATAACGTAATACGTTATAACGTTATACCATATAACGTAATACGTTATAACGTTATACCATATAACGTTATGCCATATAACGTAATACGTTATAAAGTTATACCATATAACGTAATACGTTATAACGTTATACCATATGACGTTATACCATATAACGTTATACCATATAACGTAATACGTTATAACGTTATACCATATGTCGTTATACCATATAACGTAATACGTTATAACGTTATACCATATAACGTAATACGTTATAACGTTATACCATATAACGTAATACGTTATAACGTTATACCATATAACGTAATACGTTATAACGTTATACCATATGTCGTTATACCATATAACGTAATACGTTATAACGTTATACCATATAACGTAATACGTTATAACGTTATACCACATAACGTAATAAGTTATAACGTTATACCATATGACGTTATACCATATAACGTATTACGTTATAACGTTATACCATATAACGTAATACGTTATAACGTTATTCCATATGACGTTATACCATATAATGTTATACCATATAACGTAATACGTTATAACGTTATACCATATATCGTAATACGTTATAACGTTATACCATATGTCGTTATACCATATAACGTAATACGTTATAACGTTATACCATATAATGTAATACGTTATAACGTTATACCATATGACGGTATGCCATATAACGTAATACGTTATAACGTTATACCATATGACGTTATACCATATAACGTATTACGTTATAACGTTATACCATATAACGTAATACGTTATAACGTTATACCATATAACGTTATGCCATATAACGTAATACGTTATAACGTTATACCATATAACGTAATACGTTATAACGTTGTACCATATAATGTAATACGTTATAACGTTATACCATATGACGGTATACCATATAACGTAATACGTTATAACGTTATACCTTATGACTTTATACCATATAACGTAATACGTTATAACGTTATACCATATGACTTTATACCATAGAACGTAATACGTTATAGCGTTATACCATATGACGTTATACCATATAACGTAATACGTTATAACGTTATACCATATAACGCAATACGTTATAACGTTATACCATATGTCGTTATACCATATAACGTAATACGTTATAACGTTATACCATATAACGTAATACGTTATAACGTTATACCATATAATGTAATACGTTATAACGTTATACCATATGACGGTATACCATATAACGTAATACGTTATAACGTTATACCTTATGTCTTTATACCATATAACGTAATACGTTATAACGTTATACCATATAACGTAATACGTTATAACGTTATACCATATGTCGTTATACCATATAACTTAATACGTTATAACGTTATACTATATAACGTAATACGTTATAACGTTATACCATATGACGTCATACCATATGACGTTATACCATATAACGTAATACGATATAACGTTATACCATATGACGTTATACCATACAACGTAATACGTTATAACGTTATACCATATGTCGTTATACCATATAACGTAATACGTTATAACGTTATACCATATAACGTAATACGTTATAACGTTATACCATATAACGTAATACGTTATAACGTTATACCATATGTCGTTATACCATATAACGTAATACGTTATAACGTTATACCATATAACGTAATACGTTATAACGTTATACCATATGTCGTTATACCATATAACGTAATACGTTATAACGTTATACCATATAACGTAATACGTTATAACGTTATACCTTATGACTTTATACCATATAACGTAATACGTTATAACGTTATACCATATGACGTTATACCATATAACGTAATACGTTAAAACGTTATACCATATAACGTAATACGTTATAACGTTATACCATATAACGTAATACGTTATAACGTTATACCATATAATGTAATAAGTTATAACGTTATACCATATGACGTTATACCATATAACGTAATACGTTACAACGTTATACCTTATGACTTTATACCATATAACGTAATACGTTATAACGTTATACCATATGACGTTATACCACATAACGTAATACGTTAAAACGTTATACCATATAACGTAATACGTTATAACGTTATACCATATAACGTAATACGTTATAACGTTATACCATATAACGTAATACGTTATAACGTTATACCATATGACGTAATACGTTATAACGTTATACCATATGACGCTATACCATATGACGTAATACGTTATAACGTTATACCATATGTCTTTATACCATATAGCGTAATACGTTACAACGTTATACCATATGACGATATATCATATAACGTAATACGTTATAACGTTATACCATATGACGTCATACCATATCACGTTATACCATATAACGTAATACGATATAACGTTATACCATATGACGTTATACCATACAACGTAATGCGTTATAACGTTATACCATATAACGTAATACGTTATAACGTTATACCGTATAACGTAATACGTTATAACGTTATACCGTATGACGTTATATCATATAGCGTAATACGTTATAACGTTATACCATATAACGTAATACGTTATAACGTTATACCGTGTGACGTTATATCAAATAGCGTAATACGTTATAACGTTATACCATATGACGTTATACCATATAACGTAATACGTTATAACGTTATACCATATGACGTTATACCATATAACGTTATACCATATAACGTAATACGTTATAACGTTATACCATATATCGTAATACGTTGTAACGTTATACCGTATGACGTTATATCATATAGCGTAATACGTTATAACGTTATACCATATGTCGTTATACCATATAACGTAATACGTTATAACGTTATACCATATAACGTAATACGTTATAACGTTATACCATATAACGTAATACGTTATAACGTTATACCATATAACGTAATACGTTATAAAGTTATACCATATGTCGTTATACCATATAACGTAATACGTTATAACGTTATACCATATAACGTAATACGTTATAACGTTATACCATATAACGTAATAAGTTATAACGTTATACCATATGACGTTAAATCATATAGCGTAATACGTTATAACGTTATACCGTATGACGTTATATCATATAGCGTAACACGTTATAACGTTATACCATATAACGTAATACGTTATAACGTTATACCGTATGACGTTATATCATATAGCGTAATACGTTATAACGTTATACCATATGCCGTTATACCATATAACGTAATACGTTATAACGTTATACCATATAACGTAATACGTTATAACGTTATACCATATAACGTAATACGTTATAACGTTATACCATATGTCGTTATACCATATAACGTAATACGTTATAACGTTATACCATATAACGTAATACGTTATAACGTTATACCATATAACGTAATAAGTTATAACGTTATACCATATGACGTTATACCATATAACGTAATACGTTATAACGTTATACCATATAACGTAATACGTTATAACGTTATACCATATAACGTTATGCCATATAACGTAATACGTTATAAAGTTATACCATATAACGTAATACGTTATAACGTTATACCATATGACGTTATACCATATAACGTTATACCATATAACGTAATACGTTATAACGTTATACCGTATATCGTAATACGTTATAACGTTATACCATATGTCGTTATACCATATAACGTAAAACGTTATAACGTTATACCATATAACGTAATACGTTATAACGTTATACCATATAACGTAATACGTTATAACGTTATACCATATAACGTTATACCATATAACGTAATACGTTATAACGTTATACCATATGACGTAATACGTTATAACGTTATACCATATGACGGTATACCATATGACGTAATACGTTATAACGTTATACCATATGTCGTTATACCATATAACGTAATACGTTATAACGTTATACCATATAACGTAATACGTTATAACGTTATACCATATGTCGTTATACCATATAACGTTATACCATATAACGTAATACGTTATAACGTTATACCATATATCGTAATACGTTATAACGTTATACCATATGACATTATACCATATAACGTAATACGTTATAACGTTATACCATATGACGTTATACCATATATCGTTATACCATATAACGTAATACGTTATAACGTTATACCATATATCGTAATACGTTATAACGTTATACCGTATGACGTTATATCATATAGCGTAATACGTTATAACGTTATACCATATGTCGTTATACCATATAACGTAATACGTTATAACGTTATACCATATAACGTAATACGTTCTAACGTTATACCATATAACGTAATACGTTATAACGTTATACCATATAACGTAATACGTTACAACGTTATACCATATGTCGTTATACCATATGACGTAATACGTCATAACGTTATACCATATAACGTAATACGTTATAACGTTATACCATATAACGTAATAAGTTATAACGTTATACCATATGACGTTATACCATATAACGTAATACGTTATAACGTTATACCATATGACGTTATACCATATAACGTTATACCATATAACGTAATACGTTATAACGTTATACCATATATCGTAATACGTTATAACGTTATACCGTATGACGTAATACGTTATAACGTTATACCGTATGACGTTATATCATATAGCGTAATACGTTATAACGTTATACCATATAACGTAATACGTTATAACGTTACACCGTATGACGTTATATCATATAGCGTAATACGTTATAACGTTATACCATATGTCGTTATACCATATGACGTAATACGTTATAACGTTATACCATATAACGTAATACGTTATAACGTTATACCATATAACGTAATACGTTATAACGTTATACCATATAACGTAATACGTTATAACGTTATACCATATGTCGTTATACCATATAACGTAATACGTTATAATGTTATACCATATAACGTAATACGTTATAACGTTGTACCATATAACGTAATAAGTTATAACGTTATACCATATGACGTTATACCATATAACGTATTACGTTATAACGTTATACCATATAACGTAATACGTTATAACGTTATACCATATAACGTTATGCCATATAACGTAATACGTTATAACGTTATACCATATAACGTAATACGTTATAACGTTATTCCATATGACGTTATACCATATAACGTTCTACCATATAACGTAATACGTTATAACGTTATACCATATATCGTAATACGTTATAACGTTATAACATATAACGTTATACCATATAACGTAATACGTTATAACGTTATACCATATGATGTAATACGCTATAACGTTATACCATATGACGGTATACCATATGACGTAATACGTTATAACGTTATACCATATGACGTTATACCATATAACGTTATACCATATAACGTAATACGTTATAACGTTATACCATATATCGTAATACGTTATAACGTTATACCATATGTCGTTATATCATATAACGTTATACCATATAACGTAATACGTTATAACGTTATACCATATATCGTAATACGTTATAACGTTATACCATATGTCGTTATACCATATAACGTAAAACGTTATAACGTTATACCATATAACGTAATACGTTATAACGTTATACCATATAACGTAATACGTTATAACGTTATACCATATAACGTAATACGTTATAACGTTATACCATATGACGTAATACGTTATAACGTTATACCATATAACGTAATACGTTATAACGTTATACCATATAACGTAATACGTTATAACGTTATACCATATAACGTAATACGTTACAACGTTATACCATATATCGTTATACCATATAACGTAATACGTTATAACGTTATACCATATAACGTAATACGTTATAACGTTATACCGTATGACGTTATATCATATAGCGTAATACGTTATAACGTTATACCATATGTCGTTATACCATATAACGTAATACGTTATAACGTTATACCATATAACGTAATACGTTATAACGTTATACCGTATGACGTTATATCATATAGCGTAATACGTTATAACGTTATACCATATGACGTTATACCATATAACGTAATACGTTATAACGTTATACTATATAACGTAATACGTTATAACGTTATACCATATGACGTCATACCATATGACGTTATACCATATAACGTAATACGATATAACGTTATACCATATGACGTTATACCATACAACGTAATACGTTATAACGTTATACCATATGTCGTTATACCATATAACGTAATACGTTACAACGTTATACCATATAACGTAATACGTTATAACGTTATACCATATAACGTAATACGTTATAACGTTATACCGCATGACGTAATACGTTATAACGTTATACCATATGACGCTATACGATATGACGTAATACGTTATAACGTTATACCATATGTCGTTATACCATATAGCGTAATACGTTATAACGTTATACCATATGACGTTATATCATATAACGTAATACGTTATAACGTTATACCATATGACGTCATACCATATCACGTTATACCATATAACGTAATACGATATAACGTTATACAATATGACGTTATACCATACAACGTAATGCGTTATAACGTTATACCATATAACGTAATACGTTATAACGTTATACCGTATAACGTAATACGTTATAACGTTATACCATATAACGTTATACCATATAACGTAATACGTTATAACGTTATACCATATATCGTAATACGTTATAACGTTATACCGTATGACGTTATATCATATAGCGTAATACGTTATAACGTTATACCATATGTCGTTATACCATATAACGTAATACGTTATAACGTTATACCATATAACGTAATACGTTATAAAGTTATACCATATAACGTAATACGTTATAACGTTATACCATATAACGTAATACGTTATAAAGTTATACCATATGTCGTTATACCATATAACGTAATACGTTATAACGTTATACCATATAACGTAATACGTTATAACGTTATACCATATAACGTAATAAGTTATAACGTTATACCATATGACGTTATACCATATAACGTAATACGTTATAACGTTATACCATATGACGTTATACCATATAACGTTATACCATATAACGTTATACCATATAACGTAATACGTTATAACGTTATACCATATATCGTAATACGTTATAACGTTATACCGTATGACGTTATATCATATAGCGTAATACGTTATAACGTTATACCGTATGACGTTATATCATATAGCGTAATACGTTATAACGTTATACCATATAACGTAATACGTTATAACGTTATACCGTATGACGTTATATCATATAGCGTAATACGTTATAACGTTATACCATATGTCGTTATACCATATAACGTAATACGTTATAACGTTACACCATATAACGTAATACGTTATAACGTTATACCATATAACGTAATACGTTATAAAGTTATACCATATGTCGTTATACCATATAACGTAATACGTTATAACGTTATACCATATGACGTTATACCATATAACGTTATACCATATAACGTAATACGTTATAACGTTATACCATATATCGTAATACGTTATAACGTTATACCGTATGACGTTATATCATATAGCGTAATACGTTATAACGTTATACCATATGTCGTTATACCATATAACGTAATACGTTATAACGTTATACCATATAACGTAATACGTTATAACGTTATACCATATGTCGTTATACCATATAACGTAATACGTTATAACGTTATACCATATAACGTAATACGTTATAACGTTATACCATATAACGTAATAAGTTATAACGTTATACCATATGACGTTATACCATATAACGTAATACGTTATAACGTTATACCATATGACGTTATACCATATAACGTTATACCATATAACGTAATACGTTATAACGTTATACCATATATCGTAATACGTTATAACGTTATACCGTATGACGTTATATCATATAGCGTAATACGTTATAACGTTATACCGTATGACGTTATATCATATAGCGTAATACGTTATAACGTTATACCATATGACGTAATACGTTATAACGTTATACCTTATGACGTTATATCATATAGCGTAATACGTTATAACGTTATACCATATGTCGTTATACCATATAACGTAATACGTTATAACGTTATGCCATATAACGTAATACGTTATAACGTTATACCATATAACGTAATACGTTATAACGTTATACCATATGACGTTATACCATATAACGCTATACCATATAACGTAATACGTTATAACGTTATACCATATATCGTAATACGTTATAACGTTATACCATATGACGCTATACCATATAACGTAATACGTTATAACGTTATACCATATGACGTTATACCATATAACGTAATACGTTATAACTTTATACCATATAACGTAATACGTTATAACGTTGTACCATATAACGTTATGCCATATAACGTAATACGTTATAACGTTATACCATATAACGTAATACGTTATAACGTTATTCCATATGACGTTATACCATATAACGTAATACGTTATAACGTTATGCCATATGACGTTATACCATATAACGTAATACGTTATAACGTTATACCTTATGACTTTATACCATAGAACGTAATACGTTATAACGTTATACCATATGACGTTATACCATATAACGTAATACGTTATAACGTTATTCCATATGACGTTATACCATATAACGTTCTACCATATAACGTAATACGTTATAACGTTATACCATATATCGTAATACGTTATAACGTTATAACATATGTCGTTATACCATATAACGTAATACGTTATAACGTTATACCATATAACGTAATACGTTATAACGTTATACCATATAACGTAATAAGTTATGACGTTATACCATATGACGTTATACCATATAACGTAATACTTTATAACGTTATGCCATATGACGTTATACCATATAACGTAATACGTTATAACGTTACACCGTATGACGTTATATCATATAGCGTAATACGTTATAACGTTATACCATATGTCGTTATACCATATAACGTAATACGTTATAACGTTATACCATATAACGTAATACGTTATAACGTTATACCATATAACGTAATACGTTATAACGTTATACCATATGTCGTTATACCATATAACGTAATACGTTATAATGTTATACCATATAACGTAATACGTTATAACGTTATACCATATAACGTAATAAGTTATAACGTTATACCATATGACGTTATACCATATAACGTATTACGTTATAACGTTATACCATATAACGTAATACGTTATAACGTTGTACCATATTACGTTATGCCATATAACGTAATACGTTATAACGTTATACCATATAACGTAATACGTTATAACGTTATTCCATATGACGTTATACCATATAACGTAATACGTTATAACGTTATGCCATATGACGTTATACCATATAACGTAATACGTTATAACGTTATACCTTATGACTTTATACCATAGAACGTAATACGTTATAACGTTATACCATATGACGTTATACCATATAACGTAATACGCTATAACGTTATACCATATAACGTAATACGTTATAACGTTATACCATATGTCGCTATACCATATAACTTAATACGTTATAACGTTATACTATATAACGTAATACGTTATAACGTTATACCATATGACGTCATACCATATGACGTTATACCATATAACGTAATACGATATAACGTTATACCATATGACGTTATACCATACAACGTAATACGTTATAACGTTATACCATATAACGTAATACGTTATAACGTTATACCATATGACGTAATACGTTATAACGTTATACCATATGACGTTATGCCATATAACGTAATACGTTATAAAGTTATACCATATAACGTAATACGTTATAACGTTATACCATATAACGTAATACGTTATAACGTTATACCATATAACGTTATACCATATAACGTAATACGTTATAACGTTATACCATATGACGTAATACGTTATAACGTTATACCATATGACGGTATACCATATGACGTAATACGTTATAACGTTATACCATATGACGTTATACCATATAACGTTATACCATATAACGTAATACGTTATAACGTTATACCATATATCGTAATACGTTATAACGTTATACCATATGTCGTTATACCATATAACGTTATACCATATAACGTAATACGTTATAACGTTATACCATATATCGTAATACGTTATAACGTTATACCATATGTCGTTATACCATATAACGTAAAACGTTATAACGTTATACCATATAACGTAATACGTTATAACGTTATACCATATAACGTAATACGTTATAACGTTATACCATATAACGTAATACGTTATAACGTTATACCATATAACGTTATACCATATAACGTAATACGTTATAACGTTATACCATATGACGTAATACGTTATAACGTTATACCATATGACGGTATACCATATGACGTAATACGTTATAACGTTATACCATATGTCGTTATACCATATAACGTAATACGTTATAACGTTATACCATATAACGTAATACGTTATAACGTTATACCATATAACGTAATACGTTATAACGTTATACCATATAACGTAATACGTTACAACGTTATACCATATGTCGTTATACCATATAACGTAATACGTTATAACGTTATACCATATAACGTAATACGTTATAACGTTATACCGTATGACGTTATATCATATAGCGTAATACGTTATAACGTTATACCATATGTCGTTATACCATATAACGTAATACGTTATAACGTTATACCATATAACGTAATACGTTATAACGTTATACCGTATGACGTTATATCATATAGCGTAATACGTTATAACGTTATACCATATGACGTTATACCATATAACGTAATACGTTATAACGTTATACTATATAACGTAATACGTTATAACGTTATACCATATGACGTCATACCATATGACGTTATACCATATAACGTAATACGATATAACGTTATACCATATGACGTTATACCATACAACGTAATACGTTATAACGTTATACCATATGTCGTTATACCATATAACGTAATACGTTATAACGTTATACCATATAACGTAATACGTTATAACGTTATACCACATAACGTAATAAGTTATAACGTTATACCATATGACGTTATACCATATAACGTATTACGTTATAACGTTATACCATATAACGTAATACGTTATAACGTTATTCCATATGACGTTATACCATATAATGTTATACCATATAACGTAATACGTTATAACGTTATACCATATATCGTAATACGTTATAACGTTATACCATATGTCGTTATACCATATAACGTAATACGTTATAACGTTATACCATATAATGTAATACGTTATAACGTTATACCATATGACGGTATGCCATATAACGTAATACGTTATAACGTTATACCATATGACGTTATACCATATAACGTATTACGTTATAACGTTATACCATATAACGTAATACGTTATAACGTTATACCATATAACGTTATGCCATATAACGTAATACGTTATAACGTTATACCATATAACGTAATACGTTATAACGTTGTACCATATAATGTAATACGTTATAACGTTATACCATATGACGGTATACCATATAACGTAATACGTTATAACGTTATACCTTATGACTTTATACCATATAACGTAATACGTTATAACGTTATACCATATGACTTTATACCATAGAACGTAATACGTTATAGCGTTATACCATATGACGTTATACCATATAACGTAATACGTTATAACGTTATACCATATAACGCAATACGTTATAACGTTATACCATATGTCGTTATACCATATAACGTAATACGTTATAACGTTATACCATATAACGTAATACGTTATAACGTTATACCATATAATGTAATACGTTATAACGTTATACCATATGACGGTATACCATATAACGTAATACGTTATAACGTTATACCTTATGTCTTTATACCATATAACGTAATACGTTATAACGTTATACCATATAACGTAATACGTTATAACGTTATACCATATGTCGTTATACCATATAACTTAATACGTTATAACGTTATACTATATAACGTAATACGTTATAACGTTATACCATATGACGTCATACCATATGACGTTATACCATATAACGTAATACGATATAACGTTATACCATATGACGTTATACCATACAACGTAATACGTTATAACGTTATACCATATGTCGTTATACCATATAACGTAATACGTTATAACGTTATACCATATAACGTAATACGTTATAACGTTATACCATATAACGTAATACGTTATAACGTTATACCATATGTCGTTATACCATATAACGTAATACGTTATAACGTTATACCATATAACGTAATACGTTATAACGTTATACCATATGTCGTTATACCATATAACGTAATACGTTATAACGTTATACCATATAACGTAATACGTTATAACGTTATACCTTATGACTTTATACCATATAACGTAATACGTTATAACGTTATACCATATGACGTTATACCATATAACGTAATACGTTAAAACGTTATACCATATAACGTAATACGTTATAACGTTATACCATATAACGTAATACGTTATAACGTTATACCATATAATGTAATAAGTTATAACGTTATACCATATGACGTTATACCATATAACGTAATACGTTACAACGTTATACCTTATGACTTTATACCATATAACGTAATACGTTATAACGTTATACCATATGACGTTATACCACATAACGTAATACGTTAAAACGTTATACCATATAACGTAATACGTTATAACGTTATACCATATAACGTAATACGTTATAACGTTATACCATATAACGTAATACGTTATAACGTTATACCATATGACGTAATACGTTATAACGTTATACCATATGACGCTATACCATATGACGTAATACGTTATAACGTTATACCATATGTCTTTATACCATATAGCGTAATACGTTACAACGTTATACCATATGACGATATATCATATAACGTAATACGTTATAACGTTATACCATATGACGTCATACCATATCACGTTATACCATATAACGTAATACGATATAACGTTATACCATATGACGTTATACCATACAACGTAATGCGTTATAACGTTATACCATATAACGTAATACGTTATAACGTTATACCGTATAACGTAATACGTTATAACGTTATACCGTATGACGTTATATCATATAGCGTAATACGTTATAACGTTATACCATATAACGTAATACGTTATAACGTTATACCGTGTGACGTTATATCAAATAGCGTAATACGTTATAACGTTATACCATATGACGTTATACCATATAACGTAATACGTTATAACGTTATACCATATGACGTTATACCATATAACGTTATACCATATAACGTAATACGTTATAACGTTATACCATATATCGTAATACGTTGTAACGTTATACCGTATGACGTTATATCATATAGCGTAATACGTTATAACGTTATACCATATGTCGTTATACCATATAACGTAATACGTTATAACGTTATACCATATAACGTAATACGTTATAACGTTATACCATATAACGTAATACGTTATAACGTTATACCATATAACGTAATACGTTATAAAGTTATACCATATGTCGTTATACCATATAACGTAATACGTTATAACGTTATACCATATAACGTAATACGTTATAACGTTATACCATATAACGTAATAAGTTATAACGTTATACCATATGACGTTAAATCATATAGCGTAATACGTTATAACGTTATACCGTATGACGTTATATCATATAGCGTAACACGTTATAACGTTATACCATATAACGTAATACGTTATAACGTTATACCGTATGACGTTATATCATATAGCGTAATACGTTATAACGTTATACCATATGCCGTTATACCATATAACGTAATACGTTATAACGTTATACCATATAACGTAATACGTTATAACGTTATACCATATAACGTAATACGTTATAACGTTATACCATATGTCGTTATACCATATAACGTAATACGTTATAACGTTATACCATATAACGTAATACGTTATAACGTTATACCATATAACGTAATAAGTTATAACGTTATACCATATGACGTTATACCATATAACGTAATACGTTATAACGTTATACCATATAACGTAATACGTTATAACGTTATACCATATAACGTTATGCCATATAACGTAATACGTTATAAAGTTATACCATATAACGTAATACGTTATAACGTTATACCATATGACGTTATACCATATAACGTTATACCATATAACGTAATACGTTATAACGTTATACCATATATCGTAATACGTTATAACGTTATACCATATGTCGTTATACCATATAACGTAAAACGTTATAACGTTATACCATATAACGTAATACGTTATAACGTTATACCATATAACGTAATACGTTATAACGTTATACCATATAACGTTATACCATATAACGTAATACGTTATAACGTTATACCATATGACGTAATACGTTATAACGTTATACCATATGACGGTATACCATATGACGTAATACGTTATAACGTTATACCATATGTCGTTATACCATATAACGTAATACGTTATAACGTTATACCATATAACGTAATACGTTATAACGTTATACCATATGTCGTTATACCATATAACGTTATACCATATAACGTAATACGTTATAACGTTATACCATATATCGTAATACGTTATAACGTTATACCATATGACATTATACCATATAACGTAATACGTTATAACGTTATACCATATGACGTTATACCATATATCGTTATACCATATAACGTAATACGTTATAACGTTATACCATATATCGTAATACGTTATAACGTTATACCGTATGACGTTATATCATATAGCGTAATACGTTATAACGTTATACCATATGTCGTTATACCATATAACGTAATACGTTATAACGTTATACCATATAACGTAATACGTTCTAACGTTATACCATATAACGTAATACGTTATAACGTTATACCATATAACGTAATACGTTACAACGTTATACCATATGTCGTTATACCATATGACGTAATACGTCATAACGTTATACCATATAACGTAATACGTTATAACGTTATACCATATAACGTAATAAGTTATAACGTTATACCATATGACGTTATACCATATAACGTAATACGTTATAACGTTATACCATATGACGTTATACCATATAACGTTATACCATATAACGTAATACGTTATAACGTTATACCATATATCGTAATACGTTATAACGTTATACCGTATGACGTAATACGTTATAACGTTATACCGTATGACGTTATATCATATAGCGTAATACGTTATAACGTTATACCATATAACGTAATACGTTATAACGTTACACCGTATGACGTTATATCATATAGCGTAATACGTTATAACGTTATACCATATGTCGTTATACCATATGACGTAATACGTTATAACGTTATACCATATAACGTAATACGTTATAACGTTATACCATATAACGTAATGCGTTATAACGTTATACCATATAACGTAATACGTTATAACGTTATACCATATGTCGTTATACCATATAACGTAATACGTTATAATGTTATACCATATAACGTAATACGTTATAACGTTGTACCATATAACGTAATAAGTTATAACGTTATACCATATGACGTTATACCATATAACGTATTACGTTATAACGTTATACCATATAACGTAATACGTTATAACGTTATACCATATAACGTTATGCCATATAACGTAATACGTTATAACGTTATACCATATAACGTAATACGTTATAACGTTATTCCATATGACGTTATACCATATAACGTTCTACCATATAACGTAATACGTTATAACGTTATACCATATATCGTAATACGTTATAACGTTATAACATATAACGTTATACCATATAACGTAATACGTTATAACGTTATACCATATGATGTAATACGCTATAACGTTATACCATATGACGGTATACCATATGACGTAATACGTTATAACGTTATACCATATGACGTTATACCATATAACGTTATACCATATAACGTAATACGTTATAACGTTATACCATATATCGTAATACGTTATAACGTTATACCATATGTCGTTATATCATATAACGTTATACCATATAACGTAATACGTTATAACGTTATACCATATATCGTAATACGTTATAACGTTATACCATATGTCGTTATACCATATAACGTAAAACGTTATAACGTTATACCATATAACGTAATACGTTATAACGTTATACCATATAACGTAATACGTTATAACGTTATACCATATAACGTAATACGTTATAACGTTATACCATATGACGTAATACGTTATAACGTTATACCATATGACGGTATACCATATGACGTAATACGTTATAACGTTATACCATTTGTCGTTATACCATATAACGTAATACGTTATAACGTTATACCATATAACGTAATACGATATAACGTCATACCATATGTCGTTATACCATATAACGTTATACCATATAACGTAATACGTTATAACGTTATACCATATATCGTAATACGTTATAACGTTATACCATATGACATTATACCATATAACGTAATACGTTATAACGTTATACCATATGACGTTATACCATATATCGTTATACCATATAACGTAATACGTTATAACGTTATACCATATATCGTAATACGTTATAACGTTATACCATATAACGTAATAAGTTATAACGTTATACCATATGTCGTTATACCATATAACGTAATACGTTATAACGTTATACCATATAACGTAATACGTTATAACGTTATACCATATAACGTAATACGTTATAACGTTATACCATATAACGTAATACGTTACAACGTTATACCATATATCGTTATACCATATAACGTAATACGTTATAACGTTATACCATATAACGTAATACGTTATAACGTTATACCGTATGACGTTATATCATATAGCGTAATACGTTATAACGTTATACCATATGTCGTTATACCATATAACGTAATACGTTATAACGTTATACCATATAACGTAATACGTTATAACGTTATACCGTATGACGTTATATCATATAGCGTAATACGTTATAACGTTATACCATATGACGTTATACCATATAACGTAATACGTTATAACGTTATACTATATAACGTAATACGTTATAACGTTATACCATATGACGTCATACCATATGACGTTATACCATATAACGTAATACGATATAACGTTATACCATATGACGTTATACCATACAACGTAATACGTTATAACGTTATACCATATGTCGTTATACCATATAACGTAATACGTTACAACGTTATACCATATAACGTAATACGTTATAACGTTATACCATATAACGTAATACGTTATAACGTTATACCGCATGACGTAATACGTTATAACGTTATACCATATGACGCTATACGATATGACGTAATACGTTATAACGTTATACCATATGTCGTTATACCATATAGCGTAATACGTTATAACGTTATACCATATGACGTTATATCATATAACGTAATACGTTATAACGTTATACCATATGACGTCATACCATATCACGTTATACCATATAACGTAATACGATATAACGTTATACAATATGACGTTATACCATACAACGTAATGCGTTATAACGTTATACCATATAACGTAATACGTTATAACGTTATACCGTATAACGTAATACGTTATAACGTTATACCATATAACGTTATACCATATAACGTAATACGTTATAACGTTATACCATATATCGTAATACGTTATAACGTTATACCGTATGACGTTATATCATATAGCGTAATACGTTATAACGTTATGCCATATGTCGTTATACCATATAACGTAATACGTTATAACGTTATACCATATAACGTAATACGTTATAAAGTTATACCATATAACGTAATACGTTATAACGTTATACCATATAACGTAATACGTTATAAAGTTATACCATATGTCGTTATACCATATAACGTAATACGTTATAACGTTATACCATATAACGTAATACGTTATAACGTTATACCATATAACGTAATAAGTTATAACGTTATACCATATGACGTTATACCATATAACGTAATACGTTATAACGTTATACCATATGACGTTATACCATATAACGTTATACCATATAACGTTATACCATATAACGTAATACGTTATAACGTTATACCATATATCGTAATACGTTATAACGTTATACCGTATGACGTTATATCATATAGCGTAATACGTTATAACGTTATACCGTATGACGTTATATCATATAGCGTAATACGTTATAACGTTATACCATATAACGTAATACGTTATAACGTTATACCGTATGACGTTATATCATATAGCGTAATACGTTATAACGTTATACCATATGTCGTTATACCATATAACGTAATACGTTATAACGTTACACCATATAACGTAATACGTTATAACGTTATACCATATAACGTAATACGTTATAAAGTTATACCATATGTCGTTATACCATATAACGTAATACGTTATAACGTTATACCATATGACGTTATACCATATAACGTTATACCATATAACGTAATACGTTATAACGTTATACCATATATCGTAATACGTTATAACGTTATACCGTATGACGTTATATCATATAGCGTAATACGTTATAACGTTATACCATATGTCGTTATACCATATAACGTAATACGTTATAACGTTATACCATATAACGTAATACGTTATAACGTTATACCATATGTCGTTATACCATATAACGTAATACGTTATAACGTTATACCATATAACGTAATACGTTATAACGTTATACCTTATGACGTTATATCATATAGCGTAATACGTTATAACGTTATACCATATGTCGTTATACCATATAACGTAATACGTTATAACGTTATGCCATATAACGTAATACGTTATAACGTTATACCATATAACGTAATACGTTATAACGTTATACCATGTGACGTTATACCATATACCGCTATACCATATAACGTAATACGTTATAACGTTATACCATATATCGTAATACGTTATAACGTTATACCATATGACGCTATACCATATAACGTAATACGTTATAACGTTATACCATATGACGTTATACCATATAACGTAATACGTTATAACTTTATACCATATAACGTAATACGTTATAACGTTGTACCATATAACGTTATGCCATATAACGTAATACGTTATAACGTTATACCATATAACGTAATACGTTATAACGTTATTCCATATGACGTTATACCATATAACGTAATACGTTATAACGTTATGCCATATGACGTTATACCATATAACGTAATACGTTATAACGTTATACCTTATGACTTTATACCATAGAACGTAATACGTTATAACGTTATACCATATGACGTTATACCATATAACGTAATACGTTATAACGTTATTCCATATGACGTTATACCATATAACGTTCTACCATATAACGTAATACGTTATAACGTTATACCATATATCGTAATACGTTATAACGTTATAACATATGTCGTTATACCATATAACGTAATACGTTATAACGTTATACCATATAACGTAATACGTTATAACGTTATACCATATAACGTAATAAGTTATGACGTTATACCATATGACGTTATACCATATAACGTAATACTTTATAACGTTATGCCATATGACGTTATACCATATAACGTAATACGTTATAACGTTACACCGTATGACGTTATATCATATAGCGTAATACGTTATAACGTTATACCATATGTCGTTATACCATATAACGTAATACGTTATAACGTTATACCATATAACGTAATACGTTATAACGTTATACCATATAACGTAATACGTTATAACGTTATACCATATGTCGTTATACCATATAACGTAATACGTTATAATGTTATACCATATAACGTAATACGTTATAACGTTATACCATATAACGTAATAAGTTATAACGTTATACCATATGACGTTATACCATATAACGTATTACGTTATAACGTTATACCATATAACGTAATACGTTATAACGTTGTACCATATAACGTTATGCCATATAACGTAATACGTTATAACGTTATACCATATAACGTAATACGTTATAACGTTATTCCATATGACGTTATACCATATAACGTAATACGTTATAACGTTATGCCATATGACGTTATACCATATAACGTAATACGTTATAACGTTATACCTTATGACTTTATACCATAGAACGTAATACGTTATAACGTTATACCATATGACGTTATACCATATAACGTAATACGCTATAACGTTATACCATATAACGTAATACGTTATAACGTTATACCATATGTCGCTATACCATATAACTTAATACGTTATAACGTTATACTATATAACGTAATACGTTATAACGTTATACCATATGACGTCATACCATATGACGTTATACCATATAACGTAATACGATATAACGTTATACCATATGACGTTATACCATACAACGTAATACGTTATAACGTTATACCATATAACGTAATACGTTATAACGTTATACCATATGACGTAATACGTTATAACGTTATACCATATGACGTTATGCCATATAACGTAATACGTTATAAAGTTATACCATATAACGTAATACGTTATAACGTTATACCATATAACGTAATACGTTATAACGTTATACCATATAACGTTATACCATATAACGTAATACGTTATAACGTTATACCATATGACGTAATACGTTATAACGTTATACCATATGACGGTATACCATATGACGTAATACGTTATAACGTTATACCATATGACGTTATACCATATAACGTTATACCATATAACGTAATACGTTATAACGTTATACCATATATCGTAATACGTTATAACGTTATACCATATGTCGTTATACCATATAACGTTATACCATATAACGTAATACGTTATAACGTTATACCATATATCGTAATACGTTATAACGTTATACCATATGTCGTTATACCATATAACGTAAAACGTTATAACGTTATACCATATAACGTAATACGTTATAACGTTATACCATATAACGTAATACGTTATAACGTTATACCATATAACGTAATACGTTATAACGTTATACCATATAACGTTATACCATATAACGTAATACGTTATAACGTTATACCATATGACGTAATACGTTATAACGTTATACCATATGACGGTATACCATATGACGTAATACGTTATAACGTTATACCATATGTCGTTATACCATATAACGTAATACGTTATAACGTTATACCATATAACGTAATACGTTATAACGTTATACCATATAACGTAATACGTTATAACGTTATACCATATAACGTAATACGTTACAACGTTATACCATATGTCGTTATACCATATAACGTAATACGTTATAACGTTATACCATATAACGTAATACGTTATAACGTTATACCGTATGACGTTATATCATATAGCGTAATACGTTATAACGTTATACCATATGTCGTTATACCATATAACGTAATACGTTATAACGTTATACCATATAACGTAATACGTTATAACGTTATACCGTATGACGTTATATCATATAGCGTAATACGTTATAACGTTATACCATATGACGTTATACCATATAACGTAATACGTTATAACGTTATACTATATAACGTAATACGTTATAACGTTATACCATATGACGTCATACCATATGACGTTATACCATATAACGTAATACGATATAACGTTATACCATATGACGTTATACCATACAACGTAATACGTTATAACGTTATACCATATGTCGTTATACCATATAACGTAATACGTTATAACGTTATACCATATAACGTAATACGTTATAACGTTATACCATATAACGTAATACGTTATAACGTTATACCGTATGACGTAATACGTTATAACGTTATACCATATGACGCTATACCATATGACGTAATACGTTATAACGTTATACCATATATCGTTATACCATATAGCGTAATACGTTATAACGTTATACCATATGACGTTATATCATATAACGTAATACGTTATAACGTTATACCATATGACGTCATACCATATCACGTTATACCATATAACGTAATACGATATAACGTTATACAATATGACGTTATACCATACAACGTAATGCGTTATAACGTTATACCATATAACGTAATACGTTATAACGTTATACCGTATAACGTAATACGTTATAACGTTATACCATATAACGTTATACCATATAACGTAATACGTTATAACGTTATACCATATATCGTAATACGTTATAACGTTATACCGTATGACGTTATATCATATAGCGTAATACGTTATAACGTTATACCATATGTCGTTATACCATATAACGTAATACGTTATAACGTTATACCATATAACGTAATACGTTATAACGTTATACCATATAACGTAATACGTTATAACGTTATACCATATAACGTAATACGTTATAAAGTTATACCATATGTCGTTATACCATATAACGTAATACGTTATAACGTTATACCATATAACGTAATACGTTATAACGTTATACCATATAACGTA
This sequence comes from Bombus vancouverensis nearcticus, assembly GCF_051014615.1. Classification (NCBI taxonomy): domain Eukaryota; kingdom Metazoa; phylum Arthropoda; class Insecta; order Hymenoptera; family Apidae; genus Bombus; species Bombus vancouverensis. The sequence continues at coordinate 3,770,810 of NC_134925.1, forward strand.
ATAAGTTATAACGTTATACCATATGACGTTATACCATATAACGTAATACGTTATAACGTTATACCATATGACGTTATACCATATAACGTTATACCATATAACGTTATACCATATAACGTAATACGTTATAACGTTATACCATATATCGTAATACGTTATAACGTTATACCGTATGACGTTATATCATATAGCGTAATACGTTATAACGTTATACCGTATGACGTTATATCATATAGCGTAATACGTTATAACGTTATACCATATAACGTAATACGTTAAAACGTTATACCGTATGACGTTATATCATATAACGTAAAACGTTATAACGTTATACCATATAACGTAATACGTTATAACGTTATACCATATAACGTAATACGTTATAACGTTATACCATATAACGTTATACCATATAACGTAATACGTTATAACGTTATACCATATGACGTAATACGTTATAACGTTATACCATATGACGGTATACCATATGACGTAATACGTTATAACGTTATACCATATGTCGTTATACCATATAACGTAATACGTTATAACGTTATACCATATAACGTAATTCGTTATAACGTTATACCATATGACGTTATACCATATAACGTAATACGTTATAACGTTATACTATATAACGTAATACGTTATAACGTTATACCATATGACGTCATACCATATGACGTTATACCATATAACGTAATACGATATAACGTTATACCATATGACGTTATACCATACAACGTAATACGTTATAACGTTATACCATATGTCGTTATACCATATAACGTAATACGTTATAACGTTATACCATATAACGTAATACGTTATAACGTTATACCATATAACGTAATACGTTATAACGTTATACCGTATGACGTAATACGTTATAACGTTATACCATATGACGCTATACCATATGACGTAATACGTTATAACGTTATACCATATGTCGTTATACCATATAGCGTAATACGTTATAACGTTATACCATATGACGTTATATCATATAACGTAATACGTTATAACGTTATACCATATGACGTCATACCATATCACGTTATACCATATAACGTAATACGATATAACGTTATACAATATGACGTTATACCATACAACGTAATGCGTTATAACGTTATACCATATAACGTAATACGTTATAACGTTATACCGTATAACGTAATACGTTATAACGTTATACCATATAACGTTATACCATATAACGTAATACGTTATAACGTTATACCATATATCGTAATACGTTATAACGTTATACCGTATGACATTATATCATATAGCGTAATACGTTATAACGTTATACCATATGTCGTTATACCATATAACGTAATACGTTATAACGTTATACCATATAACGTAATACGTTATAACGTTATACCATATAACGTAATACGTTATAACGTTATACCATATAACGTAATACGTTATAAAGTTATACCATATGTCGTTATACCATATAACGTAATACGTTATAACGTTATACCATATAACGTAATACGTTATAACGTTATACCATATAACGTAATAAGTTATAACGTTATACCATATGACGTTATACCATATAACGTAATACGTTATAACGTTATACCATATGACGTTATACCATATAACGTTATACCGTATAACGTTATACCATATAACGTAATACGTTATAACGTTATACCATATATCGTAATACGTTATAACGTTATACCGTATGACGTTATATCATATAGCGTAATACGTTATAACGTTATACCGTATGACGTTATATCATATAGCGTAATACGTTATAACGTTATACCATATAACGTAACACGTTATAACGTTATACCGTATGACGTTATATCATATAACGTAAAACGTTATAACGTTATACCATATAACGTAATACGTTATAACGTTATACCATATAACGTAATACGTTATAACGTTATACCATATAACGTTATACCATATAACGTAATACGTTATAACGTTATACCATATGACGTAATACGTTATAACGTTATACCATATGACGGTATACCATATGACGTAATACGTTATAACGTTATACCATATGTCGTTATACCATATAACGTAATACGTTATAACGTTATACCATATAACGTAATTCGTTATAACGTTATACCATATGTCGTTATACCATATAACGTTATACCATATAACGTAATACGTTATAACGTTATACCATATATCGTAATACGTTATAACGTTATACCATATGACATTATACCATATAACGTAATACGTTATAACGTTATACCATATGACGTTATACCATATATCGTTATACCATATAACGTAATACGTTATAACGTTATACCATATATCGTAATACGTTATAACGTTATACCGTATGACGTTATATCATATAGCGTAATACGTTATAACGTTATACCATATGTCGTTATACCATATAACGTAATACGTTATAACGTTATACCATATAACGTAATACGTTATAACGTTATACCATATAACGTAATACGTTATAACGTTATACCATATAACGTAATACGTTACAACGTTATACCATATGTCGTTATACCATATAACGTAATACGTTATAACGTTATACCATATAACGTAATACGTTATAACGTTATACCGTATGACGTTATATCATATAGCGTAATACGTTATAACGTTATACCATATGTCGTTATACCATATAACGTAATACGTTATAACGTTATACCATATAACGTAATACGTTATAACGTTATACCGTATGACGTTATATCATATAGCGTAATACGTTATAACGTTATACCATATGACGTTATACCATATAACGTAATACGTTATAACGTTATACTATATAACGTAATACGTTATAACGTTATACCATATGACGTCATACCATATGACGTTATACCATATAACGTAATACGATATAACGTTATACCATATGACGTTATACCATACAACGTAATACGTTATAACGTTATACCATATGTCGTTATACCATATAACGTAATACGTTATAACGTTATACCATATAACGTAATACGTTATAACGTTATACCATATAACGTAATACGTTATAACGTTATACCGTATGACGTAATACGTTATAACGTTATACCATATGACGCTATACCATATGACGTAATACGTTATAACGTTATACCATATGTCGTTATACCATATAGCGTAATACGTTATAACGTTATACCATATGACGTTATATCATATAACGTAATACGTTATAACGTTTTACCATATGACGTCATACCATATCACGCTATACCATATAACGTAATACGATATAACGTTATACAATATGACGTTATACCATACAACGTAATGCGTTATAACGTTATACCATATAACGTAATACGTTATAACGTTATACCGTATAACGTAATACGTTATAACGTTATACCATATAACGTTATACCATATAACGTAATACGTTATAACGTTATACCATATATCGTAATACGTTATAACGTTATACCGTATGACGTTATATCATATAGCGTAATACGTTATAACGTTATACCATATGTCGTTATACCATATAACGTAATACGTTATAACGTTATACCATATAACGTAATACGTTATAACGTTATACCATATAACGTAATACGTTATAACGTTATACCATATAACGTAATACGTTATAAAGTTATACCATATGTCGTTATACCATATAACGTAATACGTTATAACGTTATACCATATAACGTAATACGTTATAACGTTATACCATGTAACGTAATACGTTATAACGTTATACCATATAACGTAATACGTTATAACGTTATACCATATATCGTAATACGTTATAACGTTATACCATATGACATTATACCATATAACGTAATACGATATAACGTTATACCATATGACGTTATACCATACAACGTAATACGTTATAACGTTATACCATATGTCGTTATACCATATAACGTAATACGTTATAACGTTATACCATATAACGTAATACGTTATAACGTTATACCATATAACGTAATACGTTATAACGTTATACCGTATGACGTAATACGTTATAACGTTATACCATATAACGTAATACGTTATAACGTTATACCATATATCGTAATACGTTATAACGTTATACCATATGACATTATACCATATAACGTAATACGATATAACGTTATACCATATGACGTTATACCATACAACGTAATACGTTATAACGTTATACCATATGTCGTTATACCATATAACGTAATACGTTATAACGTTATACCATATGACGTAATACGTTATAACGTTATACCATATGACGGTATACCATATGACGTAATACGTTATAACGTTATACCATATGTCGTTATACCATATAACGTAATACGTTATAACGTTATACCATATAACGTAATACGTTATAACGTTATACCATATGTCGTTATACCATATAACGTTATACCATATAACGTAATACGTTATAACGTTATACCATATATCGTAATACGTTATAACGTTATACCATATGACATTATACCATATAACGTAATACGATATAACGTTATACCATATGACGTTATACCATACAACGTAATACGTTATAACGTTATACCATATGTCGTTATACCATATTACGTAATACGTTATAACGTTATACCATATAACGTAATACGTTATAACGTTATACCATATAACGTAATACGTTATAACGATATACCGTATGACGTAATACGTTATAACGTTATACCATATGACGCTATACCATATGACGTAATACGTTATAACGTTATACCATATGTCGTTATACCATATAGCGTAATACGTTACAACGTTATACCATATGTCGTTATACCATATAACGTAATACGTTATAACGTTATACCATATAACGTAATACGTTATAACGTTATACCATATAACGTAATAAGTTATAACGTTATACCATATGACGTTATACCATATAACGTAATACGTTATAACGTTATACCATATGACGTTATACCATATAACGTTATACCATATAACGTAATACGTTATAACGTTATTCCATATGACGTTATACCATATAACGTTATACCATATAACGTAATACGTTATAACGTTATACCATATATCGTAATACGTTATAACGTTATACCATATGTCGTTATACCATATAACGTAATACGTTATAACGTTATACCATATAATGTAATACGTTATAACGTTATACCATATGACGGTATGCCATATAACGTAATACGTTATAACGTTATACCATATGACGTTATACCATATAACGTATTACGTTATAACGTTATACCATATAACGTAATACGTTATAACGTTATACCATATAACGTTATGCCATATAACGTAATACGTTATAACGTTATACCATATAACGTAATACGTTATAACGTTATACCATATAATGTAATACGTTATAACGTTATACCATATGACGGTATACCATATAACGTAATACGTTATAACGTTATACCTTATGACTTTATACCATATAACGTAATACGTTATAACGTTATACCATATGACGTTATACCATATAACGTTATACCATATAACGTAATACGTTATAACGTTATACCATATATCGTAATACGTTATAACGTTATACCATATGACGCTATACCATATAACGTAATACGTTATAACGTTATACCATATGACGTTATACCATATATCGTTATACCATATAACGTAATACGTTATAACGTTATACCATATATCGTAATACGTTATAACGTTATACCGTATGACGTTATATCATATAGCGTAATACGTTATAACGTTATACCTTATGTCTTTATACCATATAACGTAATACGTTATAACGTTATACTATATAACGTAATACGTTATAACGTTATACCATATGACGTCATACCATATGACGTTATACCATATAACGTAATACGATATAACGTTATACCATATGACGTTATACCATACAACGTAATACGTTATAACGTTATACCATATGTCGTTATACCATATAACGTAATACGTTATAACGTTATACCATATAACGTAATACGTTATAACGTTATACCATATAACGTAATACGTTATAACGTTATACCATATGTCGTTATACCATATAACGTAATACGTTATAACGTTATACCATATAACGTAATACGTTATAACGTTATACCTTATGACTTTATACCATATAACGTGATACGTTATAACGTTATACCATATGACGTTATACCATATGACGTTATACCATACAACGTAATACGTTATAACGTTATACCATATGTCGTTATACCATATAACGTAATACGTTATAACGTTATACTATATAACGTAATACGTTATAACGTTATACCATATGACGTCATACCATATGACGTTATACCATATAACGTAATACGATATAACGTTATACCATATGACGTTATACCATACAACGTAATACGTTATAACGTTATACCATATAACGTAATACGTTATAACGTTATACCTTATGACTTTATACCATATAACGTGATACGTTATAACGTTATACCATATGACGTTATACCATATGACGTTATACCATACAACGTAATACGTTATAACGTTATACCATATGTCGTTATACCATATAACGTAATACGTTATAACGTTATACCATATAACGTAATACGATATAACGTTATACCATATGACGTTATACCATACAACGTAATACGTTATAACGTTATACCATATAACGTAATACGTTATAACGTTATACCTTATGACTTTATACCATATAACGTGATACGTTATAACGTTATACCATATGACGTTATACCATATGACGTTATACCATACAACGTAATACGTTATAACGTTATACCATATGTCGTTATACCATATAACGTAATACGTTATAACGTTATACCATATAACGTAATACGTTATAACGTTATACCATATAACGTCATACCATATGACGTTATACCATATAACGTAATACGATATAACGTTATACCATATGACGTTATACCATACAACGTAATACGTTATAACGTTATACCATATGTCGTTATACCATATAACGTAATACGTTATAACGTTATACCATATAACGTAATACGTTATAACGTTATACCTTATGACTTTATACCATATAACGTGATACGTTATAACGTTATACCATATGACGTTATACCATATGACGTTATACCATACAACGTAATACGTTATAACGTTATACCATATGTCGTTATACCATATAACGTAATACGTTATAACGTTATACTATATAACGTAATACGTTATAACGTTATACCATATGACGTCATACCATATGACGTTATACCATATAACGTAATACGATATAACGTTATACCATATGACGTTATACCATACAACGTAATACGTTATAACGTTATACCATATAACGTAATACGTTATAACGTTATACCTTATGACTTTATACCATATAACGTGATACGTTATAACGTTATACCATATGACGTTATACCATATGACGTTATACCATACAACGTAATACGTTATAACGTTATACCATATGTCGTTATACCATATAACGTAATACGTTATAACGTTATACCATATAACGTAATACGATATAACGTTATACCATATGACGTTATACCATACAACGTAATACGTTATAACGTTATACCATATAACGTAATACGTTATAACGTTATACCTTATGACTTTATACCATATAACGTGATACGTTATAACGTTATACCATATGACGTTATACCATATGACGTTATACCATACAACGTAATACGTTATAACGTTATACCATATGTCGTTATACCATATAACGTAATACGTTATAACGTTATACCATATAACGTAATACGTTATAACGTTATACCATATAACGTCATACCATATGACGTTATACCATATAACGTAATACGATATAACGTTATACCATATGACGTTATACCATACAACGTAATACGTTATAACGTTATACCATATGTCGTTATACCATATAACGTAATACGTTATAACGTTATACCATATAACGTAATACGTTATAACGTTATACCATATAACGTAATACGATATAACGTTATACCATATGACGTTATACCATACAACGTAATACGTTATAACGTTATACCATATGTCGTTATACCATATAACGTAATACGTTATAACGTTATACCATATAACGTAATACGTTATAACGTTATACCATATAACGTAATACGTTATAACGTTATACCATATGTCGTTATACCATATAACGTAATACGTTATAACGTTATACCATATAACGTAATACGTTATAACGTTATACCTTATGACTTTATACCATATAACGTGATACGTTATAACGTTATACCATATGACGTTATACCGTATGACGTTATATCATATAGCGTAATACGTTATAACGTTATACCTTATGTCTTTATACCATATAAGGTAATACGTTATAACGTTATACTATATAACGTAATACGTTATGACGTTATACCATATGACGTCATACCATATGACGTTATACCATATAACGTAATACGATATAACGTTATACCATATGACGTTATACCATACAACGTAATACGTTATAACGTTATACCATATGTCGTTATACCATATAACGTAATACGTTATAACGTTATACCATATAACGTAATACGTTATAACGTTATACCATATAACGTAATACGATATAACGTTATACCATATGACGTTATAACATACAACGTAATACGTTATAACGTTATACCATATGTCGTTATACCATATAACGTAATACGTTATAACGTTATACCATATAACGTAATACGTTATAACGTTATACCATATAACGTAATACGTTATAACGTTATACCATATGTCGTTATACCATATAACGTAATACGTTATAACGTTATACTATATAACGTAATACGTTATAACGTTATACCATATGACGTCATACCATATGACGTTATACCATATAACGTAATACGATATAACGTTATACCATATGACGTTATACCATACAACGTAATACGTTATAACGTTATACCATATGTCGTTATACCATATAACGTAATACGTTATAACGTTATACCATATAACGTAATACGTTATAACGTTATACCATATAACGTAATACGTTATAACGTTATACCATATGTCGTTATACCATATAACGTAATACGTTATAACGTTATACCATATAACGTAATACGTTATAACGTTATACCTTATGACTTTATACCATATAACGTAATACGTTATAACGTTATACCATATAACGTAATACGTTATAACGTTATAACATATAACGTAATACGTTATAACGTTATACCATATAACGTAATACGTTATAACGTTATACCATATGTCGTTATACCATATAACGTAATACGTTATAACGTTATACCATATAACGTAATACGTTATAACGTTATACCTTATGACTTTATACCATATAACGTAATACGTTATAACGTTATACCATATAACGTAATACGTTATAACGTTATAACATATAACGTAATACGTTATAACGTTATACCATATAACGTAATACGTTATAACGTTATACCGTATGACGTAATACGTTATAACGTTATACCATATATCGTAATACGTTATAACGTTATACCATATGACATTATACCATATAACGTAATACGATATAACGTTATACCATATGACGTTATACCATACAACGTAATACGTTATAACGTTATACCATATGTCGTTATACCATATAACGTAATACGTTATAACGTTATACCATATGACGTAATACGTTATAACGTTATACCATATGACGGTATACCATATGACGTAATACGTTATAACGTTATACCATATGTCGTTATACCATATAACGTAATACGTTATAACGTTATACCATATAACGTAATACGTTATAACGTTATACCATATGTCGTTATACCATATAACGTTATACCATATAACGTAATACGTTATAACGTTATACCATATATCGTAATACGTTATAACGTTATACCATATGACATTATACCATATAACGTAATACGATATAACGTTATACCATATGACGTTATACCATACAACGTAATACGTTATAACGTTATACCATATGTCGTTATACCATATAACGTAATACGTTATAACGTTATACCATATAACGTAATACGTTATAACGTTATACCATATAACGTAATACGTTATAACGTTATACCGTATGACGTAATACGTTATAACGTTATACCATATGACGCTATACCATATGACGTAATACGTTATAACGTTATACCATATGTCGTTATACCATATAGCGTAATACGTTACAACGTTATACCATATGTCGTTATACCATATAACGTAATACGTTATAACGTTATACCATATAACGTAATACGTTATAACGTTATACCATATAACGTAATAAGTTATAACGTTATACCATATGACGTTATACCATATAACGTAATACGTTATAACGTTATACCATATGACGTTATACCATATAACGTTATACCATATAACGTAATACGTTATAACGTTATACCATATATCGTAATACGTTATAACGTTATACCGTATGACGTAATACGTTATAACGTTATACCGTATGACGTTATATCATATAGCGTAATACGTTATAACGTTATACCATATAACGTAATACGTTATAACGTTACACCGTATGACGTTATATCATATAGCGTAATACGTTATAACGTTATACCATATGTCGTTATACCATATAACGTAATACGTTATAACGTTATACCATATAACGTAATAAGTTATAACGTTATACCATATGACGTTATACCATATAACGTATTACGTTATAACGTTATACCATATAACGTAATACGTTATAACGTTATACCATATAACGTTATGCCATATAACGTAATACGTTATAACGTTATACCATATAACGTAATACGTTATAACGTTATTCCATATGACGTTATACCATATAACGTTATACCATATAACGTAATACGTTATAACGTTATACCATATATCGTAATACGTTATAACGTTATACCATATGTCGTTATACCATATAACGTAATACGTTATAACGTTATACCATATAATGTAATACGTTATAACGTTATACCATATGACGGTATGCCATATAACGTAATACGTTATAACGTTATACCATATGACGTTATACCATATAACGTATTACGTTATAACGTTATACCATATAACGTAATACGTTATAACGTTATACCATATAACGTTATGCCATATAACGTAATACGTTATAACGTTATACCATATAACGTAATACGTTATAACGTTATACCATATAATGTAATACGTTATAACGTTATACCATATGACGGTATACCATATAACGTAATACGTTATAACGTTATACCTTATGACTTTATACCATATAACGTAATACGTTATAACGTTATACCATATGACGTTATACCATATAACGTTATACCATATAACGTAATACGTTATAACGTTATACCATATATCGTAATACGTTATAACGTTATACCATATGACGCTATACCATATAACGTAATACGTTATAACGTTATACCATATGACGTTATACCATATATCGTTATACCATATAACGTAATACGTTATAACGTTATACCATATATCGTAATACGTTATAACGTTATACCGTATGACGTTATATCATATAGCGTAATACGTTATAACGTTATACCTTATGTCTTTATACCATATAACGTAATACGTTATAACGTTATACTATATAACGTAATACGTTATAACGTTATACCATATGACGTCATACCATATGACGTTATACCATATAACGTAATACGATATAACGTTATACCATATGACGTTATACCATACAACGTAATACGTTATAACGTTATACCATATGTCGTTATACCATATAACGTAATACGTTATAACGTTATACCATATAACGTAATACGTTATAACGTTATACCATATAACGTAATACGTTATAACGTTATACCATATGTCGTTATACCATATAACGTAATACGTTATAACGTTATACCATATAACGTAATACGTTATAACGTTATACCTTATGACTTTATACCATATAACGTGATACGTTATAACGTTATACCATATGACGTTATACCATATAACGTAATACGTTAAAACGTTATACCATATAACGTAATACGTTATAACGTTATACCATATAACGTAATACGTTATAACGTTATACCGTATAATGTAATAAGTTATAACGTTATACCATATGACGTTATACCATATAACGTAATACGTTATAACGTTGTACCTTATGATTTTATACCATATAACGTAATACGTTATAACGTTATACCATATGACGTTATACCATATCACGTTATACCATATAACGTAATACGTTATAACGTTATACCATATGTCGTTATACCATATAACGTAATACGTTATAACGTTATACCATATAACGTAATACGTTATAACGTTATACCTTATGACTTTATACCATATAACGTGATACGTTATAACGTTATACCATATGACGTTATACCATATAACGTAATACGTTATATCGTTATACCATATGACGTAATACGTTATAACGTTATACCATATGACGCTATACCATATGACGTAATACGTTATAACGTTATACCATATGTCGTTATACCATATAGCGTAATACGTTACAACGTTATACCATATGACGTTATATCATATAACGTAATACGTTATAACGTTATACCATATGACGTCATACCATATCACGTTATACCATATAACGTAATACGATATAACGTTATACCATATGACGTTATACCATACAACGTAATGCGTTATAACGTTATACCATATAACGTAATACGTTATAACGTTATACCTTATGACTTTATACCATATAACGTAATACGTTATAACGTTATACCATATGTCGTTATACCATATAACGTAATACGTTATAATGTTATACCATATAACGTAATACGTTATAACGTTATACCATATAACGTAATAAGTTATAACGTTATACCATATGACGTTATACCATATAACGTATTACGTTATAACGTTATACCATATAACGTAATACGTTATAGCGTTATACCATATAACGTTATGCCATATAACTTAATACGTTATAACGTTATACCATATAACGTAATACGTTATAACGTTATTCCATATGACGTTATACCATATAACGTTCTACCATATAACGTAATACGTTATAACGTTATACCATATATCGTAATACGTTATAACGTTATACCATATGTCGTTATACCATATAACGTAATACGTTATAACGTTATACCATATAACGTAATACGTTATAACGTTATACCATATAACGTAATAAGTTATGACGTTATACCATATGACGTTATACCATATAACGTAATACGTTATAACGTTATGCCATATGACGTTATACCATATAACGTAATACGTTATAACGTTATACCTTATGACTTTATACCATAGAACGTAATACGTTATAGCGTTATACCATATGACGTTATACCATATAACGTAATACGTTATAACGTTATACCGTATGACGTAATACGTTATAACGTTATACCATATGACGCTATACCATATGACGTAATACGTTATAACGTTATGCCATATGACGTCATACCATATGACGTTATACCACATAACGTAATACGATATAACGTTATACCATATGACGTTATACCATACAACGTAATGCGATATAACGTTATACCATATGACGTTATACCATACAACGTAATACGTTATAACGTTATACCATATGTCGTTATACCATATAACGTAATACGTTATAACGTTATACCATATAACGTAATACGTTATAACGTTATACCATATAACGTAATACGTTATAACGTTATACCGTATGACGTAATACGTTATAACGCTATACCGTATGACGTTATATCATATAGCGTAATACGTTATAACGTTATACCATATGACGTTATACCATATGACGTTATACCATATAACGTAATACGTTATAACGTTATACTATATAACGTAATACGTTATAACGTTATACCATATGACGTCATACCATATGACGTTATACCATATAACGTAATACGATATAACGTTATACCATATGACGTTATACCATACAACGTAATACGTTATAACGTTATACCATATGTCGTTATACCATATAACGTAATACGTTATAACGTTATACCATATAACGTAATACGTTATAACGTTATACCATATAACGTAATACGTTATAACGTTATACCGTATGACGTAATACGTTATAACGTTATACCGTATGACGTTATATCATATAGCGTAATACGTTATAACGTTATACCATATGACGTTATACCATATAACGTAATACGTTATAACGTTATACCATATAACGTAATACGTTATAACGTTATACCATATAACGTAATACGTTATAACGTTATACCGTATGACGTAATACGTTATAACGTTATACCATATGACGCTATACCATATGACGTAATACGTTATAACGTTATACCATATGTCGTTATACCATATAGCGTAATACGTTATAACGTTATACCATATAACGTAATACGTTATAACGTTATACCATATAACGTAATACGTTATAACGTTATACCGTATGACGTAATACGTTATAACGTTATACCGTATGACGTTATATCATATAGCGTAATACGTTATAACGTTATACCATATGACGTTATACCATATAACGTAATACGTTATAACGTTATACCATATAACGTAATACGTTATAACGTTATACCATATAACGTAATACGTTATAACGTTATACCGTATGACGTAATACGTTATAACGTTATACCGTATGACGTTATATCATATAGCGTAATACGTTATAACGTTATACCATATGACGTTATACCATATAACGTAATACGTTATAACGTTATACTATATAACGTAATACGTTATAACGTTATACCATATGACGCCATACCATATGACGTTATACCATATAACGTAATACGATATAACGTTATACCATATGACGTTATACCATACAACGTAATACGTTATAACGTTATACCATATGTCGTTATACCATATAACGTAATACGTTATAACGTTATACCGTATGACGTTATATCATATAGCGTAATACGTTATAACGTTATACCATATGTCGTTATACCATATAACGTAATACGTTATAACGTTATACCATATAACGTAATACGTTATAACGTTATACCATATAACGTAATACGTTATAACGTTATACCATATAACGTAATACGTTATAAAGTTATACCATATGTCGTTATACCATATAACGTAATACGTTATAACGTTATACCATATAACGTAATACGTTATAACGTTATACCATATAACGTAATAAGTTATAACGTTATACCATATGACGTTATACCATATAACGTAATACGTTATAACGTTATACCATATGACGTTATACCATATAACGTTATACCATATAACGTTATACCATATAACGTAATACGTTATAACGTTATACCATATATCGTAATACGTTATAACGTTATACCGTATGACGTTATATCATATAGCGTAATACGTTATAACGTTATACCGTATGACGTTATATCATATAGCGTAATACGTTATAACGTTATACCATATAACGTAATACGTTATAACGTTATACCGTATGACGTTATATCATATAGCGTAATACGTTATAACGTTATACCATATGTCGTTATACCATATAACGTAATACGTTATAACGTTATACCATATAACGTAATACGTTATAACGTTATACCATATAACGTAATACGTTATAAAGTTATACCATATGTCGTTATACCATATAACGTAATACGTTATAACGTTATACCATATGACGTTATACCATATAACGTTATACCATATAACGTAATACGTTATAACGTTATACCATATATCGTAATACGTTATAACGTTATACCGTATGACGTTATATCATATAGCGTAATACGTTATAACGTTATACCATATGTCGTTATACCATATAACGTAATACGTTATAACGTTATACCATATAACGTAATACGTTATAACGTTATACCATATGACGTTATACCATGTAACGTAATACGTTATAACGTTATACCATATAACGTAATACGTTATAACGTTATACCATATAACGTAATAAGTTATAACGTTATACCATATGACGTTATACCATATAACGTAATACGTTATAACGTTATACCATATGACGTTATACCATATAACGTTATACCATATAACGTAATACGTTATAACGTTATACCATATATCGTAATACGTTATAACGTTATACCGTATGACGTTAAATCATATAGCGTAATACGTTATAACGTTATACCGTATGACGTTATATCATATAGCGTAATACGTTATAACGTTATACCATATAACGTAATACGTTATAACGTTATACCTTATGACGTTATATCATATAGCGTAATACGTTATAACGTTATACCATATGTCGTTATACCATATAACGTAATACGTTATAACGTTATACCATATAACGTAATACGTTATAACGTTATACCATATAACGTAATACGTTATAACGTTATACCATATAACGTTATGCCATATAACGTAATACGTTATAACGTTATACCATATAACGTAATACGTTATAACGTTATACCATATGACGTTATACCATATAACGTTATACCATATAACGTAATACGTTATAACGTTATACCATATAACGTAATACGTTATAAAGTTATACCATATGTCGTTATACCATATAACGTAATACGTTATAACGTTATACCATATGACGTTATACCATATAACGTTATACCATATAACGTAATACGTTATAACGTTATACCATATATCGTAATACGTTATAACGTTATACCGTATGACGTTATATCATATAGCGTAATACGTTATAACGTTATACCATATGTCGTTATACCATATAACGTAATACGTTATAACGTTATACCATATAACGTAATACGTTATAACGTTATACCATATGACGTTATACCATGTAACGTAATACGTTATAACGTTATACCATATAACGTAATACGTTATAACGTTATACCATATAACGTAATAAGTTATAACGTTATACCATATGACGTTATACCATATAACGTAATACGTTATAACGTTATACCATATGACGTTATACCATATAACGTTATACCATATAATGTAATACGTTATAACGTTATACCATATATCGTAATACGTTATAACGTTATACCGTATGACGTTAAATCATATAGCGTAATACGTTATAACGTTATACCGTATGACGTTATATCATATAGCGTAATACGTTATAACGTTATACCATATAACGTAATACGTTATAACGTTATACCTTATGACGTTATATCATATAGCGTAATACGTTATAACGTTATACCATATGTCGTTATACCATATAACGTAATACGTTATAACGTTATACCATATAACGTAATACGTTATAACGTTATACCATATAACGTAATACGTTATAACGTTATACCATATAACGTAATAAGTTATAACGTTATACCATATGACGTTATACCATATAACGTAATACGTTATAACGTTATACCATATGACGTTATACCATATAACGTTATACCATATAACGTAATACGTTATAACGTTATACCATATATCGTAATACGTTATAACGTTATACCGTATGACGTTAAATCATATAGCGTAATACGTTATAACGTTATACCGTATGACGTTATATCATATAGCGTAATACGTTATAACGTTATACCATATAACGTAATACGTTATAACGTTATACCTTATGACGTTATATCATATAGCGTAATACGTTATAACGTTATACCATATGTCGTTATACCATATAACGTAATACGTTATAACGTTATACCATATAACGTAATACGTTATAACGTTATACCATATAACGTAATACGTTATAACGTTATACCATATAACGTTATGCCATATAACGTAATACGTTATAACGTTATACCATATAACGTAATACGTTATAACGTTATACCATATGACGTTATACCATATAACGTTATACCATATAACGTAATACGTTATAACGTTATACCATATAACGTAATACGTTATAAAGTTATACCATATGTCGTTATACCATATAACGTAATACGTTATAACGTTATACCATATGACGTTATACCATATAACGTTATACCATATAACGTAATACGTTATAACGTTATACCATATATCGTAATACGTTATAACGTTATACCGTATGACGTTATATCATATAGCGTAATACGTTATAACGTTATACCATATGTCGTTATACCATATAACGTAATACGTTATAACGTTATACCATATAACGTAATACGTTATAACGTTATACCATATGACGTTATACCATGTAACGTAATACGTTATAACGTTATACCATATAACGTAATACGTTATAACGTTATACCATATAACGTAATAAGTTATAACGTTATACCATATGACGTTATACCATATAACGTAATACGTTATAACGTTATACCATATGACGTTATACCATATAACGTTATACCATATAACGTAATACGTTATAACGTTATACCATATATCGTAATACGTTATAACGTTATACCGTATGACGTTAAATCATATAGCGTAATACGTTATAACGTTATACCGTATGACGTTATATCATATAGCGTAATACGTTATAACGTTATACCATATAACGTAATACGTTATAACGTTATACCTTATGACGTTATATCATATAGCGTAATACGTTATAACGTTATACCATATGTCGTTATACCATATAACGTAATACGTTATAACGTTATACCATATAACGTAATACGTTATAACGTTATACCATATAACGTAATACGTTATAACGTTATACCATATAACGTTATGCCATATAACGTAATACGTTATAGCGTTATACCATATAACGTAATACGTTATAACGTTATACCATATGACGTTATACCATATAACGTTATACCATATAACGTAATACGTTATAACGTTATACCATATGTCGTAATACGTTATAACGTTATACCATATGACGCTATACCATATAACGTAATACGTTATAACGTTATACCATATGACGTTATACCATATATCGTTATACCATATAACGTAATACGTTATAACGTTATACCATATATCGTAATACGTTATAACGTTATACCGTATGACGTTATATCATATAGCGTAATACGTTATAACGTTATACCATATGTCGTTATACCATATAACGTAATACGTTATAACGTTATACCATATAACGTAATACGTTATAACGTTATACCATATGTC
Organism: Bombus vancouverensis nearcticus; assembly: GCF_051014615.1. Taxonomy (NCBI): domain Eukaryota; kingdom Metazoa; phylum Arthropoda; class Insecta; order Hymenoptera; family Apidae; genus Bombus; species Bombus vancouverensis. Next base: position 3,789,962 of record NC_134925.1, read on the forward strand.
GTTATACCATATAACGTAATACGCTATAACGTTATACCATATAACGTAATACGTTATAACGTTATACCATATAACGTAATAAGTTATAACGTTATACCATATGACGTTATACCATATAACGTAATACGTTATAACGTTATACCATATGACGTTATACCATATAACGTAATACGTTATAACGTTATACCTTATATCGTAATACGTTATAACGTTCTACCGTATGACGTAATACGTTATAACGTTATACCGTATGACGTTATATCATATAGCGTAATACGTTATAACGTTATACGATATAACGTAATACGTTATAACGTTACACCGTATGACGTTATATCATATAGCGTAATACGTTATAACGTTATACCATATGTCGTTATACCATATAACGTAATACGTTATAACGTTATACCATATAACGTAATACGTTATAACGTTATACCATATAACGTAATACGTTATAACGTTATACCATATAACGTAATACGTTATAACGTTATACCATATGTCGTTATACCATATAACGTAATACGTTATAACGTTATACCATATAACGTAATACGTTATAACGTTATACCATATAACGTAATAAGTTATAACGTTATACCATATGACGTTATACCATATAACGTATTACGTTATAACGTTATACCATATAACGTAATACGTTATATCGTTATACCATATAACGTAATACGTTATAACGTTATACCATATAACGTAATACGTTATAACGTTATTCCATATGACGTTATACCATATAACGTTATACCATATAACGTAATACGTTATAACGTTATACCATATATCGTAATACGTTATAACGTTATACCATATGTCGTTATACCATATAACGTAATACGTTATAACGTTATACCATATAATGTAATACGTTATAACGTTATACCATATGACGGTATGCCATATAACGTAATACGTTATAACGTTATACCATATGACGTTATACCATATAACGTATTACGTTATAACGTTATACCATATAACGTAATACGTTATAACGTTATACCATATAACGTTATGCCATATAACGTAATACGTTATAACGTTATACCATATAACGTAATACGTTATAACGTTATACCATATAATGTAATACGTTATAACGTTATACCATATGACGGTATACCATATAACGTAATACGTTATAACGTTATACCTTATGACTTTATACCATATAACGTAATACGTTATAACGTTATACCATATGACTTTATACCATAGAACGTAATACGTTATAGCGTTATACCATATGACGTTATACCATATAACGTAATACGTTATAACGTTATACCATATAACGTAATACGTTATAACGTTATACCATATGTCGTTATACCATATAACGTAATACGTTATAACGTTATACCATATAACGTAATACGTTATAACGTTATACCATATAATGTAATACGTTATAACGTTATACCATATGACGGTATACCATATAACGTAATACGTTATAACGTTATACCTTATGTCTTTATACCATATAACGTAATACGTTATAACGTTATACCATATGACGTTATACCATATAACGTAATACGTTATGACGTTATACCATATAACGTAATACGATATAACGTTATACCATATGACGTTATACCATACAACGTAATACGTTATAACGTTATACCATATGTCGTTATACCATATAACGTAATACGTTATAACGTTATACCATATAACGTAATACGTTATAACGTTATACCATATAACGTAATACGTTATAACGTTATACCATATGTCGTTATACCATATAACGTAATACGTTATAACGTTATACCATATAACGTAATACGTTATAACGTTATACCTTATGACTTTATACCATATAACGTAATACGTTATAACGTTATACCATATGACGTTATACCATATAACGTAATACGTTAAAACGTTATACCATATAACGTAATACGTTATAACGTTATACCATATAACGTAATACGTTATAACGTTATACCATATAATGTAATAAGTTATAACGTTATACCATATGACGTTATACCATATAACGTAATACGTTATAACGTTATACCATATAACGTAATACGTTATAACGTTATACCATATGACGTAATACGTTATAACGTTATACCATATGACGCTATACCATATGACGTAATACGTTATAACGTTATACCATATGTCGTTATACCATATAGCGTAATACGTTACAACGTTATACCATATGACGTTATATCATATAACGTAATACGTTATAACGTTATACCATATGACGTCATACCATATCACGTTATACCATATAACGTAATACGATATAACGTTATACCATATGACGTTATACCATACAACGTAATGCGTTATAACGTTATACCATATAACGTAATACGTTATAACGTTATACCGTATAACGTAATACGTTATAACGTTATACCATATGACGTTATACCATATAACGTAATACGTTATAACGTTATACCATATGACGTTATACCATATAACGTTATACCATATAACGTAATACGTTATAACGTTATACCATATATCGTAATACGTTATAACGTTATACCGTATGACGTTAAATCATATAGCGTAATACGTTATTACGTTATACCGTATGACGTTATATCATATAGCGTAATACGTTATAACGTTATACCATATAACGTAATACGTTATAACGTTATACCTTATGACGTTATATCATATAGCGTAATACGTTATAACGTTATACCATATGTCGTTATATCATATAGCGTAATACGTTATAACGTTATACCATATAACGTAATACGTTATAACGTTATACCTTATGACTTTATACCATATAACGTAATACGTTATAACGTTATACCATATGACGTTATACCATATAACGTAATACGTTAAAACGTTATACCATATAACGTAATACGTTATAACGTTATACCATATAACGTAATACGTTATAACGTTATACCATATAATGTAATAAGTTATAACGTTATACCATATGACGTTATATCATATAACGTAATACGTTATAACGTTATACCATATGACGTCATACCATATCACGTTATACCATATAACGTAATACGTTATAACGTTATACCATATGACGTTATACCATGTAACGTAATACGTTATAACGTTATACCATATAACGTAATACGTTATAACGTTATACCATATAACGTAATAAGTTATAACGTTATACCATATGACGTTATACCATATAACGTAATACGTTATAACGTTATACCATATGACGTTATACCATATAACGTTATACCATATAACGTAATACGTTATAACGTTATACCATATATCGTAATACGTTATAACGTTATACCGTATGACGTTAAATCATATAGCGTAATACGTTATAACGTTATACCGTATGACGTTATATCATATAGCGTAATACGTTATAACGTTATACCATATAACGTAATACGTTATAACGTTATACCTTATGACGTTATATCATATAGCGTAATACGTTATAACGTTATACCATATGTCGTTATACCATATAACGTAATACGTTATAACGTTATACCATATAACGTAATACGTTATAACGTTATACCATATAACGTAATACGTTATAACGTTATACCATATAACGTAATAAGTTATAACGTTATACCATATGACGTTATACCATATAACGTAATACGTTATAACGTTATACCATATGACGTTATACCATATAACGTTATACCATATAACGTAATACGTTATAACGTTATACCATATATCGTAATACGTTATAACGTTATACCGTATGACGTTAAATCATATAGCGTAATACGTTATAACGTTATACCGTATGACGTTATATCATATAGCGTAATACGTTATAACGTTATACCATATAACGTAATACGTTATAACGTTATACCTTATGACGTTATATCATATAGCGTAATACGTTATAACGTTATACCATATGTCGTTATACCATATAACGTAATACGTTATAACGTTATACCATATAACGTAATACGTTATAACGTTATACCATATAACGTAATACGTTATAACGTTATACCATATAACGTTATGCCATATAACGTAATACGTTATAACGTTATACCATATAACGTAATACGTTATAACGTTATACCATATGACGTTATACCATATAACGTTATACCATATAACGTAATACGTTATAACGTTATACCATATAACGTAATACGTTATAAAGTTATACCATATGTCGTTATACCATATAACGTAATACGTTATAACGTTATACCATATGACGTTATACCATATAACGTTATACCATATAACGTAATACGTTATAACGTTATACCATATATCGTAATACGTTATAACGTTATACCGTATGACTTTATATCATATAGCGTAATACGTTATAACGTTATACCATATGTCGTTATACCATATAACGTAATACGTTATAACGTTATACCATATAACGTAATACGTTATAACGTTATACCATATGACGTTATACCATGTAACGTAATACGTTATAACGTTATACCATATAACGTAATACGTTATAACGTTATACCATATAACGTAATAAGTTATAACGTTATACCATATGACGTTATACCATATAACGTAATACGTTATAACGTTATACCATATGACGTTATACCATATAACGTTATACCATATAACGTAATACGTTATAACGTTATACCATATATCGTAATACGTTATAACGTTATACCGTATGACGTTAAATCATATAGCGTAATACGTTATAACGTTATACCGTATGACGTTATATCATATAGCGTAATACGTTATAACGTTATACCATATAACGTAATACGTTATAACGTTATACCTTATGACGTTATATCATATAGCGTAATACGTTATAACGTTATACCATATGTCGTTATACCATATAACGTAATACGTTATAACGTTATACCATATAACGTAATACGTTATAACGTTATACCATATAACGTAATACGTTATAACGTTATACCATATAACGTTATGCCATATAACGTAATACGTTATAGCGTTATACCATATAACGTAATACGTTATAACGTTATACCATATGACGTTATACCATATAACGTTATACCATATAACGTAATACGTTATAACGTTATACCATATGTCGTAATACGTTATAACGTTATACCATATGACGCTATACCATATAACGTAATACGTTAAAACGTTATACCATATGACGTTATACCATATATCGTTATACCATATAACGTAATACGTTATAACGTTATACCATATATCGTAATACGTTATAACGTTATACCGTATGACGTTATACCATATAGCGTAATACGTTATAACGTTATACCATATGTCGTTATACCATATAACGTAATACGTTATAACGTTATACCATATAACGTAATACGTTATAACGTTATACCATATGTCGTTATACCATATAACGTAATACGCTATAACGTTATACCATATAACGTAATACGTTATAACGTTATACCATATAACGTAATAAGTTATAACGTTATACCATATGACGTTATACCATATAACGTAATACGTTATAACGTTATACCATATGACGTTATACCATATAACGTAATACGTTATAACGTTATACCATATGACGTTATACCATATAACGTAATACGTTAAAACGTTATACCATATAACGTAATACGTTATAACGTTATACCATATAACGTAATACGTTATAACGTTATACCATATAATGTAATAAGTTATAACGTTATACCATATGACGTTATACCATATAACGTAATACGTTATAACGTTATACCATATAACGTAATACGTTATAACGTTATACCATATGACGTAATACGTTATAACGTTATACCATATGACGCTATACCATATGACGTAATACGTTATAACGTTATACCATATGTCGTTATACCATATAGCGTAATACGTTACAACGTTATACCATATGACGTTATATCATATAACGTAATACGTTATAACGTTATACCATATGACGTCATACCATATCACGTTATACCATATAACGTAATACGATATAACGTTATACCATATGACGTTATACCATACAACGTAATGCGTTATAACGTTATACCATATAACGTAATACGTTATAACGTTATACCGTATAACGTAATACGTTATAACGTTATACCATATGACGTTATACCATATAACGTAATACGTTATAACGTTATACCATATGACGTTATACCATATAACGTTATACCATATAACGTAATACGTTATAACGTTATACCATATATCGTAATACGTTATAACGTTATACCGTATGACGTTAAATCATATAGCGTAATACGTTATTACGTTATACCGTATGACGTTATATCATATAGCGTAATACGTTATAACGTTATACCATATAACGTAATACGTTATAACGTTATACCTTATGACGTTATATCATATAGCGTAATACGTTATAACGTTATACCATATGTCGTTATATCATATAGCGTAATACGTTATAACGTTATACCATATAACGTAATACGTTATAACGTTATACCTTATGACTTTATACCATATAACGTAATACGTTATAACGTTATACCATATGACGTTATACCATATAACGTAATACGTTAAAACGTTATACCATATAACGTAATACGTTATAACGTTATACCATATAACGTAATACGTTATAACGTTATACCATATAATGTAATAAGTTATAACGTTATACCATATGACGTTATATCATATAACGTAATACGTTATAACGTTATACCATATGACGTCATACCATATCACGTTATACCATATAACGTAATACGTTATAACGTTATACCATATGACGTTATACCATGTAACGTAATACGTTATAACGTTATACCATATAACGTAATACGTTATAACGTTATACCATATAACGTAATAAGTTATAACGTTATACCATATGACGTTATACCATATAACGTAATACGTTATAACGTTATACCATATGACGTTATACCATATAACGTTATACCATATAACGTAATACGTTATAACGTTATACCATATATCGTAATACGTTATAACGTTATACCGTATGACGTTAAATCATATAGCGTAATACGTTATAACGTTATACCGTATGACGTTATATCATATAGCGTAATACGTTATAACGTTATACCATATAACGTAATACGTTATAACGTTATACCTTATGACGTTATATCATATAGCGTAATACGTTATAACGTTATACCATATGTCGTTATACCATATAACGTAATACGTTATAACGTTATACCATATAACGTAATACGTTATAACGTTATACCATATAACGTAATACGTTATAACGTTATACCATATAACGTAATAAGTTATAACGTTATACCATATGACGTTATACCATATAACGTAATACGTTATAACGTTATACCATATGACGTTATACCATATAACGTTATACCATATAACGTAATACGTTATAACGTTATACCATATATCGTAATACGTTATAACGTTATACCGTATGACGTTAAATCATATAGCGTAATACGTTATAACGTTATACCGTATGACGTTATATCATATAGCGTAATACGTTATAACGTTATACCATATAACGTAATACGTTATAACGTTATACCTTATGACGTTATATCATATAGCGTAATACGTTATAACGTTATACCATATGTCGTTATACCATATAACGTAATACGTTATAACGTTATACCATATAACGTAATACGTTATAACGTTATACCATATAACGTAATACGTTATAACGTTATACCATATAACGTTATGCCATATAACGTAATACGTTATAACGTTATACCATATAACGTAATACGTTATAACGTTATACCATATGACGTTATACCATATAACGTTATACCATATAACGTAATACGTTATAACGTTATACCATATAACGTAATACGTTATAAAGTTATACCATATGTCGTTATACCATATAACGTAATACGTTATAACGTTATACCATATGACGTTATACCATATAACGTTATACCATATAACGTAATACGTTATAACGTTATACCATATATCGTAATACGTTATAACGTTATACCGTATGACTTTATATCATATAGCGTAATACGTTATAACGTTATACCATATGTCGTTATACCATATAACGTAATACGTTATAACGTTATACCATATAACGTAATACGTTATAACGTTATACCATATGACGTTATACCATGTAACGTAATACGTTATAACGTTATACCATATAACGTAATACGTTATAACGTTATACCATATAACGTAATAAGTTATAACGTTATACCATATGACGTTATACCATATAACGTAATACGTTATAACGTTATACCATATGACGTTATACCATATAACGTTATACCATATAACGTAATACGTTATAACGTTATACCATATATCGTAATACGTTATAACGTTATACCGTATGACGTTAAATCATATAGCGTAATACGTTATAACGTTATACCGTATGACGTTATATCATATAGCGTAATACGTTATAACGTTATACCATATAACGTAATACGTTATAACGTTATACCTTATGACGTTATATCATATAGCGTAATACGTTATAACGTTATACCATATGTCGTTATACCATATAACGTAATACGTTATAACGTTATACCATATAACGTAATACGTTATAACGTTATACCATATAACGTAATACGTTATAACGTTATACCATATAACGTTATGCCATATAACGTAATACGTTATAGCGTTATACCATATAACGTAATACGTTATAACGTTATACCATATGACGTTATACCATATAACGTTATACCATATAACGTAATACGTTATAACGTTATACCATATGTCGTAATACGTTATAACGTTATACCATATGACGCTATACCATATAACGTAATACGTTAAAACGTTATACCATATGACGTTATACCATATATCGTTATACCATATAACGTAATACGTTATAACGTTATACCATATATCGTAATACGTTATAACGTTATACCGTATGACGTTATATCATATAGCGTAATACGTTATAACGTTATACCATATGTCGTTATACCATATAACGTAATACGTTATAACGTTATACCATATAACGTAATACGTTATAACGTTATACCATATGTCGTTATACCATATAACGTAATACGCTATAACGTTATACCATATAACGTAATACGTTATAACGTTATACCATATAACGTAATAAGTTATAACGTTATACCATATGACGTTATACCATATAACGTAATACGTTATAACGTTATACCATATGACGTTATACCATATAACGTAATACGTTATAACGTTATACCTTATATCGTAATACGTTATAACGTTCTACCGTATGACGTAATACGTTATAACGTTATACCGTATGACGTTATATCATATAGCGTAATACGTTATAACGTTATACGATATAACGTAATACGTTATAACGTTACACCGTATGACGTTATATCATATAGCGTAATACGTTATAACGTTATACCATATGTCGTTATACCATATAACGTAATACGTTATAACGTTATACCATATAACGTAATACGTTATAACGTTATACCATATAACGTAATACGTTATAACGTTATACCATATAACGTAATACGTTATAACGTTATACCATATGTCGTTATACCATATAACGTAATACGTTATAACGTTATACCATATAACGTAATACGTTATAACGTTATACCATATAACGTAATAAGTTATAACGTTATACCATATGACGTTATACCATATAACGTATTACGTTATAACGTTATACCATATAACGTAATACGTTATATCGTTATACCATATAACGTTATGCCATATAACGTAATACGTTATAACGTTATACCATATAACGTAATACGTTATAACGTTATTCCATATGACGTTATACCATATAACGTTATACCATATAACGTAATACGTTATAACGTTATACCATATATCGTAATACGTTATAACGTTATACCATATGTCGTTATACCATATAACGTAATACGTTATAACGTTATACCATATAATGTAATACGTTATAACGTTATACCATATGACGGTATGCCATATAACGTAATACGTTATAACGTTATACCATATGACGTTATACCATATAACGTATTACGTTATAACGTTATACCATATAACGTAATACGTTATAACGTTATACCATATAACGTTATGCCATATAACGTAATACGTTATAACGTTATACCATATAACGTAATACGTTATAACGTTATACCACATAATGTAATACGTTATAACGTTATACCATATGACAGTATACCATATAACGTAATACGTTATAACGTTATACCTTATGACTTTATACCATATAACGTAATACGTTATAACGTTATACCATATGACTTTATACCATAGAACGTAATACGTTATAGCGTTATACCATATGACGTTATACCATATAACGTAATACGTTATAACGTTATACCATATAACGTAATACGTTATAACGTTATACCATATGTCGTTATACCATATAACGTAATACGTTATAACGTTATACCATATAACGTAATACGTTATAACGTTATACCATATAATGTAATACGTTATAACGTTATACCATATGACGGTATACCATATAACGTAATACGTTATAACGTTATACCTTATGTCTTTATACCATATAACGTAATACGTTATAACGTTATACCATATGACGTTATACCATATAACGTAATACGTTATAACGTTATACCATATAACGTAATACGATATAACGTTATACCATATGACGTTATACCATACAACGTAATACGTTATAACGTTATACCATATGTCGTTATACCATATAACGTAATACGTTATAACGTTATACCATATAACGTAATACGTTATAACGTTATACCATATAACATAATACGTTATAACGTTATACCATATGTCGTTATACCATATAACGTAATACGTTATAACGTTATACCATATAACGTAATACGTTATAACGTTATACCTTATGACTTTATACCATATAACGTAATACGTTATAACGTTATACCATATGACGTTATACCATATAACGTAATACGTTAAAACGTTATACCATATAACGTAATACGTTATAACGTTATACCATATAACGTAATACGTTATAACGTTATACCATATAACGTAATAAGTTATAACGTTATACCATATGACGTTATACCATATAACGTAATACGTTATAACGTTATACCATATAACGTAATACGTTATACCGTTATACCATATGACGTAATACGTTATAACGTTATACCATATGACGCTATACCATATGACATAATACGTTATAACGTTATACCATATGTCGTTATACCATATAGCGTAATACGTTACAACGTTATACCATATGACGTTATATCATATAACGTAATACGTTATGACGTTATACCATATGACGTCATACCATATCACGTTATACCATATAACGTAATACGATATAACGTTATACCATATGACGTTATACCATACAACGTAATGCGTTATAACGTTATACCATATAACGTAATACGTTATAACGTTATACCGTATAACGTAATACGTTATAACGTTATACCGTATGACGTTATATCATATAGCGTAATACGTTATAACGTTATACCATATAACGTAATACGTTATAACGTTATACCGTATGACTTTATATCAAATAGCGTAATACGTTATAACGTTATACCATATGACGTTATACCATATAACGTAATACGTTATAACGTTATACCATATGACGTTATACCATATAACGTTATACCATATAACGTAATACGTTATAACGTTATACCATATATCGTAATACGTTATAACGTTATACCGTATGACGTTATATCATATAGCGTAATACGTTATAACGTTATACCATATGTCGTTATACCATATAACGTAATACGTTATAACGTTATACCATATAACGTAATACGTTATAACGTTATACCATATAACGTAATACGTTATAACGATATACCATATAACGTAATACGTTATAAAGTTATACCATATGTCGTTATACCATATAACGTAATACGTTATAACGTTATACCATATAACGTAATACGTTATAACCTTATACCATATAACGTAATAAGTTATAACGTTATACCATATGACGTTATACCATATAACGTAATACGTTATAACGCTATACCATATGACGTTATACCATATAACGTTATACCATATAACGTTATACCATATAACGTAATACGTTATAACGTTATACCATATATCGTAATACGTTATAGCGTTATACCGTATGACGTTATATCATATAGCGTAATACGTTATAACGTTATACCGTATGACGTTATATCATATAGCGTAACACGTTATAACGTTATACCATATAACGTAATACGTTATAACGTTATACCGTATGACGTAATACGTTATAACGTTATACCGTATGACGTTATATCATATAGCGTAATACGTTATAACGTTATACCATATGACGTTATACCATATAACGTAATACGTTATAACGTTATACCATATAACGTAATACGTTATAACGTTATACCATATAACGTAATACGTTATAACGTTATACCGTATGACGTAATACGTTATAACGTTATACCGTATGACGTTATATCATATAGCGTAATACGTTATAACGTTATACCATATGACGTTATACCATATAACGTAATACGTTATAACGTTATACTATATAACGTAATACGTTATAACGTTATACCATATGACGCCATACCATATGACGTTATACCATATAACGTAATACGATATAACGTTATACCATATGACGTTATACCATACAACGTAATACGTTATAACGTTATACCGTATGACGTAATACGTTATAACGTTATACCATATGACGCTATACCATATGACGTAATACGTTATAACGTTATACCATATGTCGTTATACCATATAGCGTAATACGTTATAACGTTATACCATATAACGTAATACGTTATAACGTTATACCATATAACGTAATACGTTATAACGTTATACCGTATGACGTAATACGTTATAACGTTATACCGTATGACGTTATATCATATAGCGTAATACGTTATAACGTTATACCATATGACGTTATACCATATAACGTAATACGTTATAACGTTATACCATATAACGTAATACGTTATAACGTTATACCATATAACGTAATACGTTATAACGTTATACCGTATGACGTAATACGTTATAACGTTATACCGTATGACGTTATATCATATAGCGTAATACGTTATAACGTTATACCATATGACGTTATACCATATAACGTAATACGTTATAACGTTATACTATATAACGTAATACGTTATAACGTTATACCATATGACGCCATACCATATGACGTTATACCATATAACGTAATACGATATAACGTTATACCATATGACGTTATACCATACAACGTAATACGTTATAACGTTATACCATATGTCGTTATACCATATAACGTAATACGTTATAACGTTATACCGTATGACGTTATATCATATAGCGTAATACGTTATAACGTTATACCATATGTCGTTATACCATATAACGTAATACGTTATAACGTTATACCATATAACGTAATACGTTATAACGTTATACCATATAACGTAATACGTTATAACGTTATACCATATAACGTAATACGTTATAAAGTTATACCATATGTCGTTATACCATATAACGTAATACGTTATAACGTTATACCATATAACGTAATACGTTATAACGTTATACCATATAACGTAATAAGTTATAACGTTATACCATATGACGTTATACCATATAACGTAATACGTTATAACGTTATACCATATGACGTTATACCATATAACGTTATACCATATAACGTTATACCATATAACGTAATACGTTATAACGTTATACCATATATCGTAATACGTTATAACGTTATACCGTATGACGTTATATCATATAGCGTAATACGTTATAACGTTATACCGTATGACGTTATATCATATAGCGTAATACGTTATAACGTTATACCATATAACGTAATACGTTATAACGTTATACCGTATGACGTTATATCATATAGCGTAATACGTTATAACGTTATACCATATGTCGTTATACCATATAACGTAATACGTTATAACGTTATACCATATAACGTAATACGTTATAACGTTATACCATATAACGTAATACGTTATAAAGTTATACCATATGTCGTTATACCATATAACGTAATACGTTATAACGTTATACCATATGACGTTATACCATATAACGTTATACCATATAACGTAATACGTTATAACGTTATACCATATATCGTAATACGTTATAACGTTATACCGTATGACGTTATATCATATAGCGTAATACGTTATAACGTTATACCATATGTCGTTATACCATATAACGTAATACGTTATAACGTTATACCATATAACGTAATACGTTATAACGTTATACCATATGACGTTATACCATGTAACGTAATACGTTATAACGTTATACCATATAACGTAATACGTTATAACGTTATACCATATAACGTAATAAGTTATAACGTTATACCATATGACGTTATACCATATAACGTAATACGTTATAACGTTATACCATATGACGTTATACCATATAACGTTATACCATATAACGTAATACGTTATAACGTTATACCATATATCGTAATACGTTATAACGTTATACCGTATGACGTTAAATCATATAGCGTAATACGTTATAACGTTATACCGTATGACGTTATATCATATAGCGTAATACGTTATAACGTTATACCATATAACGTAATACGTTATAACGTTATACCTTATGACGTTATATCATATAGCGTAATACGTTATAACGTTATACCATATGTCGTTATACCATATAACGTAATACGTTATAACGTTATACCATATAACGTAATACGTTATAACGTTATACCATATAACGTAATACGTTATAACGTTATACCATATAACGTTATGCCATATAACGTAATACGTTATAACGTTATACCATATAACGTAATACGTTATAACGTTATACCATATGACGTTATACCATATAACGTTATACCATATAACGTAATACGTTATAACGTTATACCATATAACGTAATACGTTATAAAGTTATACCATATGTCGTTATACCATATAACGTAATACGTTATAACGTTATACCATATGACGTTATACCATATAACGTTATACCATATAACGTAATACGTTATAACGTTATACCATATATCGTAATACGTTATAACGTTATACCGCATGACGTTATATCATATAGCGTAATACGTTATAACGTTATACCATATGTCGTTATACCATATAACGTAATACGTTATAACGTTATACCATATAACGTAATACGTTATAACGTTATACCATATGACGTTATACCATGTAACGTAATACGTTATAACGTTATACCATATAACGTAATACGTTATAACGTTATACCATATAACGTAATAAGTTATAACGTTATACCATATGACGTTATACCATATAACGTAATACGTTATAACGTTATACCATATGACGTTATACCATATAACGTTATACCATATAATGTAATACGTTATAACGTTATACCATATATCGTAATACGTTATAACGTTATACCGTATGACGTTAAATCATATAGCGTAATACGTTATAACGTTATACCGTATGACGTTATATCATATAGCGTAATACGTTATAACGTTATACCATATAACGTAATACGTTATAACGTTATACCTTATGACGTTATATCATATAGCGTAATACGTTATAACGTTATACCATATGTCGTTATACCATATAACGTAATACGTTATAACGTTATACCATATAACGTAATACGTTATAACGTTATACCATATAACGTAATACGTTATAACGTTATACCATATAACGTAATAAGTTATAACGTTATACCATATGACGTTATACCATATAACGTAATACGTTATAACGTTATACCATATGACGTTATACCATATAACGTTATACCATATAACGTAATACGTTATAACGTTATACCATATATCGTAATACGTTATAACGTTATACCGTATGACGTTAAATCATATAGCGTAATACGTTATAACGTTATACCGTATGACGTTATATCATATAGCGTAATACGTTATAACGTTATACCATATAACGTAATACGTTATAACGTTATACCTTATGACGTTATATCATATAGCGTAATACGTTATAACGTTATACCATATGTCGTTATACCATATAACGTAATACGTTATAACGTTATACCATATAACGTAATACGTTATAACGTTATACCATATAACGTAATACGTTATAACGTTATACCATATAACGTTATGCCATATAACGGAATACGTTATAACGTTATACCATATAACGTAATACGTTATAACGTTATACCATATGACGTTATACCATATAACGTTATACCATATAACGTAATACGTTATAACGTTATACCATATAACGTAATACGTTATAAAGTTATACCATATGTCGTTATACCATATAACGTAATACGTTATAACGTTATACCATATGACGTTATACCATATAACGTTATACCATATAACGTAATACGTTATAACGTTATACCATATATCGTAATACGTTATAACGTTATACCGTATGACGTTATATCATATAGCGTAATACGTTATAACGTTATACCATATGTCGTTATACCATATAACGTAATACGTTATAACGTTATACCATATAACGTAATACGTTATAACGTTATACCATATGACGTTATACCATGTAACGTAATACGTTATAACGTTATACCATATAACGTAATACGTTATAACGTTATACCATATAACGTAATAAGTTATAACGTTATACCATATGACGTTATACCATATAACGTAATACGTTATAACGTTATACCATATGACGTTATACCATATAACGTTATACCATATAACGTAATACGTTATAACGTTATACCATATATCGTAATACGTTATAACGTTATACCGTATGACGTTAAATCATATAGCGTAATACGTTATAACGTTATACCGTATGACGTTATATCATATAGCGTAATACGTTATAACGTTATACCATATAACGTAATACGTTATAACGTTATACCTTATGACGTTATATCATATAGCGTAATACGTTATAACGTTATACCATATGTCGTTATACCATATAACGTAATACGTTATAACGTTATACCATATAACGTAATACGTTATAACGTTATACCATATAACGTAATACGTTATAACGTTATACCATATAACGTTATGCCATATAACGTAATACGTTATAGCGTTATACCATATAACGTAATACGTTATAACGTTATACCATATGACGTTATACCATATAACGTTATACCATATAACGTAATACGTTATAACGTTATACCATATGTCGTAATACGTTATAACGTTATACCATATGACGCTATACCATATAACGTAATACGTTATAACGTTATACCATATGACGTTATACCATATATCGTTATACCATATAACGTAATACGTTATAACGTTATACCATATATCGTAATACGTTATAACGTTATACCGTATGACGTTATATCATATAGCGTAATACGTTATAACGTTATACCATATGTCGTTATACCATATAACGTAATACGTTATAACGTTATACCATATAACGTAATACGTTATAACGTTATACCATATGTCGTTATACCATATAACGTAATACGCTATAACGTTATACCATATAACGTAATACGTTATAACGTTATACCATATAACGTAATAAGTTATAACGTTATACCATATGACGTTATACCATATAACGTAATACGTTATAACGTTATACCATATGACGTTATACCATATAACGTAATACGTTATAACGTTATACCTTATATCGTAATACGTTATAACGTTCTACCGTATGACGTAATACGTTATAACGTTATACCGTATGACGTTATATCATATAGCGTAATACGTTATAACGTTATACGATATAACGTAATACGTTATAACGTTACACCGTATGACGTTATATCATATAGCGTAATACGTTATAACGTTATACCATATGTCGTTATACCATATAACGTAATACGTTATAACGTTATACCATATAACGTAATACGTTATAACGTTATACCATATAACGTAATACGTTATAACGTTATACCATATAACGTAATACGTTATAACGTTATACCATATGTCGTTATACCATATAACGTAATACGTTATAACGTTATACCATATAACGTAATACGTTATAACGTTATACCATATAACGTAATAAGTTATAACGTTATACCATATGACGTTATACCATATAACGTATTACGTTATAACGTTATACCATATAACGTAATACGTTATATCGTTATACCATATAACGTAATACGTTATAACGTTATACCATATAACGTAATACGTTATAACGTTATTCCATATGACGTTATACCATATAACGTTATACCATATAACGTAATACGTTATAACGTTATACCATATATCGTAATACGTTATAACGTTATACCATATGTCGTTATACCATATAACGTAATACGTTATAACGTTATACCATATAATGTAATACGTTATAACGTTATACCATATGACGGTATGCCATATAACGTAATACGTTATAACGTTATACCATATGACGTTATACCATATAACGTATTACGTTATAACGTTATACCATATAACGTAATACGTTATAACGTTATACCATATAACGTTATGCCATATAACGTAATACGTTATAACGTTATACCATATAACGTAATACGTTATAACGTTATACCATATAATGTAATACGTTATAACGTTATACCATATGACGGTATACCATATAACGTAATACGTTATAACGTTATACCTTATGACTTTATACCATATAACGTAATACGTTATAACGTTATACCATATGACTTTATACCATAGAACGTAATACGTTATAGCGTTATACCATATGACGTTATACCATATAACGTAATACGTTATAACGTTATACCATATAACGTAATACGTTATAACGTTATACCATATGTCGTTATACCATATAACGTAATACGTTATAACGTTATACCATATAACGTAATACGTTATAACGTTATACCATATAATGTAATACGTTATAACGTTATACCATATGACGGTATACCATATAACGTAATACGTTATAACGTTATACCTTATGTCTTTATACCATATAACGTAATACGTTATAACGTTATACCATATGACGTTATACCATATAACGTAATACGTTATGACGTTATACCATATAACGTAATACGATATAACGTTATACCATACGACGTTATACCATACAACGTAATACGTTATAACGTTATACCATATGTCGTTATACCATATAACGTAATACGTTATAACGTTATACCATATAACGTAATACGTTATAACGTTATACCATATAACGTAATACGTTATAACGTTATACCATATGTCGTTATACCATATAACGTAATACGTTATAACGTTATACCATATAACGTAATACGTTATAACGTTATACCTTATGACTTTATACCATATAACGTAATACGTTATAACGTTATACCATATGACGTTATACCATATAACGTAATACGTTAAAACGTTATACCATATAACGTAATACGTTATAACGTTATACCATATAACGTAATACGTTATAACGTTATACCATATAATGTAATAAGTTATAACGTTATACCATATGACGTTATACCATATAACGTAATACGTTATAACGTTATACCATATAACGTAATACGTTATAACGTTATACCATATGACGTAATACGTTATAACGTTATACCATATGACGCTATACCATATGACGTAATACGTTATAACGTTATACCATATGTCGTTATACCATATAGCGTAATACGTTACAACGTTATACCATATGACGTTATATCATATAACGTAATACGTTATAACGTTATACCATATGACGTCATACCATATCACGTTATACCATATAACGTAATACGATATAACGTTATACCATATGACGTTATACCATACAACGTAATGCGTTATAACGTTATACCATATAACGTAATACGTTATAACGTTATACCGTATAACGTAATACGTTATAACGTTATACCATATGACGTTATACCATATAACGTAATACGTTATAACGTTATACCATATGACGTTATACCATATAACGTTATACCATATAACGTAATACGTTATAACGTTATACCATATATCGTAATACGTTATAACGTTATACCGTATGACGTTAAATCATATAGCGTAATACGTTATAACGTTATACCGTATGACGTTATATCATATAGCGTAATACGTTATAACGTTATACCATATAACGTAA
This sequence comes from Bombus vancouverensis nearcticus, assembly GCF_051014615.1. Taxonomy (NCBI): domain Eukaryota; kingdom Metazoa; phylum Arthropoda; class Insecta; order Hymenoptera; family Apidae; genus Bombus; species Bombus vancouverensis. The sequence goes on from NC_134925.1 coordinate 3,810,231, forward strand.
TACGTTATAACGTTATACCTTATGACGTTATATCATATAGCGTAATACGTTATAACGTTATACCATATGTCGTTATATCATATAGCGTAATACGTTATAACGTTATACCATATAACGTAATACGTTATAACGTTATACCTTATGACTTTATACCATATAACGTAATACGTTATAACGTTATACCATATGACGTTATACCATATAACGTAATACGTTAAAACGTTATACCATATAACGTAATACGTTATAACGTTATACCATATAACGTAATACGTTATAACGTTATACCATATAATGTAATAAGTTATAACGTTATACCATATGACGTTATATCATATAACGTAATACGTTATAACGTTATACCATATGACGTCATACCATATCACGTTATACCATATAACGTAATACGTTATAACGTTATACCATATGACGTTATACCATGTAACGTAATACGTTATAACGTTATACCATATAACGTAATACGTTATAACGTTATACCATATAACGTAATAAGTTATAACGTTATACCATATGACGTTATACCATATAACGTAATACGTTATAACGTTATACCATATGACGTTATACCATATAACGTTATACCATATAACGTAATACGTTATAACGTTATACCATATATCGTAATACGTTATAACGTTATACCGTATGACGTTAAATCATATAGCGTAATACGTTATAACGTTATACCGTATGACGTTATATCATATAGCGTAATACGTTATAACGTTATACCATATAACGTAATACGTTATAACGTTATACCTTATGACGTTATATCATATAGCGTAATACGTTATAACGTTATACCATATGTCGTTATACCATATAACGTAATACGTTATAACGTTATACCATATAACGTAATACGTTATAACGTTATACCATATAACGTAATACGTTATAACGTTATACCATATAACGTAATAAGTTATAACGTTATACCATATGACGTTATACCATATAACGTAATACGTTATAACGTTATACCATATGACGTTATACCATATAACGTTATACCATATAACGTAATACGTTATAACGTTATACCATGTATCGTAATACGTTATAACGTTATACCGTATGACGTTAAATCATATAGCGTAATACGTTATAACGTTATACCGTATGACGTTATATCATATAGCGTAATACGTTATAACGTTATACCATATAACGTAATACGTTATAACGTTATACCTTATGACGTTATATCATATAGCGTAATACGTTATAACGTTATACCATATGTCGTTATACCATATAACGTAATACGTTATAACGTTATACCATATAACGTAATACGTTATAACGTTATACCATATAACGTAATACGTTATAACGTTATACCATATAACGTTATGCCATATAACGTAATACGTTATAACGTTATACCATATAACGTAATACGTTATAACGTTATACCATATGACGTTATACCATATAACGTTATACCATATAACGTAATACGTTATAACGTTATACCATATAACGTAATACGTTATAAAGTTATACCATATGTCGTTATACCATATAACGTAATACGTTATAACGTTATACCATATGACGTTATACCATATAACGTTATACCATATAACGTAATACGTTATAACGTTATACCATATATCGTAATACGTTATAACGTTATACCGTATGACTTTATATCATATAGCGTAATACGTTATAACGTTATACCATATGTCGTTATACCATATAACGTAATACGTTATAACGTTATACCATATAACGTAATACGTTATAACGTTATACCATATGACGTTATACCATGTAACGTAATACGTTATAACGTTATACCATATAACGTAATACGTTATAACGTTATACCATATAACGTAATAAGTTATAACGTTATACCATATGACGTTATACCATATAACGTAATACGTTATAACGTTATACCATATGACGTTATACCATATAACGTTATACCATATAACGTAATACGTTATAACGTTATACCATATATCGTAATACGTTATAACGTTATACCGTATGACGTTAAATCATATAGCGTAATACGTTATAACGTTATACCGTATGACGTTATATCATATAGCGTAATACGTTATAACGTTATACCATATAACGTAATACGTTATAACGTTATACCTTATGACGTTATATCATATAGCGTAATACGTTATAACGTTATACCATATGTCGTTATACCATATAACGTAATACGTTATAACGTTATACCATATAACGTAATACGTTATAACGTTATACCATATAACGTAATACGTTATAACGTTATACCATATAACGTTATGCCATATAACGTAATACGTTATAGCGTTATACCATATAACGTAATACGTTATAACGTTATACCATATGACGTTATACCATATAACGTTATACCATATAACGTAATACGTTATAACGTTATACCATATGTCGTAATACGTTATAACGTTATACCATATGACGCTATACCATATAACGTAATACGTTAAAACGTTATACCATATAACGTAATACGTTATAACGTTATACCTTATGACGTTATATCATATAGCGTAATACGTTATAACGTTATACCATATGTCGTTATATCATATAGCGTAATACGTTATAACGTTATACCATATAACGTAATACGTTATAACGTTATACCTTATGACTTTATACCATATAACGTAATACGTTATAACGTTATACCATATGACGTTATACCATATAACGTAATACGTTAAAACGTTATACCATATAACGTAATACGTTATAACGTTATACCATATAACGTAATACGTTATAACGTTATACCATATAATGTAATAAGTTATAACGTTATACCATATGACGTTATATCATATAACGTAATACGTTATAACGTTATACCATATGACGTCATACCATATCACGTTATACCATATAACGTAATACGTTATAACGTTATACCATATGACGTTATACCATGTAACGTAATACGTTATAACGTTATACCATATAACGTAATACGTTATAACGTTATACCATATAACGTAATAAGTTATAACGTTATACCATATGACGTTATACCATATAACGTAATACGTTATAACGTTATACCATATGACGTTATACCATATAACGTTATACCATATAACGTAATACGTTATAACGTTATACCATATATCGTAATACGTTATAACGTTATACCGTATGACGTTAAATCATATAGCGTAATACGTTATAACGTTATACCGTATGACGTTATATCATATAGCGTAATACGTTATAACGTTATACCATATAACGTAATACGTTATAACGTTATACCTTATGACGTTATATCATATAGCGTAATACGTTATAACGTTATACCATATGTCGTTATACCATATAACGTAATACGTTATAACGTTATACCATATAACGTAATACGTTATAACGTTATACCATATAACGTAATACGTTATAACGTTATACCATATAACGTAATAAGTTATAACGTTATACCATATGACGTTATACCATATAACGTAATACGTTATAACGTTATACCATATGACGTTATACCATATAACGTTATACCATATAACGTAATACGTTATAACGTTATACCATATATCGTAATACGTTATAACGTTATACCGTATGACGTTAAATCATATAGCGTAATACGTTATAACGTTATACCGTATGACGTTATATCATATAGCGTAATACGTTATAACGTTATACCATATAACGTAATACGTTATAACGTTATACCTTATGACGTTATATCATATAGCGTAATACGTTATAACGTTATACCATATGTCGTTATACCATATAACGTAATACGTTATAACGTTATACCATATAACGTAATACGTTATAACGTTATACCATATAACGTAATACGTTATAACGTTATACCATATAACGTTATGCCATATAACGTAATACGTTATAACGTTATACCATATAACGTAATACGTTATAACGTTATACCATATGACGTTATACCATATAACGTTATACCATATAACGTAATACGTTATAACGTTATACCATATAACGTAATACGTTATAAAGTTATACCATATGTCGTTATACCATATAACGTAATACGTTATAACGTTATACCATATGACGTTATACCATATAACGTTATACCATATAACGTAATACGTTATAACGTTATACCATATATCGTAATACGTTATAACGTTATACCGTATGACTTTATATCATATAGCGTAATACGTTATAACGTTATACCATATGTCGTTATACCATATAACGTAATACGTTATAACGTTATACCATATAACGTAATACGTTATAACGTTATACCATATGACGTTATACCATGTAACGTAATACGTTATAACGTTATACCATATAACGTAATACGTTATAACGTTATACCATATAACGTAATAAGTTATAACGTTATACCATATGACGTTATACCATATAACGTAATACGTTATAACGTTATACCATATGACGTTATACCATATAACGTTATACCATATAACGTAATACGTTATAACGTTATACCATATATCGTAATACGTTATAACGTTATACCGTATGACGTTAAATCATATAGCGTAATACGTTATAACGTTATACCGTATGACGTTATATCATATAGCGTAATACGTTATAACGTTATACCATATAACGTAATACGTTATAACGTTATACCTTATGACGTTATATCATATAGCGTAATACGTTATAACGTTATACCATATGTCGTTATACCATATAACGTAATACGTTATAACGTTATACCATATAACGTAATACGTTATAACGTTATACCATATAACGTAATACGTTATAACGTTATACCATATAACGTTATGCCATATAACGTAATACGTTATAGCGTTATACCATATAACGTAATACGTTATAACGTTATACCATATGACGTTATACCATATAACGTTATACCATATAACGTAATACGTTATAACGTTATACCATATGTCGTAATACGTTATAACGTTATACCATATGACGCTATACCATATAACGTAATACGTTAAAACGTTATACCATATGACGTTATACCATATATCGTTATACCATATAACGTAATACGTTATAACGTTATACCATATATCGTAATACGTTATAACGTTATACCGTATGACGTTATATCATATAGCGTAATACGTTATAACGTTATACCATATGTCGTTATACCATATAACGTAATACGTTATAACGTTATACCATATAACGTAATACGTTATAACGTTATACCATATGTCGTTATACCATATAACGTAATACGCTATAACGTTATACCATATAACGTAATACGTTATAACGTTATACCATATAACGTAATAAGTTATAACGTTATACCATATGACGTTATACCATATAACGTAATACGTTATAACGTTATACCATATGACGTTATACCATATAACGTAATACGTTATAACGTTATACCTTATATCGTAATACGTTATAACGTTCTACCGTATGACGTAATACGTTATAACGTTATACCGTATGACGTTATATCATATAGCGTAATACGTTATAACGTTATACGATATAACGTAATACGTTATAACGTTACACCGTATGACGTTATATCATATAGCGTAATACGTTATAACGTTATACCATATGTCGTTATACCATATAACGTAATACGTTATAACGTTATACCATATAACGTAATACGTTATAACGTTATACCATATAACGTAATACGTTATAACGTTATACCATATAACGTAATACGTTATAACGTTATACCATATGTCGTTATACCATATAACGTAATACGTTATAACGTTATACCATATAACGTAATACGTTATAACGTTATACCATATAACGTAATAAGTTATAACGTTATACCATATGACGTTATACCATATAACGTATTACGTTATAACGTTATACCATATAACGTAATACGTTATATCGTTATACCATATAACGTTATGCCATATAACGTAATACGTTATAACGTTATACCATATAACGTAATACGTTATAACGTTATTCCATATGACGTTATACCATATAACGTTATACCATATAACGTAATACGTTATAACGTTATACCATATATCGTAATACGTTATAACGTTATACCATATGTCGTTATACCATATAACGTAATACGTTATAACGTTATACCATATAATGTAATACGTTATAACGTTATACCATATGACGGTATGCCATATAACGTAATACGTTATAACGTTATACCATATGACGTTATACCATATAACGTATTACGTTATAACGTTATACCATATAACGTAATACGTTATAACGTTATACCATATAACGTTATGCCATATAACGTAATACGTTATAACGTTATACCATATAACGTAATACGTTATAACGTTATACCATATAATGTAATACGTTATAACGTTATACCATATGACAGTATACCATATAACGTAATACGTTATAACGTTATACCTTATGACTTTATACCATATAACGTAATACGTTATAACGTTATACCATATGACTTTATACCATAGAACGTAATACGTTATAGCGTTATACCATATGACGTTATACCATATAACGTAATACGTTATAACGTTATACCATATAACGTAATACGTTATAACGTTATACCATATGTCGTTATACCATATAACGTAATACGTTATAACGTTATACCATATAACGTAATACGTTATAACGTTATACCATATAATGTAATACGTTATAACGTTATACCATATGACGGTATACCATATAACGTAATACGTTATAACGTTATACCTTATGTCTTTATACCATATAACGTAATACGTTATAACGTTATACCATATGACGTTATACCATATAACGTAATACGTTATAACGTTATACCATATAACGTAATACGATATAACGTTATACCATATGACGTTATACCATACAACGTAATACGTTATAACGTTATACCATATGTCGTTATACCATATAACGTAATACGTTATAACGTTATACCATATAACGTAATACGTTATAACGTTATACCATATAACATAATACGTTATAACGTTATACCATATGTCGTTATACCATATAACGTAATACGTTATAACGTTATACCATATAACGTAATACGTTATAACGTTATACCTTATGACTTTATACCATATAACGTAATACGTTATAACGTTATACCATATGACGTTATACCATATAACGTAATACGTTAAAACGTTATACCATATAACGTAATACGTTATAACGTTATACCATATAACGTAATACGTTATAACGTTATACCATATAACGTAATAAGTTATAACGTTATACCATATGACGTTATACCATATAACGTAATACGTTATAACGTTATACCATATAACGTAATACGTTATAACGTTATACCATATGACGTAATACGTTATAACGTTATACCATATGACGCTATACCATATGACATAATACGTTATAACGTTATACCATATGTCGTTATACCATATAGCGTAATACGTTACAACGTTATACCATATGACGTTATATCATATAACGTAATACGTTATGACGTTATACCATATGACGTCATACCATATCACGTTATACCATATAACGTAATACGATATAACGTTATACCATATGACGTTATACCATACAACGTAATGCGTTATAACGTTATACCATATAACGTAATACGTTATAACGTTATACCGTATAACGTAATACGTTATAACGTTATACCGTATGACGTTATATCATATAGCGTAATACGTTATAACGTTATACCATATAACGTAATACGTTATAACGTTATACCGTATGACTTTATATCAAATAGCGTAATACGTTATAACGTTATACCATATGACGTTATACCATATAACGTAATACGTTATAACGTTATACCATATGACGTTATACCATATAACGTTATACCATATAACGTAATACGTTATAACGTTATACCATATATCGTAATACGTTATAACGTTATACCGTATGACGTTATATCATATAGCGTAATACGTTATAACGTTATACCATATGTCGTTATACCATATAACGTAATACGTTATAACGTTATACCATATAACGTAATACGTTATAACGTTATACCATATAACGTAATACGTTATAACGATATACCATATAACGTAATACGTTATAAAGTTATACCATATGTCGTTATACCATATAACGTAATACGTTATAACGTTATACCATATAACGTAATACGTTATAACCTTATACCATATAACGTAATAAGTTATAACGTTATACCATATGACGTTATACCATATAACGTAATACGTTATAACGCTATACCATATGACGTTATACCATATAACGTTATACCATATAACGTTATACCATATAACGTAATACGTTATAACGTTATACCATATATCGTAATACGTTATAGCGTTATACCGTATGACGTTATATCATATAGCGTAATACGTTATAACGTTATACCGTATGACGTTATATCATATAGCGTAACACGTTATAACGTTATACCATATAACGTAATACGTTATAACGTTATACCGTATGACGTTATATCATATAGCGTAATACGTTATAACGTTATACCATATGCCGTTATACCATATAACGTAATACGTTATAACGTTGTACCATATGACGTTATACCATATAACGTAATACGTTATAACGTTATACCATATAACGTTATGCCATATAACGTAATACGTTATAAAGTTATACCATATAACGTAATACGTTATAACGTTATACCATATAACGTAATACGTTATAACGTTATACCATATGTCGTTATACCATATAACGTAATACGTTATAACGTTATACCATATAACGTAATACGTTATAACGTTATACCATATAACGTAATAAGTTATAACGTTATACCATATGACGTTATACCATATAACGTAATACGTTATAACGTTATACCATATAACGTAATACGTTATAACGTTATACCATATAACGTTATGCCATATAACGTAATACGTTATAACGTTATACCATATAACGTAATACGTTATAACGTTATACCATATGTCGATATACCATATAACGTTATACCATATAACGTAATACGTTATAACGTTATACCATATATCGTAATACGTTATAACGTTATACCATATGACATTATACCATATAACGTAATACGATATAACGTTATACCATATGACGTTATACCATACAACGTAATACGTTATAACGTTATACCATATGTCGTTATACCATATAACGTAATACGTTATAACGTTATACCATATGACGTTATACCATATAACGTTATACCATATAACGTAATACGTTATAACGTTATACCATATATCGTAATACGTTATAACATTATACCATATGTCGTTATACCATATAACGTAAAACGTTATAACGTTATACCATATAACGTAATACGTTATAACGTTATACCATATAACGTAATACGTTATAACGTTATACCATATAACGTTATACCATATAACGTAATACGTTATAACGTTATACCATATGACGTAATACGTTATAACGTTATACCATATGACGGTATACCATATGACGTAATACGTTATAACGTTATACCATATGTCGTTATACCATATAACGTAATACGTTATAACGTTATACCATATAACGTAATACGTTATAACGTTATACCATATAACGTAATACGTTATAACGTTATACCATATAACGTAATACGTTATAACGTTATACCATATGTCGTTATACCATATAACGTTATACCATATAACGTAATACGTTATAACGTTATACCATATATCGTAATACGTTATAACGTTATACCATATGACATTATACCATATAACGTAATACGATATAACGTTATACCATATGACGTTATACCATACAACGTAATACGTTATAACGTTATACCATATGTCGTTATACCATATAACGTAATACGTTATAACGTTATACCATATAACGTAATACGTTATAACGTTATACCATATAACGTAATACGTTATAACGTTATACCGTATGACGTAATACGTTATAACGTTATACCATATGACGCTATACCATATGACGTAATACGTTATAACGTTATACCATATGTCGTTATACCATATAGCGTAATACGTTACAACGTTATACCATATGTCGTTATACCATATAACGTAATACGTTATAACGTTATACCATATAACGTAATACGTTATAACGTTAGACCATATAACGTAATAAGTTATAACGTTATACCATATGACGTTATACCATATAACGTAATACGTTATAACGTTATACCATATGACGTTATACCATATAACGTTATACCATATAACGTAATACGTTATAACGTTATACCATATATCGTAATACGTTATAACGTTATACCGTATGACGTAATACGTTATAACGTTATACCGTATGACGTTATATCATATAGCGTAATACGTTATAACGTTATACCATATAACGTAATACGTTATAACGTTACACCGTATGACGTCATATCATATAGCGTAATACGTTATAACGTTATACCATATGTCGTTATACCATATAACGTAATACGTTATAACGTTATACCATATAACGTAATACGTTATAACGTTATACCATATAACGTAATACGTTATAACGTTATACCATATAACGTAATACGTTATAACGTTATACCATATGTCGTTATACCATATAACGTAATACGTTATAATGTTATACCATATAACGTAATACGTTATAACGTTATACCATATAACGTAATAAGTTATAACGTTATACCATATGACGTTATACCATATAACGTATTACGTTATAACGTTATACCATATAACGTAATACGTTATAACGTTATACCATATAACGTTATGCCATATAACGTAATACGTTATAACGTTATACCATATAACGTAATACGTTATAACGTTATTCCATATGACGTTATACCATATAACGTTCTACCATATAACGTAATACGTTATAACGTTATACCATATATCGTAATACGTTATAACGTTATACCATATGTCGTTATACCATATAACGTAATACGTTATAACGTTATACCATATAACGTAATACGTTATAACGTTATACCATATAACGTAATACGTTATAACGTTATACCATATAACGTAATAAGTTATAACGTTATACCATATGACGTTATACCATATAACGTAATACGTTATAACGTTATACCATATGACGTTATACCATATAACGTTATACCATATAACGTTATACCATATAACGTAATACGTTATAACGTTATACCATATATCGTAATACGTTATAACGTTATACCGTATGACGTTATATCATATAGCGTAATACGTTATAACGTTATACCGTATGACGTTATATCATATAGCGTAATACGTTATAACGTTATACCATATAACGTAATACGTTATAACGTTATACCATATAACGTAACACGTTATAACGTTATACCATATGTCGTTATACCATATAACGTAATACGTTATAACGTTATACCATATAACGTAATACGTTATAACGTTATACCATATAACGTAATAAGTTATAACGTTATACCATATGACGTTATACCATATAACGTAATACGTTATAACGTTATACCATATAACGTAATACGTTATAACGTTATACCATATAACGTAATACGTTATAACGTTATACCATATGTCGTTATACCATATAACGTAATACGTTATAACGTTATACCATATAACGTAATACGTTATAACGTTATACCATATATCGTAATACGTTATAACGTTATACCGTATGACGTTATATCATATAGCGTAATACGTTATAACGTTATACCATATGTCGTTATACCATATAACGTAATACGTTATAACGTTATACCATATAACGTAATACGTTATAACGTTATAGCATATAACGTAATAAGTTATAACGTTATACCATATGACGTTATACCATATAACGTAATACGTTATAACGTTATACCATATGACGTTATACCATATAACGTTATACCATATAACGTTATACCATATAACGTAATACGTTATAACGTTATACCATATATCGTAATACGTTATAACGTTATACCGTATGACGTTATATCATATAGCGTAATACGTTATAACGTTATACCGTATGACGTTATATCATATAGCGTAATACGTTATAACGTTATACCATATAACGTAATACGTTATAACGTTATACCGTATGACGTTATATCATATAGCGTAATACGTTATAACGTTATACCATATGTCGTTATACCATATAACGTAATACGTTATAACGTTATACCATATAACGTAATACGTTATAACGTTATACCATATAACGTAATACGTTATAACGTTATACCATATAACGTAATACGTTATAACGTTATACCATATAACGTAATACGTTATAACGTTATACCATATAACGTAATACGTTATAACGTTATACCATATGTCGTTATACCATATAACGTAATACGTTATAACGTTATACCATATAACGTAATACGTTATAACGTTATACCATATAACGTAATAAGTTATAACGTTATACCATATGACGTTATACCATATAACGTAATACGTTATAACGTTATACCATATAACGTAATACGTTATAACGTTATACCATGTAACGTAATACGTTATAACGTTATACCATATGTCGTTATACCATATAACGTAATAAGTTATAACGTTATACCATATGACGTTATACCATATAACGTAATACGTTATAACGTTATACCATATAACGTAATACGTTATAACGTTATACCATATAACGTAATACGTTATAACGTTATACCATATGTCGTTATACCATATAACGTAATACGTTATAACGTTATACCATATAACGTAATACGTTATAACGTTATACCATATGACGTTATACCATATAACGTAATACGTTAAAACGTTATACCATATAACGTAATACGTTATAACGTTATACCATATAACGTAATACGTTATAACGTTATACCATATAACGTTATACCATATAACGTAATACGTTATAACGTTATACCATATGACGTAATACGTTATAACGTTATACCATATGACGGTATACCATATGACGTAATACGTTATAACGTTATACCATATGTCGTTATACCATATAACGTAATACGTTATAACGTTATACCATATGACGTTATACCATATAACGTAATACGTTATAACGTTATACCATATGACGTCATACCATATGACGTTATACCATATAACGAAGTACGATATAACGTTATACCATATAACGTAATACGTTATAACGTTATACCATATGTCGTTATACCATATAACGTAATACGTTATAACGTTATACCATATAACGTAATACGTTATAACGTTATACCATATAACGTAATACGTTATAACGTTATACCATATGTCGTTATACCATATAACGTAATACGTTATAACGTTATACCATATGACGTTATACCATATAACGTTATACCATATAACGTTATACCATATAACGTAATACGTTATAACCTTATACCATATAACGTAATAAGTTATAACGTTATACCATATGACGTTATACCATATAACGTAATACGTTATAACGCTATACCATATGACGTTATACCATATAACGTTATACCATATAACGTAATACGTTATAACGTTATACCATATATCGTAATACGTTATAGCGTTATACCGTATGACGTTATATCATATAGCGTAATACGTTATAACGTTATACCGTATGACGTTATATCATATAGCGTAACACGTTATAACGTTATACCATATAACGTAATACGTTATAACGTTATACCGTATGACGTTATATCATATAGCGTAATACGTTATAACGTTATACCATATGCCGTTATACCATATAACGTAATACGTTATAACGTTATACCATATGACGTTATACCATATAACGTAATACGTTATAACGTTATACCATATAACGTAATACGTTATAACGTTATACCATATAACGTTATGCCATATAACGTAATACGTTATAAAGTTATACCATATAACGTAATACGTTATAACGTTATACCATATAACGTAATACGTTATAACGTTATACGATATGTCGTTATACCATATAACGTAATACGTTATAACGTTATACCATATAACGTAATACGTTATAACGTTATACCATATAACGTAATAAGTTATAACGTTATACCATATGACGTTATACCATATAACGTAATACGTTATAACGTTATACCATATAACGTAATACGTTATAACGTTATACCATATAACGTTATGCCATATAACGTAATACGTTATAAAGTTATACCATATAACGTAATACGTTATAACGTTATACCATATGACGTTATACCATATAACGTTATACCATATAACGTAATACGTTATAACGTTATACCATATATCGTAATACGTTATAACATTATACCATATGTCGTTATACCATATAACGTAAAACGTTATAACGTTATACCATATAACGTAATACGTTATAACGTTATACCATATAACGTAATACGTTATAACGTTATACCATATAACGTTATACCATATAACGTAATACGTTATAACGTTATACCATATGACGTAATACGTTATAACGTTATACCATATGACTTTATACCATATGACGTAATACGTTATAACGTTATACCATATGTCGTTATACCATATAACGTAATACGTTATAACGTTATACCATATAACGTAATACGTTATAACGTTATACCATATAACGTAATACGTTATAACGTTATACCATATGTCGTTATACCATATAACGTTATACCATATAACGTAATACGTTATAACGTTATACCATATATCGTAATACGTTATAACGTTATACCATATGACATTATACCATATAACGTAATACGATATAACGTTATACCATATGACGTTATACCATACAACGTAATACGTTATAACGTTATACCATATGTCGTTATACCATATAACGTAATACGTTATAACGTTATACCATATAACGTAATACGTTATAACGTTATACCATATAACGTAATACGTTATAACGTTATACCGTATGACGTAATACGTTATAACGTTATACCATATGACGCTATACCATATGACGTAATACGTTATAACGTTATACCATATGTCGTTATACCATATAGCGTAATACGTTACAACGTTATACCATATGTCGTTATACCATATAACGTAATACGTTATAACGTTATACCATATAACGTAATACGTTATAACGTTAGACCATATAACGTAATAAGTTATAACGTTATACCATATGACGTTATACCATATAACGTAATACGTTATAACGTTATACCATAT
The DNA here is from genome assembly GCF_051014615.1 of Bombus vancouverensis nearcticus. Classification (NCBI taxonomy): domain Eukaryota; kingdom Metazoa; phylum Arthropoda; class Insecta; order Hymenoptera; family Apidae; genus Bombus; species Bombus vancouverensis. The sequence goes on from NC_134925.1 coordinate 3,825,434, forward strand.
GACGTTATACCATATAACGTTATACCATATAACGTAATACGTTATAACGTTATACCATATATCGTAATACGTTATAACGTTATACCGTATGACGTAATACGTTATAACGTTATACCGTATGACGTTATATCATATAGCGTAATACGTTATAACGTTATACCATATAACGTAATACGTTATAACGTTACACCGTATGACGTTATATCATATAGCGTAATACGTTATAACGTTATACCATATGTCGTTATACCATATAACGTAATACGTTATAACGTTATACCATATAACGTAATACGTTATAACGTTATACCATATAACGTAATACGTTATAACGTTATACCATATAACGTAATACGTTATAACGTTATACCATATGTCGTTATACCATATAACGTAATACGTTATAATGTTATACCATATAACGTAATACGTTATAACGTTATACCATATAACGTAATAAGTTATAACGTTATACCATATGACGTTATACCATATAACGTATTACGTTATAACGTTATACCATATAACGTAATACGTTATAACGTTATACCATATAACGTTATGCCATATAACGTAATACGTTATAACGTTATACCATATAACGTAATACGTTATAACGTTATTCCATATGACGTTATACCATATAACGTTCTACCATATAACGTAATACGTTATAACGTTATACCATATATCGTAATACGTTATAACGTTATACCATATGTCGTTATACCATATAACGTAATACGTTATAACGTTATACCATATAACGTAATACGTTATAACGTTATACCATATAACGTAATACGTTATAACGTTATACCATATAACGTAATAAGTTATAACGTTATACCATATGACGTTATACCATATAACGTAATACGTTATAACGTTATACCATATGACGTTATACCATATAACGTTATACCATATAACGTTATACCATATAACGTAATACGTTATAACGTTATACCATATATCGTAATACGTTATAACGTTATACCGTATGACGTTATATCATATAGCGTAATACGTTATAACGTTATACCGTATGACGTTATATCATATAGCGTAATACGTTATAACGTTATACCATATAACGTAATACGTTATAACGTTATACCATATAACGTAACACGTTATAACGTTATACCATATGTCGTTATACCATATAACGTAATACGTTATAACGTTATACCATATAACGTAATACGTTATAACGTTATACCATATAACGTAATAAGTTATAACGTTATACCATATGACGTTATACCATATAACGTAATACGTTATAACGTTATACCATATAACGTAATACGTTATAACGTTATACCATATAACGTAATACGTTATAACGTTATACCATATGTCGTTATACCATATAACGTAATACGTTATAACGTTATACCATATAACGTAATACGTTATAACGTTATACCATATATCGTAATACGTTATAACGTTATACCGTATGACGTTATATCATATAGCGTAATACGTTATAACGTTATACCATATGTCGTTATACCATATAACGTAATACGTTATAACGTTATACCATATAACGTAATACGTTATAACGTTATAGCATATAACGTAATAAGTTATAACGTTATACCATATGACGTTATACCATATAACGTAATACGTTATAACGTTATACCATATGACGTTATACCATATAACGTTATACCATATAACGTTATACCATATAACGTAATACGTTATAACGTTATACCATATATCGTAATACGTTATAACGTTATACCGTATGACGTTATATCATATAGCGTAATACGTTATAACGTTATACCGTATGACGTTATATCATATAGCGTAATACGTTATAACGTTATACCATATAACGTAATACGTTATAACGTTATACCGTATGACGTTATATCATATAGCGTAATACGTTATAACGTTATACCATATGTCGTTATACCATATAACGTAATACGTTATAACGTTATACCATATAACGTAATACGTTATAACGTTATACCATATAACGTAATACGTTATAACGTTATACCATATAACGTAATACGTTATAACGTTATACCATATAACGTAATACGTTATAACGTTATACCATATAACGTAATACGTTATAACGTTATACCATATGTCGTTATACCATATAACGTAATACGTTATAACGTTATACCATATAACGTAATACGTTATAACGTTATACCATATAACGTAATAAGTTATAACGTTATACCATATGACGTTATACCATATAACGTAATACGTTATAACGTTATACCATATAACGTAATACGTTATAACGTTATACCATGTAACGTAATACGTTATAACGTTATACCATATGTCGTTATACCATATAACGTAATAAGTTATAACGTTATACCATATGACGTTATACCATATAACGTAATACGTTATAACGTTATACCATATAACGTAATACGTTATAACGTTATACCATATAACGTAATACGTTATAACGTTATACCATATGTCGTTATACCATATAACGTAATACGTTATAACGTTATACCATATAACGTAATACGTTATAACGTTATACCATATGACGTTATACCATATAACGTAATACGTTAAAACGTTATACCATATAACGTAATACGTTATAACGTTATACCATATAACGTAATACGTTATAACGTTATACCATATAACGTTATACCATATAACGTAATACGTTATAACGTTATACCATATGACGTAATACGTTATAACGTTATACCATATGACGGTATACCATATGACGTAATACGTTATAACGTTATACCATATGTCGTTATACCATATAACGTAATACGTTATAACGTTATACCATATGACGTTATACCATATAACGTAATACGTTATAACGTTATACCATATGACGTCATACCATATGACGTTATACCATATAACGAAGTACGATATAACGTTATACCATATAACGTAATACGTTATAACGTTATACCATATGTCGTTATACCATATAACGTAATACGTTATAACGTTATACCATATAACGTAATACGTTATAACGTTATACCATATAACGTAATACGTTATAACGTTATACCATATGTCGTTATACCATATAACGTAATACGTTATAACGTTATACCATATGACGTTATACCATATAACGTTATACCATATAACGTTATACCATATAACGTAATACGTTATAACGTTATACCATATATCGTAATACGTTATAACGTTATACCGTATGACGTTATATCATATAGCGTAATACGTTATAACGTCATACCGTATGACGTTATATCATATAGCGTAATACGTTATAACGTTATACCATATAACGTAATACGTTATAACGTTATACCGTATGACGTTATATCATATAGCGTAATACGTTATAACGTTATACCATATGTCGTTATACCATATAACGTAATACGTTATAACGTTATACCATATAACGTAATACGTTATAACGTTATACCATATAACGTAATACGTTATAACGTTATACCATATAACGTAATAAGTTATAACGTTATACCATATGACGTTATACCATATAACGTAATACGTTATAACGTTATACCATATAACGTAATACGTTATAACGTTATACCATATAACGTAATACGTTATAACGTTATACCATATGTCGTTATACCATATAACGTAATACGTTATAACGTTATACCATATAACGTAATACGTTATAACGTTATACCATATAACGTAATACGTTATAACGTTATACCATATAACGTAATACGTTATAACGTTATACCATATATCGTAATACGTTATAACGTTATACCGTATGACGTTATATCATATAGCGTAATACGTTATAACGTTATACCGTATGACGTTATATCATATAGCGTAATACGTTATAACGTTATACCATATAACGTAATACGTTATAACGTTATACCGTATGACGTTATATCATATAGCGTAATACGTTATAACGTTATACCATATGTCGTTATACCATATAACGTAATACGTTATAACGTTATACCATATAACGTAATACGTTATAACGTTATACCATATAACGTAATACGTTATAACGTTATACCATATAACGTAATACGTTATAACGTTATACCATATGTCGTTATACCATATAACGTAATACGTTATAACGTTATACCATATAACGTAATACGTTATAACGTTATACCATATGACGTTATACCATATAACGTAATACGTTAAAACGTTATACCATATAACGTAATACGTTATAACGTTATACCATATAACGTAATACGTTATAACGTTATACCATATAACGTTATACCATATAACGTAATACGTTATAACGTTATACCATATGACGTAATACGTTATAACGTTATACCATATGACGGTATACCATATGACGTAATACGTTATAACGTTATACCATATGTCGTTATACCATATAACGTAATACGTTATAACGTTATACCATATGACGTTATACCATATAACGTAATACGTTATAACGTTATACCATATGACGTCATACCATATGACGTTATACCATATAACGAAGTACGATATAACGTTATACCATATAACGTAATACGTTATAACGTTATACCATATGTCGTTATACCATATAACGTAATACGTTATAACGTTATACCATATAACGTAATACGTTATAACGTTATACCATATAACGTAATACGTTATAACGTTATACCATATGTCGTTATACCATATAACGTAATACGTTATAACGTTATACCATATGACGTTATACCATATAACGTTATACCATATAACGTTATACCATATAACGTAATACGTTATAACGTTATACCATATATCGTAATACGTTATAACGTTATACCGTATGACGTTATATCATATAGCGTAATACGTTATAACGTCATACCGTATGACGTTATATCATATAGCGTAATACGTTATAACGTTATACCATATAACGTAATACGTTATAACGTTATACCGTATGACGTTATATCATATAGCGTAATACGTTATAACGTTATACCATATGTCGTTATACCATATAACGTAATACGTTATAACGTTATACCATATAACGTAATACGTTATAACGTTATACCATATAACGTAATACGTTATAACGTTATACCATATAACGTAATAAGTTATAACGTTATACCATATGACGTTATACCATATAACGTAATACGTTATAACGTTATACCATATAACGTAATACGTTATAACGTTATACCATATAACGTAATACGTTATAACGTTATACCATATGTCGTTATACCATATAACGTAATACGTTATAACGTTATACCATATAACGTAATACGTTATAACGTTATACCATATAACGTAATACGTTATAACGTTATACCATATAACGTAATACGTTATAACGTTATACCATATATCGTAATACGTTATAACGTTATACCGTATGACGTTATATCATATAGCGTAATACGTTATAACGTTATACCGTATGACGTTATATCATATAGCGTAATACGTTATAACGTTATACCATATAACGTAATACGTTATAACGTTATACCGTATGACGTTATATCATATAGCGTAATACGTTATAACGTTATACCATATGTCGTTATACCATATAACGTAATACGTTATAACGTTATACCATATAACGTAATACGTTATAACGTTATACCATATAACGTAATACGTTATAACGTTATACCATATAACGTAATACGTTATAACGTTATACCATATAACGTAATACGTTATAACGTTATACCATATAACGTAATACGTTATAACGTTATACCATATGTCGTTATACCATATATCGTAATACGTTATAACGTTATACCATATAACGTAATACGTTATAACGTTATACCATATAACGTAATAAGTTATAACGTTATACCATATGACGTTATACCATATAACGTAATACGTTATAACGTTATACCATATAACGTAATACGTTATAACGTTATACCATGTAACGTAATACGTTATAACGTTATACCATATGTCGTTATACCATATAACGTAATAAGTTATAACGTTATACCATATGACGTTATACCATATAACGTAATACGTTATAACGTTATACCATATAACGTAATACGTTATAACGTTATACCATATAACGTAATACGTTATAACGTTATACCATATGTCGTTATACCATATAACGTAATACGTTATAACGTTATACCATATAACGTAATACGTTATAACGTTATACCATATGACGTTATACCATATAACGTAATACGTTAAAACGTTATACCATATAACGTAATACGTTATAACGTTATACCATATAACGTAATACGTTATAACGTTATACCATATAACGTTATACCATATAACGTAATACGTTATAACGTTATACCATATGACGTAATACGTTATAACGTTATACCATATGACGGTATACCATATGACGTAATACGTTATAACGTTATACCATATGTCGTTATACCATATAACGTAATACGTTATAACGTTATACCATATGACGTTATACCATATAACGTAATACGTTATAACGTTATACCATATGACGTCATACCATATGACGTTATACCATATAACGAAGTACGATATAACGTTATACCATATAACGTAATACGTTATAACGTTATACCATATGTCGTTATACCATATAACGTAATACGTTATAACGTTATACCATATAACGTAATACGTTATAACGTTATACCATATAACGTAATACGTTATAACGTTATACCATATGTCGTTATACCATATAACGTAATACGTTATAACGTTATACCATATGACGTTATACCATATAACGTTATACCATATAACGTTATACCATATAACGTAATACGTTATAACGTTATACCATATATCGTAATACGTTATAACGTTATACCGTATGACGTTATATCATATAGCGTAATACGTTATAACGTCATACCGTATGACGTTATATCATATAGCGTAATACGTTATAACGTTATACCATATAACGTAATACGTTATAACGTTATACCGTATGACGTTATATCATATAGCGTAATACGTTATAACGTTATACCATATGTCGTTATACCATATAACGTAATACGTTATAACGTTATACCATATAACGTAATACGTTATAACGTTATACCATATAACGTAATACGTTATAACGTTATACCATATAACGTAATAAGTTATAACGTTATACCATATGACGTTATACCATATAACGTAATACGTTATAACGTTATACCATATAACGTAATACGTTATAACGTTATACCATATAACGTAATACGTTATAACGTTATACCATATGTCGTTATACCATATAACGTAATACGTTATAACGTTATACCATATAACGTAATACGTTATAACGTTATACCATATAACGTAATACGTTATAACGTTATACCATATAACGTAATACGTTATAACGTTATACCATATATCGTAATACGTTATAACGTTATACCGTATGACGTTATATCATATAGCGTAATACGTTATAACGTTATACCGTATGACGTTATATCATATAGCGTAATACGTTATAACGTTATACCATATAACGTAATACGTTATAACGTTATACCGTATGACGTTATATCATATAGCGTAATACGTTATAACGTTATACCATATGTCGTTATACCATATAACGTAATACGTTATAACGTTATACCATATAACGTAATACGTTATAACGTTATACCATATAACGTAATACGTTATAACGTTATACCATATAACGTAATACGTTATAACGTTATACCATATGTCGTTATACCATATAACGTAATACGTTATAACGTTATACCATATAACGTAATACGTTATAACGTTATACCATATGACGTTATACCATATAACGTAATACGTTAAAACGTTATACCATATAACGTAATACGTTATAACGTTATACCATATAACGTAATACGTTATAACGTTATACCATATAACGTTATACCATATAACGTAATACGTTATAACGTTATACCATATGACGTAATACGTTATAACGTTATACCATATGACGGTATACCATATGACGTAATACGTTATAACGTTATACCATATGTCGTTATACCATATAACGTAATACGTTATAACGTTATACCATATGACGTTATACCATATAACGTAATACGTTATAACGTTATACCATATGACGTCATACCATATGACGTTATACCATATAACGAAGTACGATATAACGTTATACCATATAACGTAATACGTTATAACGTTATACCATATGTCGTTATACCATATAACGTAATACGTTATAACGTTATACCATATAACGTAATACGTTATAACGTTATACCATATAACGTAATACGTTATAACGTTATACCATATGTCGTTATACCATATAACGTAATACGTTATAACGTTATACCATATGACGTTATACCATATAACGTTATACCATATAACGTTATACCATATAACGTAATACGTTATAACGTTATACCATATATCGTAATACGTTATAACGTTATACCGTATGACGTTATATCATATAGCGTAATACGTTATAACGTCATACCGTATGACGTTATATCATATAGCGTAATACGTTATAACGTTATACCATATAACGTAATACGTTATAACGTTATACCGTATGACGTTATATCATATAGCGTAATACGTTATAACGTTATACCATATGTCGTTATACCATATAACGTAATACGTTATAACGTTATACCATATAACGTAATACGTTATAACGTTATACCATATAACGTAATACGTTATAACGTTATACCATATAACGTAATAAGTTATAACGTTATACCATATGACGTTATACCATATAACGTAATACGTTATAACGTTATACCATATAACGTAATACGTTATAACGTTATACCATATAACGTAATACGTTATAACGTTATACCATATGTCGTTATACCATATAACGTAATACGTTATAACGTTATACCATATAACGTAATACGTTATAACGTTATACCATATAACGTAATACGTTATAACGTTATACCATATAACGTAATACGTTATAACGTTATACCATATATCGTAATACGTTATAACGTTATACCGTATGACGTTATATCATATAGCGTAATACGTTATAACGTTATACCGTATGACGTTATATCATATAGCGTAATACGTTATAACGTTATACCATATAACGTAATACGTTATAACGTTATACCGTATGACGTTATATCATATAGCGTAATACGTTATAACGTTATACCATATGTCGTTATACCATATAACGTAATACGTTATAACGTTATACCATATAACGTAATACGTTATAACGTTATACCATATAACGTAATACGTTATAACGTTATACCATATAACGTAATACGTTATAACGTTATACCATATAACGTAATACGTTATAACGTTATACCATATAACGTAATACGTTATAACGTTATACCATATGTCGTTATACCATATATCGTAATACGTTATAACGTTATACCATATAACGTAATACGTTATAACGTTATACCATATAACGTAATAAGTTATAACGTTATACCATATGACGTTATACCATATAACGTAATACGTTATAACGTTATACCATATAACGTAATACGTTATAACGTTATACCATGTAACGTAATACGTTATAACGTTATACCATATGTCGTTATACCATATAACGTAATAAGTTATAACGTTATACCATATGACGTTATACCATATAACGTAATACGTTATAACGTTATACCATATAACGTAATACGTTATAACGTTATACCATATAACGTAATACGTTATAACGTTATACCATATGTCGTTATACCATATAACGTAATACGTTATAACGTTATACCATATAACGTAATACGTTATAACGTTATACCATATGACGTTATACCATATAACGTAATACGTTAAAACGTTATACCATATAACGTAATACGTTATAACGTTATACCATATAACGTAATACGTTATAACGTTATACCATATAACGTTATACCATATAACGTAATACGTTATAACGTTATACCATATGACGTAATACGTTATAACGTTATACCATATGACGGTATACCATATGACGTAATACGTTATAACGTTATACCATATGTCGTTATACCATATAACGTAATACGTTATAACGTTATACCATATGACGTTATACCATATAACGTAATACGTTATAACGTTATACCATATGACGTCATACCATATGACGTTATACCATATAACGAAGTACGATATAACGTTATACCATATAACGTAATACGTTATAACGTTATACCATATGTCGTTATACCATATAACGTAATACGTTATAACGTTATACCATATAACGTAATACGTTATAACGTTATACCATATAACGTAATACATTATAACGTTATACCATATGTCGTTATACCATATAACGTAATACGTTATAACGTTATACCATATGACGTTATACCATATAACGTTATACCATATAACGTTATACCATATAACGTAATACGTTATAACGTTATACCATATATCGTAATACGTTATAACGTTATACCGTATGACGTTATATCATATAGCGTAATACGTTATAACGTCATACCGTATGACGTTATATCATATAGCGTAATACGTTATAACGTTATACCATATAACGTAATACGTTATAACGTTATACCGTATGACGTTATATCATATAGCGTAATGCGTTATAACGTTATACCATATGTCGTTATACCATATAACGTAATACGTTATAACGTTATACCATATAACGTAATACGTTATAACGTTATACCATATAACGTAATACGTTATAACGTTATACCATATAACGTAATAAGTTATAACGTTATACCATATGACGTTATACCATATAACGTAATACGTTATAACGTTATACCATATAACGTAATACGTTATAACGTTATACCATATAACGTAATACGTTATAACGTTATACCATATGTCGTTATACCATATAACGTAATACGTTATAACGTTATACCATATAACGTAATACGTTATAACGTTATACCATATAACGTAATACGTTATAACGTTATACCATATAACGTAATACGTTATAACGTTATACCATATATCGTAATACGTTATAACGTTATACCGTATGACGTTATATCATATAGCGTAATACGTTATAACGTTATACCATATGTCGTTACACCATATAACGTAATACGTTATAACGTTATACCATATAACGTAATACGTTATAACGTTATACCATATATCGTAATACGTTATAACGTTATACCGTATGACGTTATATCATATAGCGTAATACGTTATAACGTCATACCGTATGACGTTATATCATATAGCGTAATACGTTATAACGTTATACCATATAACGTAATACGTTATAACGTTATACCGTATGACGTTATATCATATAGCGTAATACGTTATAACGTTATACCATATGTCGTTATACCATATAACGTAATACGTTATAACGTTATACCATATAACGTAATACGTTATAACGTTATACCATATAACGTAATACGTTATAACGTTATACCATATAACGTAATAAGTTATAACGTTATACCATATGACGTTATACCATATAACGTAATACGTTATAACGTTATACCATATAACGTAATACGTTATAACGTTATACCATATAACGTAATACGTTATAACGTTATACCATATGTCGTTATACCATATAACGTAATACGTTATAACGTTATACCATATAACGTAATACGTTATAACGTTATACCATATAACGTAATAAGTTATAACGTTATACCATATGACGTTATACCATATAACGTAATACGTTATAACGTTATACCATATGACGTTATACCATATAACGTTATACCATATAACGTTATACCATATAACGTAATACGTTATAACGTTATACCATATATCGTAATACGTTATAACGTTATACCGTATGACGTTATATCATATAGCGTAATACGTTATAACGTCATACCGTATGACGTTATATCATATAGCGTAATACGTTATAACGTTATACCATATAACGTAAAACGTTATAACGTTATACCGTATGACGTTATATCATATAGCGTAATACGTTATAACGTTATACCATATGTCGTTATACCATATAACGTAATACGTTATAACGTTATACCATATAACGTAATACGTTATAACGTTATACCATATAACGTAATACGTTATAACGTTATACCATATAACGTAATAAGTTATAACGTTATACCATATGTCGTTACACCATATAACGTAATACGTTATAACGTTATACCATATAACGTAATACGTTATAACGTTATACCATATATCGTAATACGTTATAACGTTATACCGTATGACGTTATATCATATAGCGTAATACGTTATAACGTTATACCGTATGACGTTATATCATATAGCGTAATACGTTATAACGTTATACCATATAACGTAATACGTTATAACGTTATACCGTATGACGTTATATCATATAGCGTAATACGTTATAACGTTATACCATATGTCGTTATACCATATAACGTAATACGTTATAACGTTATACCATATAACGTAATACGTTATAACGTTATACCATATAACGTAATACGTTATAACGTTATACCATATAACGTAATACGTTATAACGTTATACCATATGTCGTTAGACCATATAACGTAATACGTTATAACGTTATACCATATAACGTAATACGTTATAACGTTATACCATATAACGTAATAAGTTATAACTTTATACCATATGACGTTATACCATATAACGTAATACGTTATAACGTTATACCATATAACGTAATACGTTATAACGTTATACCATATAACGTAATACGTTATAACGTTATACCATATGTCGTTATACCATATAACGTAATACGTTATAACGTTATAACGTTATACCTTATGACTTTATACCATATAACGTAATATGTTATAACGTTATACCATATGACGTTATACCATATAACGTAATACGTTAAAACGTTATACCATATAACGTAATACGTTATAACGTTATACCATATAACGTAATACGTTATAACGTTATACCATATGACGTTATACCATATAACGTTATACCATATAACGTTATACCATATAACGTAATACGTTATAACGTTATACCATATATCGTAATACGTTATAACGTTATACCGTATGACGTTATATCATATAGCGTAATACGTTATAACGTTATACCGTATGACGTTATATCATATAGCGTAATACGTTATAACGTTATACCATATAACGTAATACGTTATAACGTTATACCATATAACGTAACACGTTATAACGTTATACCATATGTCGTTATACCATATAACGTAATACGTTATAACGTTATACCATATAACGTAATACGTTATAACGTTATACCATATAACGTAATAAGTTATAACGTTATACCATATGACGTTATACCATATAACGTAATACGTTATAACGTTATACCATATAACGTAATACGTTATAACGTTATACCATATAACGTAATACGTTATAACGTTATACCATATGTCGTTATACCATATAACGTAATACGTTATAACGTTATACCATATAACGTAATACGTTATAACGTTATACCATATATCGTAATACGTTATAACGTTATACCGTATGACGTTATATCATATAGCGTAATACGTTATAACGTTATACCATATGTCGTTATACCATATAACGTAATACGTTATAACGTTATACCATATAACGTAATACGTTATAACGTTATAGCATATAACGTAATAAGTTATAACGTTATACCATATGACGTTATACCATATAACGTAATACGTTATAACGTTATACCATATGACGTTATACCATATAACGTTATACCATATAACGTTATACCATATAACGTAATACGTTATAACGTTATACCATATATCGTAATACGTTATAACGTTATACCGTATGACGTTATATCATATAGCGTAATACGTTATAACGTTATACCGTATGACGTTATATCATATAGCGTAATACGTTATAACGTTATACCATATAACGTAATACGTTATAACGTTATACCGTATGACGTTATATTATATAGCGTAATACGTTATAACGTTATACCATATGTCGTTATACCATATAACGTAATACGTTATAACGTTATACCATATAACGTAATACGTTATAACGTTATACCATATAACGTAATACGTTATAACGTTATACCATATAACGTAATACGTTATAACGTTATACCATATAACGTAATACGTTATAACGTTATACCATATAACGTAATACGTTATAACGTTATACCATATGTCGTTATACCATATAACGTAATACGTTATAACGTTATACCATATAACGTAATACGTTATAACGTTATACCATATAACGTAATAAGTTATAACGTTATACCATATGACGTTATACCATATAACGTAATACGTTATAACGTTATACCATATAACGTAATACGTTATAACGTTATACCATGTAACGTAATACGTTATAACGTTATACCATATGTCGTTATACCATATAACGTAATAAGTTATAACGTTATACCATATGACGTTATACCATATAACGTAATACGTTATAACGTTATACCATATAACGTAATACGTTATAACGTTATACCATATAACGTAATACGTTATAACGTTATACCATATGTCGTTATACCATATAACGTAATACGTTATAACGTTATACCATATAACGTAATACGTTATAACGTTATACCATATAACGTTATACCATATAACGTAATACGTTATAACGTTATACCATATGACGTAATACGTTATAACGTTATACCATATGACGGTATACCATATGACGTAATACGTTATAACGTTATACCATATGTCGTTATACCATATAACGTAATACGTTATAACGTTATACCATATGACGTTATACCATATAACGTAATACGTTATAACGTTATACCATATGACGTCATACCATATGACGTTATACCATATAACGAAGTACGATATAACGTTATACCATATAACGTAATACGTTATAACGTTATACCATATGTCGTTATACCATATAACGTAATACGTTATAACGTTATACCATATAACGTAATACGTTATAACGTTATACCATATAACGTAATACGTTATAACGTTATACCATATGTCGTTATACCATATAACGTAATACGTTATAACGTTATACCATATGACGTTATACCATATAACGTTATACCATATAACGTTATACCATATAACGTAATACGTTATAACGTTATACCATATATCGTAATACGTTATAACGTTATACCGTATGACGTTATATCATATAGCGTAATACGTTATAACGTCATACCGTATGACGTTATATCATATAGCGTAATACGTTATAACGTTATACCATATAACGTAATACGTTATAACGTTATACCGTATGACGTTATATCATATAGCGTAATACGTTATAACGTTATACCATATGTCGTTATACCATATAACGTAATACGTTATAACGTTATACCATATAACGTAATACGTTATAACGTTATACCATATAACGTAATACGTTATAACGTTATACCATATAACGTAATAAGTTATAACGTTATACCATATGACGTTATACCATATAACGTAATACGTTATAACGTTATACCATATAACGTAATACGTTATAACGTTATACCATATAACGTAATACGTTATAACGTTATACCATATGCCGTTATACCATATAACGTAATACGTTATAACGTTATACCATATAACGTAATACGTTATAACGTTATACCATATAACGTAATACGTTATAACGTTATACCATATAACGTAATACGTTATAACGTTATACCATATATCGTAATACGTTATAACGTTATACCGTATGACGTTATATCATATAGCGTAATACGTTATAACGTTATACCATATGTCGTTACACCATATAACGTAATACGTTATAACGTTATACCATATAACGTAATACGTTATAACGTTATACCATATATCGTAATACGTTATAACGTTATACCGTATGACGTTATATCATATAGCGTAATACGTTATAACGTCATACCGTATGACGTTATATCATATAGCGTAATACGTTATAACGTTATACCATATAACGTAATACGTTATAACGTTATACCGTATGACGTTATATCATATAGCGTAATACGTTATAACGTTATACCATATGTCGTTATACCATATAACGTAATACGTTATAACGTTATACCATATAACGTAATACGTTATAACGTTATACCATATAACGTAATACGTTATAACGTTATACCATATAACGTAATAAGTTATAACGTTATACCATATGACGTTATACCATATAACGTAATACGTTATAACGTTATACCATATAACGTAATACGTTATAACGTTATACCATATAACGTAATACGTTATAACGTTATACCATATGTCGTTATACCATATAACGTAATACGTTATAACGTTATACCATATAACGTAATACGTTATAACGTTATACCATATAACGTAATAAGTTATAACGTTATACCATATGTCGTTACACCATATAACGTAATACGTTATAACGTTATACCATATAACGTAATACGTTATAACGTTATACCATATATCGTAATACGTTATAACGTTATACCGTATGACGTTATATCATATAGCGTAATACGTTATAACGTTATACCGTATGACGTTATATCATATAGCGTAATACGTTATAACGTTATACCATATAACGTAATACGTTATAACGTTATACCGTATGACGTTATATCATATAGCGTAATACGTTATAACGTTATACCATATGTCGTTATACCATATAACGTAATACGTTATAACGTTATACCATATAACGTAATACGTTATAACGTTATACCATATAACGTAATACGTTATAACGTTATACCATATAACGTAATACGTTATAACGTTATACCATATGTCGTTATACCATATAACGTAATACGTTATAACGTTATACCATATAACGTAATACGTTATAACGTTATACCATATAACGTAATAAGTTATAACGTTATACCATATGTCGTTATACCATATAACGTAATACGTTATAACGTTATACCATATAACGTAGTACGTTATAACGTTATACCATATAACGTTATACCATATAACGTAATACGTTATAACGTTATACCATATGACGTAATACGTTATAACGTTATACCATATGACGGTATACCATATGACGTAATACGTTATAACGTTATACCATATGTCGTTATACCATATAACGTAATACGTTATAACGTTACACCATATGACGTTATACCATATAACGTAATACGTTATAACGTTATACCATATGATGTCATACCATATGACGTTATACCATATAACGTAGTACGATATAACGTTATACCATATAACGTAATACGTTATAACGTTATACCATATGTCGTTATACCATATAACGTAATACGTTATAACGTTATACCATATAACGTAATACGTTATAACGTTATACCATATAACGTAATACGTTATAACGTTATACCATATGTCGTTATACCATATAACGTAATACGTTATAACGTTATACCATATAACGTAATACGTTATAACGTTATACCATATAACGTAATACGTTATAACGTTATACCATATAACGTTATACCATATAACGTAATACGTTATAACGTTATACCATATGACGTAATACGTTATAACGTTATACCATATGACGGTATACCATATGACGTAATACGTTATAACGTTATACCATATATCGTAATACGTTATAACGTTATACCATATGTCGTTATACCATATAACGTAATACGTTATAACGTTATACCATATGACGTTATACCATATAACGTAATACGTTATAACGTTATACCATATGACGTCATACCATATGACGTATACCATATAACGTAGTACGATATAACGTTATACCATATAACGTAATACGTTATGACGTTATACCATATGTCGTTATACCATATAACGTAATACGTTATAACGTTATACCATATAACGTAATACGTTATAACGTTACACCATATAACGTAAAACGTTACAACGTTATACCATATAACGTAATACGTTATAACGTTATACCATATAACGTTATACCATATAACGTAATACGTTATAACGTTATACCATATATCGTAATACGTTATAACGTTATACCATATGTCGTTATACCATATAACGTAATACGTTATAACGTTATACCATATAACGTAATACGTTATAACGTTATACCATATAACGTAATAAGTTATGACGTTATACCATATGACGTTATACCATATAACGTAATACGGTATAACGTTATGCCATATGACGTTATACCATATAACGTAATACGTTATAACGTTATACCTTATGACTTTATACCATATAACGTAATACGTTATAACGTTATACCATATGACGTTATACCATATAACTTAATACGTTATAACGTTATACCATATAACGTAATACGTTATAACGTTATACCATATGTCGTTATACCATATAACGTAATACGTTATAACGTTATACCATATGACGGTATACCATATAACGTAATACGTTGTAACGTTATACCTTATGACTTTATACCATATAACGTATTACGTTATAACGTTATACCATATGACGTTACACCATATAACGTAATACGTTATAACGTTATACCATATAACGTAATACGTTATAACGTTATACCATATGTCGTTATACCATATAACTTAATACGTTATAACGTTATACTATATAACGTAATACGTTATAACGTTATACCATATGACGTCATACGTTATAACGTTATACCATATAACGTAATACGTTATAACGTTATACCATATATCGTATTACGTTATAAGTTTATACCGTATGACGTTATATCATATAGCGTAATACGTTATAACGTTATACCATATGTCGTTATTCCATATAACGTAATACGTTATAACGTTATACCATATAACGTAATACGTTATAACGTTATACCATATAACGTAATAAGTTATGACGTTATACCATATGACGTTATACCATATAACGTAATACGTTATAACGTTATGCCATATGACGTTATACCATATAACGTAATACGTTATAACGTTATACCTTATGACTTTATACCATATAACGTAATACGTTATAACGTTATACCATATGACGTTATACCATATAACGTAATACGTTATAACGTTATACCATATAACGTAATACGTTATAACGTTATACCATATGACGTTATACCATATAACGTAATACGTTATAACGTTATACCATATAACGTAATACGTTATAACGTTATACCATATGTCGTTATACCATATAACGTAATACGTTATAACGTTATACCATATAACGTAATACGTTATAACGTTATACCATATGACGGTATACCATATAACGTAATACGTTGTAACGTTATACCTTATGACTTTATACCATATAACGTAATACGTTATAACGTTATACCATATGACGTTATACCATATAACGTAATACGTTATAACGTTATACCATATAACGTAATACGTTATAACGTTATACCATATAACGTAATAAGTTATGACGTTATACCATATGACGTTATATCATATAACGTAATACGTTATAACGTTATGCCATATGACGTTATACCATATAACGTAATACGTTATAACGTTATACCTTATGACTTTATACCATATAACGTAATACGTTATAACGTTATACCATATGACGTTATACCATATAACGTAATACGTTATAACGTTATACCATATAACGTAATACGTTATAACGTTATACCATATGTCGTTATACCATATAACGTAATACGTTATAACGTTATACTATATAACGTAATACGTTATAACGTTATACCGTATGACGATATATCATATAGCGTAATACGTTATAACGTTATACCGTATGACGTTATGTCATATAGCGTAATACGTTATAACGTTATACCATATAACGTAATACGTTATAACGTTATACCGTATGACGTTATATCATATAGCGTAATACGTTATAACGTTATACCATATGTCGTTATAAAATATAACGTAATACGTTATAACGTTATACCATATAACGTAATACGTTATAACGTTATACCATATGTCGTTATACCATATAACGTAATACGTTATAACGTTATACCATATAACGTAATACGTTATAACGTTATACCATATAACGTAATAAGTTATAACGTTATACCATATGACGTTATACCATATAACGTAATACGTTATAACGTTATACCATATAACGTAATACGTTATAACGTTATACCATATAACGTTATGCCATATAACGTAATACGTTATAAAGTTATACCATATAACGTAATACGTTATAACGTTATACCATATGACGTTATACCATATAACGTTATACCATATAACGTAATACGTTATAACGTTATACCATATATCGTAATACGTTATAACGTTATACCATATGTCGTTATACCATATAACGTAATACGTTATAACGTTATACCATATAACGTAATACGTTATAAGGTTATTCCATATAACGTAATACGTTATAATGTTATACCATATAACGTTATACCATATAACGTAATACGTTATAACGTTATACCATATGACGTACTACGTTATAACGTTATACCATATGACGGTATACCATATGACGTAAAACGTTATAACGTTATACCATATGTCGTTATACCATATAACGTAATACGTTATAACGTTATACCATATAACGTAATACGTTATAACGTTATACCACATGTCGTTATACCATATAACGTAATACGTTATAACGTTATACCATATGACGTTATACCATATAACGTAATACGTTATAACGTTATACCATATAACGTAATACGATATAACGTTATACCATATGACGTTATACCATACAACGTAATACGTTATAACGTTATACCATATGTCGTTATACCATATAACGTAATACGTTATAACGTTATACCATATAACGTAATACGTTATAACGTTATACCATATAACGTAATACGTTATAACGTTATACCATATGTCGTTATACCATATAACGTAATACGTTATAACGTTATACCATATAACGTAATACGTTATAACGTTATACCTTATGACTTTATACCATATAACGTAATACGTTATAACGTTATACCATATGACGTTATACCATATAACGTAATACGTTAAAACGTTATACCATATAGCGTTATACCATATAACGTAATACGTTATAACATTATACCATATGACGTTATACCATATAACGTAGTACGATATAACGTTATACCATATAACGTAATACGTAATAACGTTATACCATATGTCGTTATACCATATAACGTAATACGTTATAACGTTATACCATATAACGTAATACGTTATAACGTTATACCATATGTCGTTATACCATATAACGTAATACGTTATAACGTTATACCATATAACGTAATACGTTATAACGTTATACCATATAACGTAATAAGTTATGACGTTATACCATATTACGTTATACCATATAACGTAATACGTTATAACATTATGCCATATGACGTTATACCATATAACGTAATACGTTATAACGTTATACCTTATGTCTTTATACCATATAACGTAATACGTTATAACGTTATACCATATGACGTTATACCATATAACGTAATACGTTATAACGTTATACCATATAACGTAATACGTTATAACGTTATACCATATGTCGTTATACCATATAACGTAATACGTTATAACGTTATACCATATAACGTAATACGTTATAACGTTATACCATATGACGGTATACCATATAACGTAATACGTTATAACGTTATACCTTATGACTTTATACCATATAACGTAATACGTTATAACGTTATACCATATGACGTTATACCATATAACGTAATACGTTAAAACGTTATACCATATAACGTAATACGTTATAACGTTATACCATATAACGTAATACGTTATAACGTTATACCATATAACGTTATACCATATAACGTAATACGTTATAACGTTATACCATATGACGTAATACGTTATAAAGTTATACCATATGACGGTATACCATATGACGTAATACGTTATAACGTTATACCATATGACGTTATACCATATGACGTTATACCATATAACGTAATACGTTATAACGTTATACCATATGACGTCATACCATATGACGTTATACCATATAACGTAGTACGATATAACGTTATACCATATAACGTAATACGTTATAACGTTATACCATATGTCGTTATACCATATAACGTAATACATTATAACGTTATACCATATAACGTAATACATTATAACGTTATACCATATAACGTAATACGTTATAACGTTATACCATATAACGTAATACGTTATAACGTTATACCATATAACGTTATACCATATAACGTAATACGTTATAACGTTATACCATATGACGTAATACGTTATAACGTTATACCATATGACGGTATACCATATGACGTAATACGTTATAACGTTATGCCATATGTCGTTATACCATACAACGTAATACGTTATAACGTTATACCATATGTCGTTATACCATATAACGTAATACGTTATAACGTTGTAAGATATAACGTAATACCTTATAACGTTTTACCATATAACGTTATACGTTATAACGTTATACCATATGTCGTTATACCATATAACGTAATACGTTATAGCGTTATACCATATAACGTAATACGTTATAACGTTATACCATATAACGTAATAAGTTATAACGTTATACCATATGACGTTATACCATATAACGTAATACGTTATAACGTTGTACCATATGACGTTATACCATATGACGTTATACCATATAACGTAATACGTTATAACGTTATACCTTATGACGTTATACGTTATAACGTTATACCATATGTCGTTATACCATATAACGTAATACGTTATAACGTTATACCATATGTCGTTATACCATATAACGTAATACGTTATAACGTTGTAAGATATAACGTAATACCTTATAACGTTTTACCATATAACGTTATACGTTATAACGTTATACCATATGTCGTTATACCATATAACGTAATACGTTATAGCGTTATACCATATAACGTAATACGTTATAACGTTATACCATATAACGTAATAAGTTATAACGTTATACCATATGACGTTATACCATATAACGTAATACGTTATAACGTTATACCATATGACGTTATACCATATAACGTAATACGTTATAACGTTATACCATATATCGTAATACGTTATAACGTTATACCATATGACGCTATACCATATGACGTTGTACCATATAACGTAATACGTTATAACGTTATACCATATGACGTCATACCAAATGACGTTATACCATATAACGTAATACGTTATAACGTTACACCATATGACGTTATACCATATACGTAATACGTTATAACGTTATACCATATAACGTAATAAGTTATAACGTTATACCATATGACGTTATACCATATAACGTCATACGCTATAACGTTGTACCATATGACGTTATACCATATGACGTTATACCATATAACGTAATACGTTATAACGTTATACCTTATGACGTTATACGTTATAACGTTATACCATATAACGTAATAAGTTATGATGTTATACCATATGACGTTATAGCAGATAACGTAATACGTTATAACGTTGTACCTTATGACTTTATACCATATAACGTAATACGTTATAACGTTATACCATATGACGTTATAGCATATAACGTAATACGTTATAACGTTATACCATATAACGTAATACGTTATAACGTTATACCATATGTCGTTATACCATATAACGTAATACGTTATAACGTTATACCATATAACGTAATACGTTATAACGTTATACCATATAACGTAATACGTTATAACGTTATGCCATTTAACGTAATAAGTTATAACGTTATACCATATGACGTTATACCATATAACGTAATACGTTATAACGTTGTACCTTATGACTTTATACCATATAACGTAATACGTTATAACGTTATACCATATGACGTTATAGCATATAACGTAATACGTTATAACGTTATACCATATAACGTAATATGTTATAACGTTATACCATATGTCGTTATACCATATAACGTAATACGTTATAACGTTACACCATATAACGTAATACGTTATAACGTTATACCATATGACGTTATACCATACAACGTAATACGTTATAACGTTATGCCATATGTCGTCATACCATATAACGTAATACGTTATAACGTTATACCATATAACGTAATACGTTATAACGTTATACCATATGACGTCATACCATATGACGTTATACCATATAACGTAATACGTTATAACGTTATACCATATGACGTAATACGATATAACGTTATACCATATGACGCTATACCATATGACGTAATAAGTTATAACGTTATACCATATAACGTTATACCATATAACGTAATACGATATAACGTTATACCATATGACGTTATACCATACAACGTAATACGTTATAACGTTATACCATATGTCGTCATACCATATAACGTAATACGTTATAACGTTATACCATATAACGTAATACGTTATAACGTTATACCATATGTCGTTATACCATATAACGTAATACGTTATAACGTTATACCATATAACGTAATACGTTATAACGTTATACCATATGTCGTTATACCATATAACGTAATACGTTATACCGTTATACCATATGTCGTTATACCATATAACGTAATACGTTATAACGTTATACCATATAATGTAATACGTTATAACGTTATACCATATGACGTAATACGATATAACGTTATACCATATGACGCTATATCATATGACGTAATACGTTATAACGTTATACCATATGTCGTTATGCCATATAGCGTAATACGTTAAAACGTTATACCATATGACGTTATACCATATAACGTAATATGTTATAACGTTATACCATATAACGTAATACGTTGTAACGTTATACCGTATGACGTTATATCATATAGCGTAATACGTTATAACGTTATACCATATGACGTTATACCATATAACGTAATACGTTATAACGTTATACCATGTAACGTAATACGTTATAACGTTATACCATATAACGTAATAAGTTATAACGTTATACCATATGACGTTATACCATATAACGTAATACGTTCTAACGTTATACCATATGACGTTATACCATATAACGTAATACGTTATAACGTTATACCATATGTCGTTATACCATATAACGTAATACGTTATAACGTTATACCATATAACGTATTACGTTATAACGTTATACCATATAACGTAATAAGTTATAACGTTATACCATATGACGTTATACCATATAACGTAATACGTTATAACCTTATGCCATATGACGTTATACCATATAACGTAATACGTTATAACGTTATACCATATAACGTAATACGTTATAACGTTATACCATATGACGTTATAGCATATGACGTTATACCATATAACGTAATACGTTATAACGTTATACCATATGACGTTATACCATATGACGTTATACCATATAACGTAATACGTTATAACGTTATACCATATATAGTAATACGTTATAACGTTATACCATATGACGCCATACCATATGACGTTATACCATATAACGTAATACGTTATAACGTTATACCATATGTCGTTATACCATATAACGTAATACGTTATAACGTTATGCCATATGACGTTATACCATATAACGTAATACGTTATAACGTTATACCTTATGACGCTATACCATATAACGTAATACGTTATAACGTTATACCATATGACGTTATACCATATGACGTTATGCCATATAACGTAATACGTTATAACGTTATACCATATGACGTTATACCATATGACGTTATACCATATAACGTAATACGTTATAACGTTATACCATATATCGTAATACGTTATAACGTTATACCATATGACGCCATACCATATGACGTTATACCATATAACGTCATACGCTATAACGTTGTACCATATGACGTTATACCATATGACGTTATACCATATAACGTAATACGTTATAACGTTATACCTTATGACGTTATACCATATAACGTAATACGTTATAACGTTATATCATATGACGTTATACCATATAACGTAATACGTTATAACGTTATACCATATAACGTAATACGTTATAACGTTATACCATATAACGTAATACGTTATAACGTTATACCATATAACTTTATGCCATATAACGTAATACGTTATAACGTTATACCATATAACGTAATACGTTGTAACGTTATACCGTATGACGTTATATCATATAGCGTAATACGTTATAACGTTATACCATATGACGCTATACCATATAACGTAATACGTTATAACGTTATACCATATGACGTTATACCATATGACGTTATACCATATATCGTAATACGTTATAACGTTATACCATATGACGCTATACCATATGACGTTATACCATATAACGTAATACGATATAACGTTATACCATATGACGTTATACCATACAACGTAGTACGTTATAACGTTATACCATTTGACGTTATACCATATAACGTAATACGTTATAACGTTATACCATATATCGTAATACGTTATAACGTTATACCATATGACGCTATACCATATGACGTTATACCATATAACGTAATACGCTATAACGTTATACCATATGACGTTATACCATACAACGTAATACGTTATAACGTTATACCATATGACGTCATACCGCATGACGTTATACCATATAAGGTAATATCTTATAACGTTATACCATATGACATTATACCATATAACGTAATACGTTATAACGTTATACCATATGACGTCATAACATATGACGTTATATCATATAACGTAATACGTTATAACGTTACACCATATGACGTTATACCATATACGTAATACGTTATAACGTTATACCATATAACGTAATAAGTTATAACGTTATACCATATGACGTTATACCATATAACGTCATACGCTATAACGTTGTACCATATGACGTTATACCATATGACGTTATACCGTATAACGTAATACGTTATAACGTTATACCATATGACGTTATACCATATAACGTAATACGTTACAACGTTATACCATGTAACGTAATACGTTATAACGTTATACCATATAACGTAATACGTTATAACGTTATACCATATAACGTAATACGTTATAACGTTATACCGTATGACGTTATATCATATAGCGTAATACGTTATAACGTTATACCATATAACGTAATACGTTATAACGTTATACCGTATGACGTTATATCATATAGCGTAATACGTTATAACGTTATACCATATGACGTTATACCATATAACGTAATACGATATAACGTTATACCATATGACGTTATACCATACAACGTAATACGTTATAACGTTATACCATATGTCGTTATACCATATATCGTAATACGTTATAACGTTATACCATATAACGTAATACGTTATAACGTTATACCATATAACGTAATACGTTATAGCGTTATACCATATGACGTTATACCATATAACGTAATACGTTATAACGTTATACCTTATGACTTTATACCATATAACGTAATACGTTATAACGTTATACCATATGACGTTATACCATATAACGTAATACGATATAACGTTATACCATATGACGTTATACCATACAACGTAATACGTTATAACGTTATACCATATGTCGTTATACCATATATCGTAATACGTTATAACGTTATACCATATAACGTAATACGTTATAACGTTATACCATATAACGTAATACGTTATAACGTTATACCATATAACGTATTACGTTATAACGTTATACCATATGTCGTTATACCATATAACGTAATACGTTATAACGTTATACCATATAACGTAATACGTTATAACGTTATACCATATAACGTAATAAGTTATAACGTTATACCATATGACGTTATACCATATAACGTAATACTTTATAACGTTATACCATATGACGTTATACCATATAACGTAATACGTTAAAACGTTATACCATATAACGTAATACGTTATAACGTTATACCATATAACGTAATACGTTATAACGTTATACCATATATCGTTATACCATATAACGTAATACGTTCTAACGTTATACCATATGACGTTATACCATATAACGTAATACGTTATAACGTTATACCGTATGACGTTATATCATATAGCGTAATACGTTATAACGTTATACCATATGACGTTATACCATATAACGTAATAAGTTATAACGTTATACCATATGACGTTATACCATATAACGTAATACGTTATAACGTTATACCATATGTCGTTATACCATATAACGTAATACGTTATAACGTTATACCATATAACGTAATACGTTATAACGTTATACCTTATGACTTTATACCATATAACGTAATACGTTATAACGTTATACCATATGACGTTATACCATATAACGTAATACGTTAAAACGTTATACCATATAACGTAATACGTTATAACGTTATACCATATAACGTAATACGTTATAACGTTATACCATATAACGTTATACCATATAACGTAATACGTTATAACGTTATACCATATGACGTAATACGTTATAACGTTATACCATATGACGCTATACCATATGACGCAATACGTTATAACGTTATACCATATGTCGTTATACCATATAACGTAATACGTTATAACGTTATACCATATGACGTCATACCATATAACGTAATACGTTATAACGTTATACCATATGACGTTACGCCATACAACGAAATACGTTAGAACATTATACCATATAACGTAATACGTTATAACGTTATACCATATGACGCTATACCGTATAACGTAATACGTTATAACGTTATACCATATGACGTTATACCATATGACGTTATACCATATAACGTAATACGTTATAACGTTATACCATATGACGTTATACCATATGACGTTATACCATATGACGTTATACCATATAACGTAATACGTTATAACGTTATACCATATGACGTTATACCATATGACGTTATACCATATAACGTAATACGTTATAACGTTATACCATATATCGTAATACGTTATAACGTTATACCATATGACGCTATACCATATGACGTTATACCATATAACGTAATACGATATAACGTTATACCATATGACGTTATACCATACAACGTAGTACGTTATAACGTTATACCATATGACGTTATACCATATAACGTAATACGTTATAACGTTATACCATATATCGTAATACGTTATAACGTAATACCATATGACGCTATACCATATGACGTTATACCATATAACGTAATACGATATAACGTTATACCATATGACGTTATACCATACAACGTAATACGTTATAACGTTATACCATATGACGTCATACCGCATGACGTTATGCCATATAAGGTAATATCTTATAACGTTATACCATATGACGTTATACCATATAACGTAATACGTTATAACGTTATACCATATGACGTCATAACATATGACGTTATATCATATAACGTAATACGTTATAACGTTACACCATATGACGTTATACCATATACGTAATACGTTATAACGTTATACCATATAACGTAATAAGTTATAACGTTATACCATATGACGTTATACCATATAACGTCATACGCTATAACGTTGTACCATATGACGTTATACCATATGACGTTATACCGTATAACGTAATACGTTATAACGTTATACCATATGACGTTATACCATATAACGTAATACGTTACAACGTTATACCATGTAACGTAATACGTTATAACGTTATACCATATAACGTAATACGTTATAACGTTATACCATATAACGTAATACGTTATAACGTTATACCGTATGACGTTATATCATATAGCGTAATACGTTATAACGTTATACCATATAATGTAATACGTTATAACGTTATACCGTATGACGTTATATCATATAGCGTAATACGTTATAACGTTATACGTTATGACGTTATACCATATAACGTAATACGTTATAACGTTATACCATATGACGCTATACCATATAACGTAATACGTTATAACGTTATACCATATGACGTTGTACCATATGACGTTATACCATATAACGTAATACGTTATAACGTTATACCATATGACGTTATACCATAAAACGTAATACGTTATAACGTTATACCATATATCGTAATACGTTATAACGTTATACCATATGACGTAATACTTTATAACGTTATACCATATAACGTAATACGTTATAACGTTATACCATATAACGTAATACGTTATAACGTTATACCATATGACGTTATACCATATGACGTTATACCATATAACGTAATACGTTATAACGTTATACCATATGACGTTATACCATATGACGTTATACCATATGACGTTATACCATATAACGTAATACGTTATAACGTTATACCATATGACGTTATACCATATGACGTTATACCATATAACGTAATACGTTATAACGTTATACCATATATCGTAATACGTTATAACGTTATACCATATGACGCTATACCATATGACGTTATACCATATAACGTAATACGATATAACGTTATACCATATGACGTTATACCATACAACGTAGTACGTTATAACGTTATACCATATGACGTTATACCATATAACGTAATACGTTATAACGTTATACCATATATCGTAATACGTTATAACGTAATACCATATGACGCTATACCATATGACGTTATACCATATAACGTAATACGATATAACGTTATACCATATGACGTTATACCATACAACGTAATACGTTATAACGTTATACCATATGACGTCATACCGCATGACGTTATGCCATATAAGGTAATATCTTATAACGTTATACCATATGACGTTATACCATATAACGTAATACGTTATAACGTTATACCATATGACGTCATAACATATGACATTATATCATATAACGTAATACGTTATAACGTTACACCATATGACGTTATACCATATACGTAATACGTTATAACGTTATACCATATAACGTAATAAGTTATAACGTTATACCATATGACGTTATACCATATAACGTCATACGCTATAACGTTGTACCATATGACGTTATACCATATGACGTTATACCGTATAACGTAATACGTTATAACGTTATACCATATGACGTTATACCATATAACGTAATACGTTACAACGTTATACCATGTAACGTAATACGTTATAACGTTATACCATATAACGTAATACGTTATAACGTTATACCATATAACGTAATACGTTATAACGTTATACCGTATGACGTTATATCATATAGCGTAATACGTTATAACGTTATACCATATAATGTAATACGTTATAACGTTATTCCGTATGACGTTATATCATATAGCGTAATACGTTATAACGTTATACCTTATGACGTTATACCATATAACGTAATACGTTATAACGTTATACCATATGACGCTATACCATATAACGTAATACGTTATAACGTTATACCATATGACGTTGTACCATATGACGTTATACCATATAACGTAATACGTTATAACGTTATACCATATGACGTTATACCATAAAACGTAATACGTTATAACGTTATACCATATATCGTAATACGTTATAACGTTATACCATATGACGTAATACGTTATAACGTTATACCATATAACGTAATACGTTATAACGTTATACCATATAACGTAATACGTTATAACGTTATACCATATAACGTTATCCCATATAACGTAATACGTTATAACGTTATACCATATAACGTAATACGTTATAACGTTATACTGTATGACGTTATATCATATAACGTAATACGTTATAACGTTATACCATATGACGTAATACTTTATAACGTTATACCATATGTCGTTATACCATATAACGTAATACGTTATAACGTTATACCATATGACGTTATACCATATAACGTAATACGTTATAACGTTATACCATATAACGTAATACGATATAACGTTATACCATATAACGTTATGCCATATAACGTAATACGTTATAACGTTATACCATATAACGTAATACGTTATAACGTTATACCGTATGACGTTATATCATATAGCGTAATACGTTATAACGTTATACCATATAACGTAATACGTTATAACGTTATACCGTATGACGTTATATCATATAGCGTAATACGTTATAACGTTATACCATATGACGTTATACCATATAACGTAATAAGTTATAACGTTATACCATATGACGTTATACCATATAACGTAATACGTTATAACGTTATACCATATGTCGTTATACCATATAACGTAATACGTTATAACGTTATACCATATAACGTAATACGTTATAACGTTATACCTTATGACTTTATACCATATAACGTAATACGTTATAACGTTATACCATATGACGTTATACCATATAACGTAATACGTTAAAACGTTATACCATATAACGTAATACGTTATAACGTTATACCATATGACGTAATACGTTATAACGTTATACCATATGACGCTATACCATATGACGCTATACCATATGACGCAATACGTTATAACGTTATACCATATGTCGTTATACCATATAACGTAATACGTTATAACGTTATACCATATGACGTCATACCATATAACGTAATACGTTATAACGTTATACCATATGACGTTACGCCATACAACGAAATACGTTAGAACATTATACCATATAACGTAATACGTTATAACGTTATACCATATGACGCTATACCGTATAACGTAATACGTTATAACGTTATACCATATGACGTTATACCATATGACGTTATACCATATAACGTAATACGTTATAACGTTATACCATATGACGTTATACCATATGACGTTATACCATATGACGTTATACCATATAACGTAATACGTTATAACGTTATACCATATGACGTTATACCATATGACGTTATACCATATAACGTAATACGTTATAACGTTATACCATATAGCGTAATACGTTATAACGTTATACCATATGACGCTATACCATATGACGTTATACCATATAACGTAATACGATATAACGTTATACCATATGACGTTATACCATACAACGTAGTACGTTATAACGTTATACCATATGACGTTATACCATATAACGTAATACGTTATAACGTTATACCATATATCGTAATACGTTATAACGTAATACCATATGACGCTATACCATATGACGTTATACCATATAACGTAATACGATATAGCGTTATACCATATGACGTTATACCATACAACGTAATACGTTATAACGTTATACCATATGACGTCATACCGCATGGCGTTATGCCATATAATGTAATATCTTATAACGTTATACCATATGACGTTATACCATATAACGTAATACGTTATAACGTTATACCATATGACGTCATAACATATGACGTTATATCATATAACGTAATACGTTATAACGTTACACCATATGACGTTATACCATATACGTAATACGTTATAACGTTATACCATATAACGTAATAAGTTATAACGTTATACCATATGACGTTATACCATATAACGTCATACGCTATAACGTTGTACCATATGACGTTATACCATATGACGTTATACCGTATAACGTAATACGTTATAACGTTATACCATATGACGTTATACCATATAACGTAATACGTTACAACGTTATACCATGTAACGTAATACGTTATAACGTTATACCATATAACATAATACGTTATAACGTTATACCATATAACGTAATACATTATAACGTTATACCGTATGACGTTATATCATATAGCGTAATACGTTATAACGTTATACCATATAATGTAATACGTCATAACGTTATACCGTATGACGTTATATCATATAGCGTAATACGTTATAACGTTATACCATATGACGTTATACCATATAACGTAATACGTTATAACGTTATACCATATGACGCTATACCATATAACGTAATACGTTATAACGTTATACCATATGACGTTGTACCATATGACGTTATACCATATAACGTAATACGTTATAACGTTATACCATATGACGTTATACCATAAAACGTAATACGTTATAACGTTATACCATATATCGTAATACGTTATAACGTTATACCATATGACGTAATACGTTATAACGTTATACCATATAACGTAATACGTTATAACGTTATACCATATAACGTAATACGTTATAACGTTATACCATATAACGTTATCCCATATAACGTAATACGTTATAACGTTATACCATATAACGTAATACGTTATAACGTTATACTGTATGACGTTATATCATATAGCGTAATACGTTATAACGTTATACCATATAACGTAATACGTTATAACGTTATACCGTATGACGTTATATCATATAGCGTAATACGTTTTAACGTTATACCATATGACGTTATACCATATAACGTAATACGTTATAACGTTATACCATGTAACGTAATACGTTATAAAGTTATACCGTATAACGTAATAAGTTATAACGTTATACCATATGACGTTATACCACATAGCGTAATACGTTCTAACGTTATACCATATGACGTTATACCATATAACGTAATACGTTATAACGTTATACCATATAACGTAATACGTTATAACGTTATACCGTATGACGTTATATCATATAGCGTAATACGTTATAACGTTATACCATATAACGTAATACGTTATAACGTTATACCGTATGACGTTATATCATATAGTGTAATACGTTATAACGTTATACCATATAACGTAATACGTTACAACGTTATACCATGTAACGTAATACGTTATAACGTTATACCATATAACGTAATAAGTTATAACGTTATAGCATATGACGTTATACCATATAACGTAATACATTCTAATGTTATACCATATGACGTTATACCATATAACGTAATACGTTATAGCGTTATACCATATGTCGTTATACCATATAACGTAATACGTTATAACGTTATACCATATAACGTAATACGTTATAACGTTATACCATATGACGCTATACCATATAACGTAATACGTTATAACGTTATACCATATGACGTTGTACCATATGACGTTATACCATATAACGTAATACGTTATAACGTTATACCATATGACGTTATACCATATAACGTTATACCATATAACGTAATACGTTATAACGTTATACCATATATCGTAATACGTTATAACGTTATACCATATGACGCTATACCATATGACGTTATACCATATAACTTAATACGTTATAACGTTATACCATATGACGTTATACCATATGTCGTTATACCATATAACGTAATACGTTAGAACATTATACCATATAACGTAATACGTTATAACGTTATACCATATGACGCTATACCATATAACGTAATACGTTATAACGTTATACCATATGACGTTATACCATATGACGTTATACCATATAACGTAATACGTTATAACGTTATACCATATGACGTTATACCATATAACGTAATACGTTATAACGTTATACCATATATCGTAATACGTTATAACGTTATACCATATGACGCCATACCATATGACGTTATACCATATAACGTCATACGCTATAACGTTGTACCATATGACGTTATACCATATGACGTTATACCATATAACGTAATACGTTATAACGCTATACCTTATGACGTTATACCATATAACGTAATACGTTATAACGTAATACGTTATAACGTTATACCATATAACGTAATACGTTATAACGTTATACCATATAACGTAATAAGTTATAACGTTATACCATATGACGTTATACCATACAACGTAATGCGTTATAACGTTATACCATATAACGTAATACGTTATAACGTTATACCGTATGACGTTATATCATATAGCGTAATACGTTATAACGTTATACCATATGACGCTATACCATATAACGTAATACGTTATAACGTTATACCATATGACGCTATACCGTATAACGTAATACGTTATAACGTTATACCATATGACGTTATACCATATGACGTTATACCATATAACGTAATACGTTATAACGTTATACCATATGACGTTATACCATATGACGTTATACCATATGACGTTATACCATATAACGTAATACGTTATAACGTTATACCATATGACGTTATACCATATGACGTTATACCATATAACGTTGTACCATATGACGTTATACCATATGACGTTATACCGTATAACGTAATACGTTATAACGTTATACCATATGACGTTATACCATATAACGTAATACGTTACAACGTTATACCATGTAACGTAATACGTTATAACGTTATACCATATAACGTAATACGTTATAACGTTATACCATATAACGTAATACGTTATAACGTTATACCGTATGACGTTATATCATATAGCGTAATACGTTATAACGTTATACCATATAATGTAATACGTTATAACGTTATTCCGTATGACGTTATATCATATAGCGTAATACGTTATAACGTTATACCTTATGACGTTATACCATATAACGTAATACGTTATAACGTTATACCATATGACGCTATACCATATAACGTAATACGTTATAACGTTATACCATATGACGTTGTACCATATGACGTTATACCATATAACGTAATACGTTATAACGTTATACCATATGACGTTATACCATAAAACGTAATACGTTATAACGTTATACCATATATCGTAATACGTTATAACGTTATACCATATGACGTAATACGTTATAACGTTATACCATATAACGTAATACGTTATAACGTTATACCATATAACGTAATACGTTATAACGTTATACCATATAACGTTATCCCATATAACGTAATACGTTATAACGTTATACCATATAACGTCATACGTTATAACGTTATACTGTATGACGTTATATCATATAACGTAATACGTTATAACGTTATACCATATGACGTAATACTTTATAACGTTATACCATATGTCGTTATACCATATAACGTAATACGTTATAACGTTATACCATATGACGTTATACCATATAACGTAATACGTTATAACGTTATACCATATAACGTAATACGATATAACGTTATACCATATAACGTTATGCCATATAACGTAATACGTTATAACGTTATACCATATAACGTAATACGTTATAACGTTATACCGTATGACGTTATATCATATAGCGTAATACGTTATAACGTTATACCATATAACGTAATACGTTATAACGTTATACCGTATGACGTTATATCATATAGCGTAATACGTTATAACGTTATACCATATGACGTTATACCATATAACGTAATAAGTTATAACGTTATACCATATGACGTTATACCATATAACGTAATACGTTATAACGTTATACCATATGTCGTTATACCATATAACGTAATACGTTATAACGTTATACCATATAACGTAATACGTTATAAGGTTATACCTTATGACTTTATACCATATAACGTAATACGTTATAACGTTATACCATATGACGTTATACCATATAACGTAATACGTTAAAACGTTATACCATATAACGTAATACGTTATAACGTTATACCATATGACGTAATACGTTATAACGTTATACCATATGACGCTATACCATATGACGCTATACCATATGACGCAATACGTTATAACGTTATACCATATGTCGTTATACCATATAACGTAATACGTTATAACGTTATACCATATGACGTCATACCATATAACGTAATACGTTATAACGTTATACCATATGACGTTACGCCATACAACGAAATACGTTAGAACATTATACCATATAACGTAATACGTTATAACGTTATACCATATGACGCTATACCGTATAACGTAATACGTTATAACGTTATACCATATGACGTTATACCATATGACGTTATACCATATAACGTAATACGTTATAACGTTATACCATATGACGTTATACCATATGACGTTATACCATATGACGTTATACCATATAACGTAATACGTTATAACGTTATACCATATGACGTTATACCATATGACGTTATACCATATAACGTAATACGTTATAACGTTATACCATATATCGTAATACGTTATAACGTTATACCATATGACGCTATACCATATGACGTTATACCATATAACGTAATACGATATAACGTTATACCATATGACGTTATACCATACAACGTAGTACGTTATAACGTTATACCATATGACGTTATACCATATAACGTAATACGTTATAACGTTATACCATATATCGTAATACGTTATAACGTAATACCATATGACGCTATATCATATGACGTTATACCATATAACGTAATACGATATAGCGTTATACCATATGACGTTATACCATACAACGTAATACGTTATAACGTTATACCATATGACGTCATACCGCATGGCGTTATGCCATATAAGGTAATATCTTATAACGTTATACCATATGACGTTATACCATATAACGTAATACGTTATAACGTTATACCATATGACGTCATAACATATGACGTTATATCATATAACGTAATACGTTATAACGTTACACCATATGACGTTATACCATATACGTAATACGTTATAACGTTATACCATATAACGTAATAAGTTATAACGTTATACCATATGACGTTATACCATATAACGTCATACGCTATAACGTTGTACCATATGACGTTATACCATATGACGTTATACCGTATAACGTAATACGTTATAACGTTATACCATATGACGTTATACCATATAACGTAATACGTTACAACGTTATACCATGTAACGTAATACGTTATAACGTTATACCATATAACATAATACGTTATAACGTTATACCATATAACGTAATACATTATAACGTTATACCGTATGACGTTATATCATATAGCGTAATACGTTATAACGTTATACCATATAATGTAATACGTCATAACGTTATACCGTATGACGTTATATCATATAGTGTAATACGTTATAACGTTATACCATATGACGTTATACCATATAACGTAATACGTTATAACGTTATACCATATGACGCTATACCATATAACGTAATACGTTATAACGTTATACCATATGACGTTGTACCATATGACGTTATACCATATAACGTAATACGTTATAACGTTATACCATATGACGTTATACCATAAAACGTAATACGTTATAACGTTATACCATATATCGTAATACGTTATAACGTTATACCATATGACGTAATACGTTATTACGTTATACCATATAACGTAATACGTTATAACGTTATACCATATAACGTAATACGTTATAACGTTATACCATATAACGTTATCCCATATAACGTAATACGTTATAACGTTATACCATATAACGTAATACGTTATAACGTTATACTGTATGACGTTATATCATATAGCGTAATACGTTATAACGTTATACCATATAACGTAATACGTTATAACGTTATACCGTATGACGTTATATCATATAGCGTAATACGTTTTAACGTTATACCATATGACGTTATACCATATAACGTAATACGTTATAACGTTATACCATGTAACGTAATACGTTATAAAGTTATACCGTATAACGTAATAAGTTATAACGTTATACCATATGACGTTATACCACATAGCGTAATACGTTCTAACGTTATACCATATGACGTTATACCATATAACGTAATACGTTATAACGTTATACCATATAACGTAATACGTTATAACGTTATACCGTATGACGTTATATCATATAGCGTAATACGTTATAACGTTATACCATATAACGTAATACGTTATAACGTTATACCGTATGACGTTATATCATATAGTGTAATACGTTATAACGTTATACCATATAACGTAATACGTTACAACGTTATACCATGTAACGTAATACGTTATAACGTTATACCATATAACGTAATAAGTTATAACGTTATAGCATATGACGTTATACCATATAACGTAATACATTCTAATGTTATACCATATGACGTTATACCATACAACGTAATACGTTATAGCGTTATACCATATGTCGTTATACCATATAACGTAATACGTTATAACGTTATACCATATAACGTAATACGTTATAACGTTATACCATATGACGCTATACCATATAACGTAATACGTTATAACGTTATACCATATGACGTTGTACCATATGACGTTATACCATATAACGTAATACGTTATAACGTTATACCATATGACGTTATACCATATAACGTTATAGCATATAACGTAATACGTTATAACGTTATACCATATATCGTAATACGTTATAACGTTATACCATATGACGCTATACCATATGACGTTATACCATATAACTTAATACGTTATAACGTTATACCATATGACGTTATACCATATGTCGTTATACCATATAACGTAATACGTTAGAACATTATACCATATAACGTAATACGTTATAACGTTATACCATATGACGCTATACCATATAACGTAATACGTTATAACGTTATACCATATGACGTTATACCATATGACGTTATACCATATAACGTAATACGTTATAACGTTATACCATATGACGTTATACCATATAACGTAATACGTTATAACGTTATACCATATATCGTAATACGTTATAACGTTATACCATATGACGCCATACCATATGACGTTATACCATATAACGTCATACGCTATAACGTTGTACCATATGACGTTATACCATATGACGTTATACCATATAACGTAATACGTTATAACGCTATACCTTATGACGTTATACCATATAACGTAATACGTTATAACGTAATACGTTATAACGTTATACCATATAACGTAATACGTTATAACGTTATACCATATAACGTAATAAGTTATAACGTTATACCATATGACGTTATACCATACAACGTAATGCGTTATAACGTTATACCATATAACGTAATACGTTATAACGTTATACCGTATGACGTTATATCATATAGCGTAATACGTTATAACGTTATACCATATAACGTAATACGTTATAACGTTATACCATATAACGTAACACGTTATAACGTTATACCATATGTCGTTATACCATATAACGTAATACGTTATAACGTTATACCATATAACGTAATACGTTATAACGTTATACCATATAACGTAATAAGTTATAACGTTATACCATATGACGTTATACCATATAACGTAATACGTTATAACGTTATACCATATAACGTAATACGTTATAACGTTATACCATATAACGTAATACGTTATAACGTTATACCATATAACGTAATAAGTTATAACGTTATACCATATGACGTTATACCATATAACGTAATACGTTATAACGTTATACCATATGACGTTATACCATATAACGTTATACCATATAACGTTATACCATATAACGTAATACGTTATAACGTTATACCATATATCGTAATACGTTATAACGT
Source organism: Bombus vancouverensis nearcticus (assembly GCF_051014615.1). Classification (NCBI taxonomy): domain Eukaryota; kingdom Metazoa; phylum Arthropoda; class Insecta; order Hymenoptera; family Apidae; genus Bombus; species Bombus vancouverensis. The sequence goes on from NC_134925.1 coordinate 3,866,660, forward strand.
TATACCGTATGACGTTATATCATATAGCGTAATACGTTATAACGTTATACCGTATGACGTTATATCATATAGCGTAATACGTTATAACGTTATACCATATAACGTAATACGTTATAACGTTATACCATATAACGTAACACGTTATAACGTTATACCATATGTCGTTATACCATATAACGTAATACGTTATAACGTTATACCATATAACGTAATACGTTATAACGTTATACCATATAACGTAATACGTTATAACGTTATAGCATATAACGTAATAAGTTATAACGTTATACCATATGACGTTATACCATATAACGTAATACGTTATAACGTTATACCATATGACGTTATACCATATAACGTTATACCATATAACGTTATACCATATAACGTAATACGTTATAACGTTATACCATATATCGTAATACGTTATAACGCTATACCGTATGACGTTATATCATATAGCGTAATACGTTATAACGTTATACCGTATGACGTTATATCATATAGCGTAATACGTTATAACGTTATACCATATAACGTAATACGTTATAACGTTATACCGTATGACGTTATATCATATAGCGTAATACGTTATAACGTTATACCATATGTCGTTATACCATATAACGTAATACGTTATAACGTTATACCATATAACGTAATACGTTATAACGTTATACCATATAACGTAATACGTTATAACGTTATACCATATAACGTAATACGTTATAACGTTATACCATATGTCGTTATACCATATAACGTAATACGTTATAACGTTATACCATATAACGTAATACGTTATAACGTTATACCATATAACGTAATAAGTTATAACGTTATACCATATGACGTTATACCATATAACGTAATACGTTATAACGTTATACCATATAACGTAATACGTTATAACGTTATACCATATAACGTAATACGTTATAACGTTATACCATATGTCGTTATACCATATAACGTAATAAGTTATAACGTTATACCATATGACGTTATACCATATAACGTAATACGTTATAACGTTATACCATATAACGATATACGTTATAACGTTATACCATATAACGTAATACGTTATAACGTTATACCATATGTCGTTATACCATATAACGTAATACGTTATAACGTTATACCATATAACGTAATACGTTATAACGTTATACCATATGACGTTATACCATATAACGTAATACGTTAAAACGTTATACCATATAACGTAATACGTTATAACGTTATACCATATAACGTAATACGTTATAACGTTATACCATATAACGTTATACCATATAACGTAATACGTTATAACGTTATACCATATGACGTAATACGTTATAACGTTATACCATATGACGGTATACCATATGACGTAATACGTTATAACGTTATACCATATGTCGTTATACCATATAACGTAATACGTTATAACGTTATACCATATGACGTTATACCATATAACGTAATACGTTATAACGTTATACCATATGACGTCATACCATATGACGTTATACCATATAACGTAGTACGATATAACGTTATACCATATAACGTAATACGTTATAACGTTATACCATATGTCGTTATACCATATAACGTAATACGTTATAACGTTATACCATATAACGTAATACGTTATAACGTTATACCATATAACGTAATACGTTATAACGTTATACCATATAACGTAATACGTTATAACGTTATACCATATGTCGTTATACCATATAACGTAATACGTTATAACGTTATACCATATAACGTAATACGTTATAACGTTATACCATATAACGTAATACGTTATAACGTTATACCATATAACGTTATACCATATAACGTAATACGTTATAACGTTATACCATATGACGTAATACGTTATAACGTTATACCATATGACGGTATACCATATGACGTAATACGTTATAACGTTATACCATATATCGTAATACGTTATAACGTTATACCATATGTCGTTATACCATATAACGTAATACGTTATAACGTTATACCATATGACGTTATACCATATAACGTTATACCATATAACGTAATACGTTATAACGTTATACCATATATCGTAATACGTTATAACGTTATACCGTATGACGTTATATCATATAGCGTATTACGTTATAACGTTATACCATATGTCGTTACACCATATAACGTAATACGTTATAACGTTATACCATATAACGTAATACGTTATAACGATATACCATATGACGTTATACCATATAACGTTATACCATATAACGTTATACCATATAACGTAATACGTTATAACGTTATACCATATATCGTAATACGTTATAACGTTATACCGTATGACGTTATATCATATAGCGTAATACGTTATAACGTTATACCGTATGACGTTATATCATAGCGTAATACGTTATAACGTTATACCATATAACGTAATACGTTATAACGTTATACCGTATGACGTTATATCATATAGCGTAATACGTTAAAACGTTATACCATATGTCGTTATACCATATAACGTAATACGTTATAACGTTATACCATATAACGTAATACGTTATAACGTTATACCATATAACGTAATACGTTATAACGTTATACCATATGTCGTTATACCATATAACGTAATACGTTATAACGTTATACCATATAACGTAATACGTTATAACGTTATACCATATAACGTAATAAGTTATAACGTTATACCATATGACGTTATACCATATAACGTAATATGTTATAACGTTATACCATATAACGTAATACGTTATAACGTTATACCATATAACGTAATACGTTATAACGTTATACCATATGTCGTTATACCATATAACGTAATACGTTATAACGTTATACCGTATGACGTTATATCATATAGCGTAATACGTTATAACGTTATACCGTATGACGTTATATCATATAGCGTAATACGTTATAACGTTATACCATATAACGTAATACGTTATAACGTTATACCGTATGACGTTATATCATATAGCGTAATACGTTATAACGTTATACCATATGTCGTTATAGCATATAACGTAATACGTTATAACGTTATACCATATAACGTAATACGTTATAACGTTATACCATATAACGTAATACGTTATAACGTTATACCATATAACGTAATACGTTATATCGTTATACCATATGTCGTTATACCATATAACGTAATACGTTATAACGTTATACCATATAACGTAATACGTTATAACGTTATACCATATAACGTAATAAGTTATAACGTTATACCATATGACGTTATACCATATAACGTAATACGTTATAACGTTATACCATATAACGTAATACGTTATAACGTTATAGCATATAACGTAATACGTTATAACGTTATACCATATGACGTAATACGTTATAACGTTATACCATATGACGGTATACCATATGACGTAATACGTTATAACGTTATACCATATGTCGTTATACCATATAACGTAATACGTTATAACGTTATACCATATGACGTTATACCATATAACGTAATACGTTATAACGTTATACCATATGACGTCATACCATATGACGTTATACCATATAACGTAGTACGATATAACGTTATACCATATAACGTAATACGTTATAACGTTATACCATATGTCGTTATACCATATAACGTAATACGTTATAACGTTATACCATATAACGTAATACGTTATAACGTTATACCATATGTCGTTATACCATATAACGTAATACGTTATAACGTTATACCATATAACGTAATACGTTATAACGTTATACCATATAACGTAATACGTTATAACGTTATACCATATAACGTAATACGTTATAACGTTATACCATATAACGTAATACGTTATAACGTTATACCATATAACGTAATACGTTATAACGTTATACCATATGTCGTTATACCATATAACGTAATACGTTATAATGTTATACCATATAACGTAATACGTTATAACGTTATACCATATAACGTAATAAGTTATAACGTTATACCATATGACGTTATACCATATAACGTATTACGTTATAAGGTTATACCATATAACGTAATACGTTATAACGTTGTACCATAAAACGTTATGCCATATAACGAAATACGTTATAACGTTATACCATATAACGTAATACGTTATAACGTTATTCCATATGACGTTATACCATATAACGTTATACCATATAACGTAATACGTTATAACGTTATACCATATATCGTAATACGTTATAACGTTATACCATATGTCGTTATACCATATAACGTAATACGTTATAACGTTATACCATATAACGTAATACGTTATAACGTTATACCATATAACGTAATAAGTTATGACGTTATACCATATGACGTTATACCATATAACGTAATACGTTATAACGTTATGCCATATGACGTTATACCATATAACGTAATACGTTATAACGTTATACCATATAACGTAATAAGTTATAACGTTATACCATATGACGTTATACCATATAACGTAATACGTTATAACGTTATACCATATAACGTAATACGTTATAACGTTATAGCATATAACGTAATACGTTATAACGTTATACCATATGACGTAATACGTTATAACGTTATACCATATGACGGTATACCATATGACGTAATACGTTATAACGTTATACCATATGTCGTTATACCATATAACGTAATACGTTATAACGTTATACCATATGACGTTATACCATATAACGTAATACGTTATAACGTTATACCATATGACGTCATACCATATGACGTTATACCATATAACGTAGTACGATATAACGTTATACCATATAACGTAATACGTTATAACGTTATACCATATGTCGTTATACCATATAACGTAATACGTTATAACGTTATACCATATAACGTAATACGTTATAACGTTATACCATATAACGTAATACGTTATAACGTTATACCATATGTCGTTATACCATATAACGTAATACGTTATAACGTTATACCATATAACGTAATACGTTATAACGTTATACCATATAACGTAATACGTTATAACGTTATACCATATAACGTAATACGTTATAACGTTATACCATATAACGTAATACGTTATAACGTTATACCATATAACGTAATACGTTATAACGTTATACCATATGTCGTTATACCATATAACGTAATACGTTATAATGTTATACCATATAACGTAATACGTTATAACGTTATACCATATAACGTAATAAGTTATAACGTTATACCATATGACGTTATACCATATAACGTATTACGTTATAAGGTTATACCATATAACGTAATACGTTATAACGTTGTACCATAAAACGTTATGCCATATAACGAAATACGTTATAACGTTATACCATATAACGTAATACGTTATAACGTTATTCCATATGACGTTATACCATATAACGTTATACCATATAACGTAATACGTTATAACGTTATACCATATATCGTAATACGTTATAACGTTATACCATATGTCGTTATACCATATAACGTAATACGTTATAACGTTATACCATATAACGTAATACGTTATAACGTTATACCATATAACGTAATAAGTTATGACGTTATACCATATGACGTTATACCATATAACGTAATACGTTATAACGTTATGCCATATGACGTTATACCATATAACGTAATACGTTATAACGTTATACCTTATGACTTTATACCATAGAACGTAATACGTTATAGCGTTATACCATATGACGTTATACCATATAACGTAATACGTTATAACGTTATACCATATAACGTAATACGTTATAACGTTATACCATATGTCGCTATACCATATAACTTAATACGTTATAACGTTATACTATATAACGTAATACGTTATAACGTTATACCATATGACGTCATACCATATGACGTTATACCATATAACGTAATACGATATAACGTTATACCATATGACGTTATACCATACAACGTAATACGTTATAACGTTATACCATATGTCGTTATACCATATAACGTAATACGTTATAACGTTATACCATATAACGTAATACGTTATAACGTTATACCATATAACGTAATACGTTATAACGTTATACCATATGACGTTATACCATATAACGTAATACGTTATAACGTTATACCATATGACGTCATACCATATGACGTTATACCATATAACGTAGTACGATATAACGTTATACCATATAACGTAATACGTTATAACGTTATACCATATGTCGTTATACCATATAACGTAATACGTTATAACGTTATACCATATGACGTAATACGTTATAACGTTATACCATATGACGGTATACCATATGACGTAATACGTTATAACGTTATACCATATATCGTAATACGTTATAACGTTATACCATATGTCGTTATACCATATAACGTAATACGTTATAACGTTATACCATATAACGTAATACGTTATAACGTTATACCATATAACGTAATACGTTATAACGTTATACCATATAACGTAATACGTTATAACGTTATACCATATGTCGTTATACCATATAACGTAATACGTTATAATGTTATACCATATAACGTAATACGTTATAACGTTATACCATATAACGTAATAAGTTATAACGTTATACCATATGACGTTATACCATATAACGTAATACGTTATAACGTTATACCATATAACGTAATACGTTATAACGTTATACCATATAACGTAATACGTTATAACGTTATACCATATAACGTAATACGTTATAACGTTATACCATATGTCGTTATACCATATAACGTAATACGTTATAACGTTATACCATATAACGTAATACGTTATAACGTTATACCATATAACGTAATACGTTATAACGTTATACCATATGTCGTTATACCATATAACGTAATACGTTATAATGTTATACCATATAACGTAATACGTTATAACGTTATACCATATAACGTAATAAGTTATAACGTTATACCATATGACGTTATACCATATAACGTAATACGTTATAACGTTATACCATATGTCGTTATACCATATAACGTAATACGTTATAACGTTATACCATATGACGTAATACGTTATAACGTTATACCATATGACGGTATACCATATGACGTAATACGTTATAACGTTATACCATATATCGTAATACGTTATAACGTTATACCATATGTCGTTATACCATATAACGTAATACGTTATAACGTTATACCGTATAACGTAATACGTTATAACGTTATACCGTATGACGTTATATCATATAGCGTAATACGTTATAACGTTATACCATATAACGTAATACGTTATAACGTTATACCGTATGACGTTATATCATATAGCGTAATACGTTATAACGTTATACCATATGACGTTATACCATATAACGTAATACGTTATAACGTTATACCATATGACGTTATACCATATAACGTTATACCATATAACGTAATACGTTATAACGTTATACCATATATCGTAATACGTTATAACGTTATACCGTATGACGTTATATCATATAGCGTAATACGTTATAACGTTGTACCATATGTCGTTATACCATATAACGTAATACGTTATAACGTTATACCATATAACGTAATACGTTATAACGTTATACCATATGACGTTATACCATATAACGTTATACCATATAACGTTATACCATATAACGTAATACGTTATAACGTTATACCATATATCGTAATACGTTATAACGTTATACCGTATGACGTTATATCATATAGCGTAATACGTTATAACGTTATACCGTATGACGTTATATCATATAGCGTAATACGTTATAACGTTATACCATATATCGTAATACGTTATAACGTTATACCGTATGACGTTATATCATATAGCGTAATACGTTATAACGTTATACCATATGTCGTTATACCATATAACGTAATACGTTATAACGTTATACCATATAACGTAATACGTTATAACGTTATACCATATAACGTAATACGTTATAACGTTATACCATATAACGTAATACGTTATAACGTTATACCATATAACGTAATACGTTATAACGTTATACCATATGTCGTTATACCATATAACGTAATACGTTATAACGTTATACCATATAACGTAATACGTTATAACGTTATACCATATAACGTAATAAGTTATAACGTTATACCATATGACGTTATACCATATAACGTAATACATTATAACGTTATACCATATGACGTTATACCATATAACGTTATACCATATAACGTTATACCATATAACGTAATACGTTATAACGTTATACCATATATCGTAATACGTTATAACGTTATACCGTATGACGTTATATCATATAGCGTAATACGTTATAACGTTATACCGTATGACGTTATATCATATAGCGTAATACGTTATAACGTTATACCATATAACGTAATACGTTATAACGTTATACCGTATGACGTTATATCATATAGCGTAATACGTTATAACGTTATACCATATGTCGTTATACCATATAACGTAATACGTTATAACGTTATACCATATAACGTAATACGTTATAACGTTATACCATATAACGTAATACGTTATAACGTTATACCATATAACGTAATACGTTATAACGTTATACCATATAACGTAATACGTTATAACGTTATACCATATAACGTAATACGTTATAACGTTATACCATATGTCGTTATACCATATAACGTAATACGTTATAACGTTATACCATATAACGTAATACGTTATAACGTTATACCATATAACGTAATAAGTTATAACGTTATACCATATGACGTTATACCATATAACGTAATACGTTATAACGTTATACCATATAACGTAATACGTTATAACGTTATACCATGTAACGTAATACGTTATAACGTTATACCATATGTCGTTATACCATATAACGTAATAAGTTATAACGTTATACCATATGACGTTATACCATATAACGTAATACGTTATAACGTTATACCATATAACGTAATACGTTATAACGTTATACCATATGTCGTTATACCATATAACGTAATAGGTTATAACGTTATACCATATAACGTAATACGTTATAACGTTATACCATATGACGTTATACCATATAACGTAATACGTTAAAACGTTATACCATATAACGTAATACGTTATAACGTTATACCATATAACGTAATACGTTATAACGTTATACCATATGACGTAATACGTTATAACGTTATACCATATGACGGTATACCATATGACGTAATACGTTATAACGTTATACCATATGTCGTTATACCATATAACGTAATACGTTATAACGTTATACCATATGACGTTATACCATATAACGTAATACGTTATAACGTTATACCATATGACGTCATACCATATGACGTTATACCATATAACGAAGTACGATATAACGTTATACCATATAACGTAATACGTTATAACGTTATACCATATGTCGTTATACCATATAACGTAATACGTTATAACGTTATACCATATAACGTAATACGTTATAACGTTATACCATATGTCGTTATACCATATAACGTAATACGTTATAACGTTATACCATATAACGTAATACGTTATAACGTTATACCATATAACGTAATACGTTATAACGTTATACCATATAACGTTATACCATATAACGTAATACGTTATAACGTTATAACATATGACGTAATACGTTATAACGTTATACCATATGACGGTATACCATATGACGTAATACGTTATAACGTTATACCATATATCGTAATACGTTATAACGTTATACCATATGTCGTTATACCATATAACGTAATACGTTATAACGTTATACCATATGACGTTATACCATATAACGTTATACCATATAACGTAATACGTTATAACGTTATACCATATATCGTAATACGTTATAACGTTATACCGTATGACGTTATATCATATAGCGTAATACGTTATAACGTTATACCATATGTCGTTACACCATATAACGTAATACGTTATAACGTTATACCATATAACGTAAAACGTTATAACGTTATACCATATAACGTAATACGTTATAACGTTATACCATATAACGTAATACGTTATAACGTTATACCATATAACGTAATAAGTTATGACGTTATACCATATGACGTTATACCATATAACGTAATACGTTATAACGTTATGCCATATGACGTTATACCATATAACGTAATACGTTATAACGTTATACCATATAACGTAATAAGTTATAACGTTATACCATATGACGTTATACCATATAACGTAATACGTTATAACGTTATACCATATAACGTAATACGTTATAACGTTATAGCATATAACGTAATACGTTATAACGTTATACCATATGACGTAATACGTTATAACGTTATACCATATGACGGTATACCATATGACGTAATACGTTATAACGTTATACCATATGTCGTTATACCATATAACGTAATACGTTATAACGTTATACCATATGACGTTATACCATATAACGTAATACGTTATAACGTTATACCATATGACGTCATACCATATGACGTTATACCATATAACGTAGTACGATATAACGTTATACCATATAACGTAATACGTTATAACGTTATACCATATGTCGTTATACCATATAACGTAATACGTTATAACGTTATACCATATAACGTAATACGTTATAACGTTATACCATATAACGTAATACGTTATAACGTTATACCATATGTCGTTATACCATATAACGTAATACGTTATAACGTTATACCATATAACGTAATACGTTATAACGTTATACCATATAACGTAATACGTTATAACGTTATACCATATAACGTAATACGTTATAACGTTATACCATATAACGTAATACGTTATAACGTTATACCATATAACGTAATACGTTATAACGTTATACCATATGTCGTTATACCATATAACGTAATACGTTATAATGTTATACCATATAACGTAATACGTTATAACGTTATACCATATAACGTAATAAGTTATAACGTTATACCATATGACGTTATACCATATAACGTATTACGTTATAAGGTTATACCATATAACGTAATACGTTATAACGTTGTACCATAAAACGTTATGCCATATAACGAAATACGTTATAACGTTATACCATATAACGTAATACGTTATAACGTTATTCCATATGACGTTATACCATATAACGTTATACCATATAACGTAATACGTTATAACGTTATACCATATATCGTAATACGTTATAACGTTATACCATATGTCGTTATACCATATAACGTAATACGTTATAACGTTATACCATATAACGTAATACGTTATAACGTTATACCATATAACGTAATAAGTTATGACGTTATACCATATGACGTTATACCATATAACGTAATACGTTATAACGTTATGCCATATGACGTTATACCATATAACGTAATACGTTATAACGTTATACCTTATGACTTTATACCATAGAACGTAATACGTTATAGCGTTATACCATATGACGTTATACCATATAACGTAATACGTTATAACGTTATACCATATAACGTAATACGTTATAACGTTATACCATATGTCGCTATACCATATAACTTAATACGTTATAACGTTATACTATATAACGTAATACGTTATAACGTTATACCATATGACGTCATACCATATGACGTTATACCATATAACGTAATACGATATAACGTTATACCATATGACGTTATACCATACAACGTAATACGTTATAACGTTATACCATATGTCGTTATACCATATAACGTAATACGTTATAACGTTATACCATATAACGTAATACGTTATAACGTTATACCATATAACGTAATACGTTATAACGTTATACCATATGACGTTATACCATATAACGTAATACGTTATAACGTTATACCATATGACGTCATACCATATGACGTTATACCATATAACGTAGTACGATATAACGTTATACCATATAACGTAATACGTTATAACGTTATACCATATGTCGTTATACCATATAACGTAATACGTTATAACGTTATACCATATGACGTAATACGTTATAACGTTATACCATATGACGGTATACCATATGACGTAATACGTTATAACGTTATACCATATATCGTAATACGTTATAACGTTATACCATATGTCGTTATACCATATAACGTAATACGTTATAACGTTATACCATATAACGTAATACGTTATAACGTTATACCATATAACGTAATACGTTATAACGTTATACCATATAACGTAATACGTTATAACGTTATACCATATGTCGTTATACCATATAACGTAATACGTTATAATGTTATACCATATAACGTAATACGTTATAACGTTATACCATATAACGTAATAAGTTATAACGTTATACCATATGACGTTATACCATATAACGTAATACGTTATAACGTTATACCATATAACGTAATACGTTATAACGTTATACCATATAACGTAATACGTTATAACGTTATACCATATAACGTAATACGTTATAACGTTATACCATATGTCGTTATACCATATAACGTAATACGTTATAACGTTATACCATATAACGTAATACGTTATAACGTTATACCATATAACGTAATACGTTATAACGTTATACCATATGTCGTTATACCATATAACGTAATACGTTATAATGTTATACCATATAACGTAATACGTTATAACGTTATACCATATAACGTAATAAGTTATAACGTTATACCATATGACGTTATACCATATAACGTAATACGTTATAACGTTATACCATATGTCGTTATACCATATAACGTAATACGTTATAACGTTATACCATATGACGTAATACGTTATAACGTTATACCATATGACGGTATACCATATGACGTAATACGTTATAACGTTATACCATATATCGTAATACGTTATAACGTTATACCATATGTCGTTATACCATATAACGTAATACGTTATAACGTTATACCGTATAACGTAATACGTTATAACGTTATACCGTATGACGTTATATCATATAGCGTAATACGTTATAACGTTATACCATATAACGTAATACGTTATAACGTTATACCGTATGACGTTATATCATATAGCGTAATACGTTATAACGTTATACCATATGACGTTATACCATATAACGTAATACGTTATAACGTTATACCATATGACGTTATACCATATAACGTTATACCATATAACGTAATACGTTATAACGTTATACCATATATCGTAATACGTTATAACGTTATACCGTATGACGTTATATCATATAGCGTAATACGTTATAACGTTGTACCATATGTCGTTATACCATATAACGTAATACGTTATAACGTTATACCATATAACGTAATACGTTATAACGTTATACCATATGACGTTATACCATATAACGTTATACCATATAACGTTATACCATATAACGTAATACGTTATAACGTTATACCATATATCGTAATACGTTATAACGTTATACCGTATGACGTTATATCATATAGCGTAATACGTTATAACGTTATACCGTATGACGTTATATCATATAGCGTAATACGTTATAACGTTATACCATATATCGTAATACGTTATAACGTTATACCGTATGACGTTATATCATATAGCGTAATACGTTATAACGTTATACCATATGTCGTTATACCATATAACGTAATACGTTATAACGTTATACCATATAACGTAATACGTTATAACGTTATACCATATAACGTAATACGTTATAACGTTATACCATATAACGTAATACGTTATAACGTTATACCATATAACGTAATACGTTATAACGTTATACCATATGTCGTTATACCATATAACGTAATACGTTATAACGTTATACCATATAACGTAATACGTTATAACGTTATACCATATAACGTAATAAGTTATAACGTTATACCATATGACGTTATACCATATAACGTAATACATTATAACGTTATACCATATGACGTTATACCATATAACGTTATACCATATAACGTTATACCATATAACGTAATACGTTATAACGTTATACCATATATCGTAATACGTTATAACGTTATACCGTATGACGTTATATCATATAGCGTAATACGTTATAACGTTATACCGTATGACGTTATATCATATAGCGTAATACGTTATAACGTTATACCATATAACGTAATACGTTATAACGTTATACCGTATGACGTTATATCATATAGCGTAATACGTTATAACGTTATACCATATGTCGTTATACCATATAACGTAATACGTTATAACGTTATACCATATAACGTAATACGTTATAACGTTATACCATATAACGTAATACGTTATAACGTTATACCATATAACGTAATACGTTATAACGTTATACCATATAACGTAATACGTTATAACGTTATACCATATGTCGTTATACCATATAACGTAATACGTTATAACGTTATACCATATAACGTAATACGTTATAACGTTATACCATATAACGTAATAAGTTATAACGTTATACCATATGACGTTATACCATATAACGTAATACGTTATAACGTTATACCATATAACGTAATACGTTATAACGTTATACCATGTAACGTAATACGTTATAACGTTATACCATATGTCGTTATACCATATAACGTAATAAGTTATAACGTTATACCATATGACGTTATACCATATAACGTAATACGTTATAACGTTATACCATATAACGTAATACGTTATAACGTTATACCATATGTCGTTATACCATATAACGTAATAGGTTATAACGTTATACCATATAACGTAATACGTTATAACGTTATACCATATGACGTTATACCATATAACGTAATACGTTAAAACGTTATACCATATAACGTAATACGTTATAACGTTATACCATATAACGTAATACGTTATAACGTTATACCATATGACGTAATACGTTATAACGTTATACCATATGACGGTATACCATATGACGTAATACGTTATAACGTTATACCATATGTCGTTATACCATATAACGTAATACGTTATAACGTTATACCATATGACGTTATACCATATAACGTAATACGTTATAACGTTATACCATATGACGTCATACCATATGACGTTATACCATATAACGAAGTACGATATAACGTTATACCATATAACGTAATACGTTATAACGTTATACCATATGTCGTTATACCATATAACGTAATACGTTATAACGTTATACCATATAACGTAATACGTTATAACGTTATACCATATGTCGTTATACCATATAACGTAATACGTTATAACGTTATACCATATAACGTAATACGTTATAACGTTATACCATATAACGTAATACGTTATAACGTTATACCATATAACGTTATACCATATAACGTAATACGTTATAACGTTATAACATATGACGTAATACGTTATAACGTTATACCATATGACGGTATACCATATGACGTAATACGTTATAACGTTATACCATATATCGTAATACGTTATAACGTTATACCATATGTCGTTATACCATATAACGTAATACGTTATAACGTTATACCATATGACGTTATACCATATAACGTTATACCATATAACGTAATACGTTATAACGTTATACCATATATCGTAATACGTTATAACGTTATACCGTATGACGTTATATCATATAGCGTAATACGTTATAACGTTATACCATATGTCGTTACACCATATAACGTAATACGTTATAACGTTATACCATATAACGTAAAACGTTATAACGTTATACCATATAACGTAATACGTTATAACGTTATACCATATAACGTAATACGTTATAAAGTTATACCATATAACGTAATACGTTATAACGTTATACCATATAACGTAATACGTTATAACGTTATACCATATATCGTAATACGTTATAACGTTATACCGTATGACGTTATATCATATAGCGTAATACGTTATAACGTTATACCATATGTCGTTACACCATATAACGTAATACGTTATAACGTTATACCATATAACGTAATACGTTATAACGTTATACCATATATCGTAATACGTTATAACGTTATACCGTATGACGTTATATCATATAGCGTAATACGTTATAACGTCATACCGTATGACGTTATATCATATAGCGTAATACGTTATAACGTTATACCATATACCGTAATACGTTATAACGTTATACCGTATGACGTTATATCATATAGCGTAATACGTTATAACGTTATACCATATGTCGTTATACCATATAACGTAATACGTTATAACGTTATACCATATAACGTAATACGTTATAACGTTATACCATATAACGTAATACGTTATAACGTTATACCATATAACGTAATAAGTTATAACGTTATACCATATGACGTTATACCATATAACGTAATACGTTATAACGTTATACCATATAACGTAATACGTTATAACGTTATACCATATAACGTAATAAGTTATAACGTTATACCATATGACGTTATACCATATAACGTAATACATTATAACGTTATACCATATGACGTTATACCATATAACGTTATACCATATAACGTTATACCATATAACGTAATACGTTATAACGTTATACCATATATCGTAATACGTTATAACGTTATACCGTATGACGTTATATCATATAGCGTAATACGTTATAACGTTATACCGTATGACGTTATATCATATAGCGTAATACGTTATAACGTTATACCATATAACGTAATACGTTATAACGTTATACCGTATGACGTTATATCATATAGCGTAATACGTTATAACGTTATACCATATGTCGTTATACCATATAACGTAATACGTTATAACGTTATACCATATAACGTAATACGTTATAACGTTATACCATATAACGTAATACGTTATAACGTTATACCATATAACGTAATACGTTATAACGTTATACCATATAACGTAATACGTTATAACGTTATACCATATGTCGTTATACCATATAACGTAATACGTTATAACGTTATACCATATAACGTAATACGTTATAACGTTATACCATATAACGTAATAAGTTATAACGTTATACCATATGACGTTATACCATATAACGTAATACGTTATAACGTTATACCATATAACGTAATACGTTATAACGTTATACCATGTAACGTAATACGTTATAACGTTATACCATATGTCGTTATACCATATAACGTAATAAGTTATAACGTTATACCATATGACGTTATACCATATAACGTAATACGTTATAACGTTATACCATATAACGTAATACGTTATAACGTTATACCATATAACGTAATACGTTATAACGTTATACCATATGTCGTTATACCATATAACGTAATACGTTATAACGTTATACCATATAACGTAATACGTTATAACGTTATACCATATGACGTTATACCATATAACGTAATACGTTAAAACGTTATACCATATAACGTAATACGTTATAACGTTATACCATATAACGTAATACGTTATAACGTTATACCATATAACGTTATACCATATAACGTAATACGTTATAACGTTATACCATATGACGTAATACGTTATAACGTTATACCATATGACGGTATACCATATGACGTAATACGTTATAACGTTATACCATATGTCGTTATACCATATAACGTAATACGTTATAACGTTATACCATATGACGTAATACGTTATAACGTTATACCATATGACGTAATACGTTATAACGTTATACCATATAACGTAATAAGTTATAACGTTATACCATATGACGTTATACCATATAACGTAATACATTATAACGTTATACCATATGACGTTATACCATATAACGTTATACCATATAACGTTATACCATATAACGTAATACGTTATAACGTTATACCATATATCGTAATACGTTATAACGTTATACCGTATGACGTTATATCATATAGCGTAATACGTTATAACGTTATACCGTATGACGTTATATCATATAGCGTAATACGTTATAACGTTATACCATATAACGTAATACGTTATAACGTTATACCGTATGACGTTATATCATATAGCGTAATACGTTATAACGTTATACCATATGTCGTTATACCATATAACGTAATACGTTATAACGTTATACCATATAACGTAATACGTTATAACGTTATACCATATAACGTAATACGTTATAACGTTATACCATATAACGTAATACGTTATAACGTTATACCATATAACGTAATACGTTATAACGTTATACCATATGTCGTTATACCATATAACGTAATACGTTATAACGTTATACCATATAACGTAATACGTTATAACGTTATACCATATAACGTAATAAGTTATAACGTTATACCATATGACGTTATACCATATAACGTAATACGTTATAACGTTATACCATATAACGTAATACGTTATAACGTTATACCATGTAACGTAATACGTTATAACGTTATACCATATGTCGTTATACCATATAACGTAATAAGTTATAACGTTATACCATATGACGTTATACCATATAACGTAATACGTTATAACGTTATACCATATAACGTAATACGTTATAACGTTATACCATATAACGTAATACGTTATAACGTTATACCATATGTCGTTATACCATATAACGTAATACGTTATAACGTTATACCATATAACGTAATACGTTATAACGTTATACCATATGACGTTATACCATATAACGTAATACGTTAAAACGTTATACCATATAACGTAATACGTTATAACGTTATACCATATAACGTAATACGTTATAACGTTATACCATATAACGTTATACCATATAACGTAATACGTTATAACGTTATACCATATGACGTAATACGTTATAACGTTATACCATATGACGGTATACCATATGACGTAATACGTTATAACGTTATACCATATGTCGTTATACCATATAACGTAATACGTTATAACGTTATACCATATGACGTAATACGTTATAACGTTATACCATATGACGGTATACCATATGACGTAATACGTTATAACGTTATACCATATATCGTAATACGTTATAACGTTATACCATATGTCGTTATACCATATAACGTAATACGTTATAACGTTATACCATATGACGTTATACCATATAACGTTATACCATATAACGTAATACGTTATAACGTTATACCATATATCGTAATACGTTATAACGTTATACCGTATGACGTTATATCATATAGCGTAATACGTTATAACGTTATACCATATGTCGTTACACCATATAACGTAATACGTTATAACGTTATACCATATAACGTAATACGTTATAACGTTATACCATATAACGTAATACGTTATAACGTTATACCATATAACGTAATACGTTATAAAGTTATACCATATAACGTAATACGTTATAACGTTATACCATATAACGTAATACGTTATAACGTTATACCATATATCGTAATACGTTATAACGTTATACCGTATGACGTTATATCATATAGCGTAATACGTTATAACGTTATACCATATGTCGTTACACCATATAACGTAATACGTTATAACGTTATACCATATAACGTAATACGTTATAACGTTATACCATATATCGTAATACGTTATAACGTTATACCGTATGACGTTATATCATATAGCGTAATACGTTATAACGTCATACCGTATGACGTTATATCATATAGCGTAATACGTTATAACGTTATACCATATAACGTAATACGTTATAACGTTATACCGTATGACGTTATATCATATAGCGTAATACGTTATAACGTTATACCATATGTCGTTATACCATATAACGTAATACGTTATAACGTTATACCATATAACGTAATACGTTATAACGTTATACCATATAACGTAATACGTTATAACGTTATACCATATAACGTAATAAGTTATAACGTTATACCATATGACGTTATACCATATAACGTAATACGTTATAACGTTATACCATATAACGTAATACGTTATAACGTTATACCATATAACGTAATACGTTATAACGTTATACCATATGTCGTTATACCATATAACGTAATACGTTATAACGTTATACCATATAACGTAATACGTTATAACGTTATACCATATAACGTAATAAGTTATAACGTTATACCATATGACGTTATACCATATAACGTAATACGTTATAACGTTATACCATATGACGTTATACCATATAACGTTATACCATATAACGTTATACCATATAACGTAATACGTTATAACGTTATACCATATATCGTAATACGTTATAACGTTATACCGTATGACGTTATATCATATAGCGTAATACGTTATAACGTTATACCGTATGACGTTATATCATATAGCGTAATACGTTATAACGTTATACCATATAACGTAATACGTTATAACGTTATACCGTATGACGTTATATCATATAGCGTAATACGTTATAACGTTATACCATATGTCGTTATACCATATAACGTAATACGTTATAACGTTATACCATATAACGTAATACGTTATAACGTTATACCATATAACGTAATACGTTATAACGTTATACCATATAACGTAATACGTTATAACGTTATACCATATGTCGTTATACCATATAACGTAATACGTTATAACGTTATACCATATAACGTAATACGTTATAACGTTATACCATATAACGTAATAAGTTATAACGTTATACCATATGACGTTATACCATATAACGTAATACGTTATAACGTTATACCATATAACGTAATACGTTATAACGTTATACCATATAACGTAATACGTTATAACGTTATACCATATGTCGTTATACCATATAACGTAATACGTTATAACGTTATAACGTTATACCTTATGACTTTATACCATATAACGTAATATGTTATAACGTTATACCATATGACGTTATACCATATAACGTAATACGTTAAAACGCTATACCATATAACGTAATACGTTATAACGTTATACCATATAACGTAGTACGTTATAACGTTATACCATATAACGTTATACCATATAACGTAATACGTTATAACGTTATACCATATGACGTAATACGTTATAACGTTATACCATATGACGGTATACCATATGACGTAATACGTTATAACGTTATACCATATGTCGTTATACCATATAACGTAATACGTTATAACGTTATACCATATGACGTTATACCATATAACGTAATACGTTATAACGTTATACCATATGATGTCATACCATATGACGTTATACCATATAACGTAGTACGATATAACGTTATACCATATAACGTAATACGTTATAACGTTATACCATATGTCGTTATACCATATAACGTAATACGTTATAACGTTATACCATATAACGTAATACGTTATAACGTTATACCATATAACGTAATACGTTATAACGTTATACCATATGTCGTTATACCATATAACGTAATACGTTATAACGTTATACCATATAACGTAATACGTTATAACGTTATACCATATAACGTAATACGTTATAACGTTATACCATATAACGTTATACCATATAACGTAATACGTTATAACGTTATACCATATGACGTAATACGTTATAACGTTATACCATATGACGGTATACCATATGACGTAATACGTTATAACGTTATACCATATATCGTAATACGTTATAACGTTATACCATATGTCGTTATACCATATAACGTAATACGTTATAACGTTATACCATATAACGTAATACGTTATAACGTTATACCATATAACGTAATACGTTATAACGTTATACCATATAACGTAATACGTTATAACGTTATACCATATAACGTAATACGTTATAACGTTATACCATATGACGTAATACGTTATAACGTTATACCATATGACGGTATACCATATGACGTAATACGTTATAACGTTATACCATATGTCGTTATACCATATAACGTAATACGTTATAACGTTATACCATATGACGTTATACCATATAACGTAATACGTTATAACGTTATACCATATGACGTCATACCATATGACGTATACCATATAACGTAGTACGATATAACGTTATACCATATAACGTAATACGTTATGACGTTATACCATATGTCGTTATACCATATAACGTAATACGTTATAACGTTATACCATATAACGTAATACGTTATAACGTTACACCATATAACGTAATACGTTACAACGTTATACCATATAACGTAATACGTTATAACGTTATACCATATGACGGTATACCATATGACGTAATACGTTATAACGTTATACCATATATCGTAATACGTTATAACGTTATACCATATGTCGTTATACCATATAACGTAATACGTTATAACGTTATACCATATAACGTAATACGTTATAACGTTATACCATATAACGTAATAAGTTATGACGTTATACCATATGACGTTATACCATATAACGTAATACGGTATAACGTTATGCCATATGACGTTATACCATATAACGTAATACGTTATAACGTTATACCTTATGACTTTATACCATATAACGTAATACGTTATAACGTTATACCATATGACGTTATACCATATAACTTAATACGTTATAACGTTATACCATATAACGTAATACGTTATAACGTTATACCATATGTCGTTATACCATATAACGTAATACGTTATAACGTTATACCATATGACGGTATACCATATAACGTAATACGTTGTAACGTTATACCTTATGACTTTATACCATATAACGTAATACGTTATAACGTTATACCATATGACGTTACACCATATAACGTAATACGTTATAACGTTATACCATATAACGTAATACGTTATAACGTTATACCATATGTCGTTATACCATATAACTTAATACGTTATAACGTTATACTATATAACGTAATACGTTATAACGTTATACCATATGACGTCATACGTTATAACGTTATACCATATAACGTAATACGTTATAACGTTATACCATATATCGTATTACGTTATAAGTTTATACCGTATGACGTTATATCATATAGCGTAATACGTTATAACGTTATACCATATGTCGTTATTCCATATAACGTAATACGTTATAACGTTATACCATATAACGTAATACGTTATAACGTTATACCATATAACGTAATAAGTTATGACGTTATACCATATGACGTTATACCATATAACGTAATACGTTATAACGTTATGCCATATGACGTTATACCATATAACGTAATACGTTATAACGTTATACCTTATGACTTTATACCATATAACGTAATACGTTATAACGTTATACCATATGACGTTATACCATATAACGTAATACGTTATAACGTTATACCATATAACGTAATACGTTATAACGTTATACGATATGTCGTTATACCATATAACGTAATACGTTATAACGTTATACCATATAACGTAATACGTTATAACGTTATACCATATGACGGTATACCATATAACGTAATACGTTGTAACGTTATACCTTATGACTTTATACCATATAACGTAATACGTTATAACGTTATACCATATGACGTTATACCATATAACGTAATACGTTATAACGTTATACCATATAACGTAATACGTTATAACGTTATACCATATAACGTAATAAGTTATGACGTTATACCATATGACGTTATATCATATAACGTAATACGTTATAACGTTATGCCATATGACGTTATACCATATAACGTAATACGTTATAACGTTATACCTTATGACTTTATACCATATAACGTAATACGTTATAACGTTATACCATATGACGTTATACCATATAACGTAATACGTTATAACGTTATACCATATAACGTAATACGTTATAACGTTATACCATATGTCGTTATACCATATAACGTAATACGTTATATCGTTATACTATATAACGTAATACGTTATAACGTTATACCGTATGACGATATATCATATAGCGTAATACGTTATAACGTTATACCGTATGACGTTATGTCATATAGCGTAATACGTTATAACGTTATACCATATAACGTAATACGTTATAACGTTATACCGTATGACGTTATATCATATAGCGTAATACGTTATAACGTTATACCATATGTCGTTATAAAATATAACGTAATACGTTATAACGTTATACCATATAACGTAATACGTTATAACGTTATACCATATGTCGTTATACCATATAACGTAATACGTTATAACGTTATACCATATAACGTAATACGTTATAACGTTATACCATATAACGTAATAAGTTATAACGTTATACCATATGACGTTATACCATATAACGTAATACGTTATAACGTTATACCATATAACGTAATACGTTATAACGTTATACCATATAACGTTATGCCATATAACGTAATACGTTATAAAGTTATACCATATAACGTAATACGTTATAACGTTATACCATATGACGTTATACCATATAACGTTATACCATATAACGTAATACGTTATAACGTTATACCATATATCGTAATACGTTATAACGTTATACCATATGTCGTTATACCATATAACGTAATACGTTATAACGTTATACCATATAACGTAATACGTTATAACGTTATACCATATGACGGTATACCATATGACGTAAAACGTTATAACGTTATACCATATGTCGTTATACCATATAACGTAATACGTTATAACGTTATACCATATAACGTAATACGTTATAACGTTATACCACATGTCATTATACCATATAACGTAATACGTTATAACGTTATACCATATGACGTTATACCATATAACGTAATACGTTATAACGTTATACCATATAACGTAATACGATATAACGTTATACCATATGACGTTATACCATACAACGTAATACGTCATAACGTTATACCATATGTCGTTATACCATATAACGTAATACGTTATAACGTTATACCATATAACGTAATACGTTATAACGTTATACCATATAACGTAATACGTTATAACGTTATACCATATGTCGTTATACCATATAACGTAATACGTTATAACGTTATACCATATAACGTAATACGTTATAACGTTATACCTTATGACTTTATACCATATAACGTAATACGTTATAACGTTATACCATATGACGTTATACCATATAACGTAATACGTTAAAACGTTATACCATATAGCGTTATACCATATAACGTAATACGTTATAACATTATACCATATGACGTTATACCATATAACGTAGTACGATATAACGTTATACCATATAACGTAATACGTAATAACGTTATACCATATGTCGTTATACCATATAACGTAATACGTTATAACGTTATACCATATAACGTAATACGTTATAACGTTATACCATATGTCGTTATACCATATAACGTAATACGTTATAACGTTATACCATATAACGTAATACGTTATAACGTTATACCATATAACGTAATAAGTTATGACGTTATACCATATGACGTTATACCATATAACGTAATACGTTATAACATTATGCCATATGACGTTATACCATATAACGTAATACGTTATAACGTTATACCTTTTGTCTTTATACCATATAACGTAATACGTTATAACGTTATACCATATGACGTTATACCATATAACGTAATACGTTATAACGTTATACCATATAACGTAATACATTATAACGTTATACCATATGTCGTTATACCATATAACGTAATACGTTATAACGTTATACCATATAACGTAATACGTTATAACGTTATACCATATGACGGTATACCATATAACGTAATACGTTATAACGTTATACCTTATGACTTTATACCATATAACGTAATACGTTATAACGTTATACCATATGACGTTATACCATATAACGTAATACGTTAAAACGTTATACCATATAACGTAATACGTTATAACGTTATACCATATAACGTAATACGTTATAACGTTATACCATATAACGTTATACCATATAACGTAATACGTTATAACGTTATACCATATGACGTAATACGTTATAAAGTTATACCATATGACGGTATACCATATGACGTAATACGTTATAACGTTATACCATATGACGTTATACCATATGACGTTATACCATATAACGTAATACGTTATAACGTTATACCATATGACGTCATACCATATGACGTTATACCATATAACGTAGTACGATATAACGTTATACCATATAACGTAATACGTTATAACGTTATACCATATGTCGTTATACCATATAACGTAATACGTTATAACGTTATACCATATAACGTAATACATTATAACGTTATACCATATAACGTAATACGTTATAACGTTATACCATATAACGTAATACGTTATAACGTTATACCATATAACGTTATACCATATAACGTAATACGTTATAACGTTATACCATATGACGTAATACGTTATAACGTTATACCATATGACGGTATACCATATGACGTAATACGTTATAACGTTATACCATATGTCGTTATACCATACAACGTAATACGTTATAACGTTATACCATATGTCGTTATACCATATAACGTAATACGTTATAACGTTATAAGATATAACGTAATACCTTATAACGTTTTACCATATAACGTTATACGTTATAACGTTATACCATATGTCGTTATACCATATAACGTAATACGTTATAGCGTTATACCATATAACGTAATACGTTATAACGTTATACCATATAACGTAATACGTTATAACGTTATACCATATGACGTAATACGTTATAACGTTATACCATATGACGGTATACCATATGACGTAATACGTTATAACGTTATACCATATGTCGTTATACCATACAACGTAATACGTTATAACGTTATACCATATGTCGTTATACCATATAACGTAATACGTTATAACGTTATAAGATATAACGTTATACCATATGACGTTATACCATATAACGTAATACGTTATAACGTTATACCATATGACGTTATACCATATAACGTAATACGTTATAACGTTGTACCATATATCGTAATACGTTATAACGTTATACCATATGACGCTATACCATATGACGTTGTACCATATAACGTAATACGTTATAACGTTATACCATATGACGTCATACCAAATGACGTTATACCATATAACGTAATACGTTATAACGTTACACCATATGACGTTATACCATATACGTAATACGTTATAACGTTATACCATATAACGTAATAAGTTATAACGTTATACCATATGACGTTATACCATATAACGTCATACGCTATAACGTTGTACCATATGACGTTATACCATATGACGTTATACCATATAACGTAATACGTTATAACGTTATACCTTATGACGTTATACGTTATAACGTTATACCATATAACGTAATAAGTTATGATGTTATACCATATGACGTTATAGCATATAACGTAATACGTTATAACGTTGTACCTTATGACTTTATACCATATAACGTAATACGTTATAACGTTATACCATATGACGTTATAGCATATAACGTAATACGTTATAACGTTATACCATATAACGTAATACGTTATAACGTTATACCATATGTCGTTATACCATATAACGTAATACGTTCTAACGTTATACCATATAACGTAATACGTTATAACGTTATACCATATAACGTAATACGTTATAACGTTATGCCATTTAACGTAATAAGTTATAACGTTATACCATATGACGTTATACCATATAACGTAATACGTTATAACGTTGTACCTTATGACTTTATACCATATAACGTAATACGTTATAACGTTATACCATATGACGTTATAGCATATAACGTAATACGTTATAACGTTATACCATATAACGTAATATGTTATAACGTTATACCATATGTCGTTATACCATATAACGTAATACGTTATAACGTTACACCATATAACGTAATACGTTATAACGTTATACCATATGACGTTATACCATACAACGTAATACGTTATAACGTTATGCCATATGTCGTCATACCATATAACGTAATACGTTATAACGTTATACCATATAACGTAATACGTTATAACGTTATACCATATGACGTCATACCATATGACGTTATACCATATAACGTAATACGATATAACGTTATACCATATGACGTTATACCATACAACGTAATACGTTATACCGTTATACCATGTGTCGTTATACCATATAACGTAATACGTTATAACGTTATACCTTATGACTTTATACCACATAACGTAATACGTTATAACGTTATACCATATGACGTAATACGATATAACGTTATACCATATGACGCTATACCATATGACGTAATAAGTTATAACGTTATACCATATAACGTTATACCATATAACGTAATACGATATAACGTTATACCATATGACGTTATACCATACAACGTAATACGTTATAACGTTATACCATATGTCGTCATACCATATAACGTAATACGTTATAACGTTATACCATATAACGTAATACGTTATAACGTTATACCATATGTCGTTATACCATATAACGTAATACGTTATAACGTTATACCATATAACGTAATACGTTATAACGTTATACCATATGTCGTTATACCATATAACGTAATACGCTATAACGTTATACCATATAACGTAATACGTTATAACGTTATACCATATAACGTAATACGTTATAACGTTATACCATATGACGTTATACCATATAACGTAATACGTTATAACGTTATACCTTATGACTTTATACCATATAACGTAATACGTTATAACGTTATACCATATGCCGTTATACCATATAACGTAATACGTTATAACGTTATATCATATGACGTCATACCATATGACGTTATACCATATAACGTAATACGTTATAACGTTACACCATATGACGTTATACCATATAACGTAATACGTTATAACGTTATACCTTATGACTTTATACCATATAACGTAATACGTTATAACGTTATACCATATGACGTTATACCATATGACGTTATACCATATAACGTAATACGTTATAACGTTATGCCATATGACGTTATACCATATAACGTAATACGTTATAACGTTATACCTTATGACTTTATACCATATAACGTAATACGTTATAACGTTATACCATATGACGTTATACCATATAACGTAATACGTTATAACGTTATACCATATAACGTAATACGTTATAACGTTATACCATATGTCGTTATACCATATAACGTAATACGTTATAACGTTATACCATATAACGTAATACGTTATAACGTTATACCATATAACGTAATACGTTATAACGTTATACCTTATGACTTTATACCATATAACGTAATACGTTATAACGTTATACCATATGTCGTTATACCATATAACGTAATACGTTATAACGTTATACCATATAACGTAATACGTTATAACGTTATACCATATAACGTAATAAGATATAACGTTATACCATATGACGTTATACCATACAACGTAATACGTTATACCGTTATACCATATGTCGTTATACCATATAACGTAATACGTTATAACGTTATACCATATAACGTAATACGTTATAACGTTATACCATATGACGTAATACGATATAACGTTATACCATATGACGCTATATCATATGACGTAATACGTTATAACGTTATACCATATGTCGTTATACCATATAGCGTAATACGTTATAACGTTATACCATATGACGTTATACCATATAACGTAATATGTTATAACGTTATACCATATAACGTAATACGTTGTAACGTTATACCGTATGACGTTATATCATATAGCGTAATACGTTATAACGTTATACCATATGACGTTATACCATATAACGTAATACGTTATAACGTTATACCATGTAACGTAATACGTTATAACGTTATACCATATAACGTAATAAGTTATAACGTTATACCATATGACGTTATACCATATAACGTAATACGTTCTAACGTTATACCATATGACGTTATACCATATAACGTAATACGTTATAACGTTATACCATATGTCGTTATACCATATAACGTAATACGTTATAACGTTATACCATATAACGTAATACGTTATAACGTTATACCATATAACGTAATAAGTTATAACGTTATACCATATGACGTTATACCATATAACGTAATACGTTATAACATTATGCCATATGACGTTATACCATATAACGTAATACGTTATAACGTTATACCATATAACGTAATACGTTATAACGTTATACCATATGACGTTATAGCATATGACGTTATACCATATAACGTAATACGTTATAACGTTATAACATATGACGTTATACCATATGACGTTATACCATATAACGTAATACGTTATAACGTTATACCATATATAGTAATACGTTATAACGTTATACCATATGACGCCATACCATATGACGTTATACCATATAACGTAATACGTTATAACGTTATACCATATGTCGTTATACCATATAACGTAATACGTTATAACGTTATGCCATATGACGTTATACCATATAACGTAATACGTTATAACGTTATACCTTATGACGCTATACCATATAACGTAATACGTTATAACGTTATACCATATGACGTTATACCATATGACGTTATACCATATAACGTAATACGTTATAACGTTATACCATATGACGTTATACCATATGACGTTATACCATATAACGTAATACGTTATAACGTTATACCATATATCGTAATACGTTATAACGTTATACCATATGACGCCATACCATATGACGTTATACCATATAACGTCATACGCTATAACGTTGTACCATATGACGTTATACCATATAACGTCATACGCTATAACGTTGTACCATATGACGTTATACCATATGACGTTATACCATATAACGTAATACGTTATAACGTTATACGTTATGACGTTATACCATATAACGTAATACGTTATAACGTTATATCATATGACGTTATACCATATAACGTAATACGTTATAACGTTATACCATATAACGTAATACGTTATAACGTTATACCATATAACGTAATACGTTATAACGTTATACCATATAACGTAATACGTTATAACGTTATACCATATAACTTTATGCCATATAACGTAATACGTTATAACGTTATACCATATAACGTAATACGTTGTAACGTTATACCGTATGACGTTATATCATATAGCGTAATACGTTATAACGTTATACCATATGACGCTATACCATATAACGTAATACGTTATAACGTTATACCATATGACGTTATACCATATGACGTTATACCATATATCGTAATACGTTATAACGTTATACCATATGACGCTATACCATATGACGTTATACCATATAACGTAATACGATATAACGTTATAC
Organism: Bombus vancouverensis nearcticus; assembly: GCF_051014615.1. NCBI lineage: Eukaryota > Metazoa > Arthropoda > Insecta > Hymenoptera > Apidae > Bombus > Bombus vancouverensis. Next base: position 3,897,809 of record NC_134925.1, read on the forward strand.
CATATGACGTTATACCATACAACGTAGTACGTTATAACGTTATACCATTTGACGTTATACCATATAACGTAATACGTTATAACGTTATACCATATATCGTAATACGTTATAACGTTATACCATATGACGCTATACCATATGACGTTATACCATATAACGTAATACGCTATAACGTTATACCATATGACGTTATACCATACAACGTAATACGTTATAACGTTATACCATATGACGTCATACCGCATGACGTTATACCATATAAGGTAATGTCTTATAACGTTATACCATATGACGTTATACCATATAACGTAATACGTTATAACGTTATACCATATGACGTCATAACATATGACGTTATATCATATAACGTAATACGTTATAACGTTACACCATATGACGTTATACCATATACGTTATACGTTATAACGTTATACAATATAACGTAATAAGTTATAACGTTATACCATATGACGTTATACCATATAACGTCATACGCTATAACGTTGTACCATATGACGTTATACCATATGACGTTATACCGTATAACGTAATACGTTATAACGTTATACCATATGACGTTATACCATATAACGTAATACGTTACAACGTTATACCATGTAACGTAATACGTTATAACGTTATACCATATAACGTAATACGTTATAACGTTATACCATATAACGTAATACGTTATAACGTTATACCGTATGACGTTATATCATATAGCGTAATACGTTATAACGTTATACCATATAACGTAATACGTTATAACGTTATACCGTATGACGTTATATCATATAGCGTAATACGTTATAACGTTATACCATATGACGTTATACCATATAACGTAATACGATATAACGTTATACCATATGACGTTATACCATACAACGTAATACGTTATAACGTTATACCATATGTCGTTATACCATATATCGTAATACGTTATAACGTTATACCATATAACGTAATACGTTATAACGTTATACCGTATGACGTTATATCATATAGCGTAATACGTTATAACGTTATACCATATGACGTTATACCATATAACGTAATACGATATAACGTTATACCATATGACGTTATACCATACAACGTAATACGTTATAACGTTATACCATATGTCGTTATACCATATATCGTAATACGTTATAACGTTATACCATATAACGTAATACGTTATAACGTTATACCATATAACGTAATACGTTATAGCGTTATACCATATGACGTTATACCATATAACGTAATACGTTATAACGTTATACCTTATGACTTTATACCATATAACGTAATACGTTATAACGTTATACCATATGACGTTATACCATATAACGTAATACGATATAACGTTATACCATACAACGTAATACGTTATAACGTTATACCATATGTTGTTATACCATATATCGTAATACGTTATAACGTTATACCATATAACGTAATACGTTATAACGTTATACCATATAACGTAATACGTTATAACGTTATACCATATAACGTATTACGTTATAACGTTATACCATATGTCGTTATACCATATAACGTAATACGTTATAACGTTATACCATATAACGTAATACGTTATAACGTTATACCATATAACGTAATAAGTTATAACGTTATACCATATGACGTTATACCATATAACGTAATACTTTATAACGTTATACCATATGACGTTATACCATATAACGTAATACGTTAAAACGTTATACCATATAACGTAATACGTTATAACGTAATACGTTATAACTTTATACCATATAACGTAATACGTTATAACGTTATACCATATATCGTTATACCATATAACGTAATACGTTCTAACGTTATACCATATGACGTTATACCATATAACGTAATACGTTATAACGTTATACCATATGACGTAATACTTTATAACGTTATACCATATGTCGTTATACCATATAACGTAATACGTTATAACGTTATACCATATGACGTTATACCATATAACGTAATACGTTATAACGTTATACCATATATCGTAATACGATATAACGTTATACCATATAACGTTATGCCATATAACGTAATACGTTATAACGTTATACCATATAACGTAATACGTTATAACGTTATACCGTATGACGTTATATCATATAGCGTAATACGTTATAACGTTATACCATATAACGTAATACGTTATAACGTTATACCGTATGACGTTATACCATATGACGCAATACGTTATAACGTTATACCATATGTCGTTATACCATATAACGTAATACGTTATAACGTTATACCATATGACGTCATACCATATAACGTAATACGTTATAACGTTATACCATATGACGTTACGCCATACAACGAAATACGTTAGAACATTATACCATATAACGTAATACGTTATAACGTTATACCATATGACGCTATACCGTATAACGTAATACGTTATAACGTTATACCATATGACGTTATACCATATGACGTTATACCATATAACGTAATACGTTATAACGTTATACCATATGACGTTATACCATATGACGTTATACCATATGACGTTATACCATATAACGTAATACGTTATAACGTTATACCATATGACGTTATACCATATGACGTTATACCATATAACGTAATACGTTATAACGTTATACCATATAACGTAATAAGTTATAACGTTATACCATATGACGTTATACCATATAACGTAATACTTTATAACGTTATACCATATGACGTTATACCATATAACGTAATACGTTAAAACGTTATACCATATAACGTAATACGTTATAACGTTATACCATATAACGTAATAAGTTATAACGTTATACCATATGACGTTATACCATATAACGTAATACTTTATAACGTTATACCATATGACGTTATACCATATAACGTAATACGTTAAAACGTTATACCATATAACGTAATACGTTATAACGTTATACCATATAACGTAATACGTTATAACGTTATACCATATAACGTAATACGTTATAGCGTTATACCATATGACGTTATACCATATAACGTAATACGTTATAACGTTATACCTTATGACTTTATACCATATAACGTAATACGTTATAACGTTATACCATATGACGTTATACCATATAACGTAATACGATATAACGTTATACCATACAACGTAATACGTTATAACGTTATACCATATGTCGTTATACCATATATCGTAATACGTTATAACGTTATACCATATAACGTAATACGTTATAACGTTATACCATATAACGTAATACGTTATAACGTTATACCATATAACGTATTACGTTATAACGTTATACCATATGTCGTTATACCATATAACGTAATACGTTATAACGTTATACCATATAACGTAATACGTTATAACGTTATACCATATAACGTAATAAGTTATAACGTTATACCATATGACGTTATACCATATAACGTAATACTTTATAACGTTATACCATATGACGTTATACCATATAACGTAATACGTTAAAACGTTATACCATATAACGTAATACGTTATAACGTTATACCATATAACGTAATACGTTATAACGTTATACCATATATCGTTATACCATATAACGTAATACGTTCTAACGTTATACCATATGACGTTATACCATATAACGTAATACGTTATAACGTTATACCATATGACGTAATACTTTATAACGTTATACCATATGTCGTTATACCATATAACGTAATACGTTATAACGTTATACCATATGACGTTATACCATATAACGTAATACGTTATAACGTTATACCATATATCGTAATACGATATAACGTTATACCATATAACGTTATGCCATATAACGTAATACGTTATAACGTTATACCATATAACGTAATACGTTATAACGTTATACCGTATGACGTTATATCATATAGCGTAATACGTTATAACGTTATACCATATAACGTAATACGTTATAACGTTATACCGTATGACGTTATACCATATGACGCAATACGTTATAACGTTATACCATATGTCGTTATACCATATAACGTAATACGTTATAACGTTATACCATATGACGTCATACCATATAACGTAATACGTTATAACGTTATACCATATGACGTTACGCCATACAACGAAATACGTTAGAACATTATACCATATAACGTAATACGTTATAACGTTATACCATATGACGCTATACCGTATAACGTAATACGTTATAACGTTATACCATATGACGTTATACCATATGACGTTATACCATATAACGTAATACGTTATAACGTTATACCATATGACGTTATACCATATGACGTTATACCATATGACGTTATACCATATAACGTAATACGTTATAACGTTATACCATATGACGTTATACCATATGACGTTATACCATATAACGTAATACGTTATAACGTTATACCATATATCGTAATACGTTATAACGTTATACCATATGACGCTATACCATATGACGTTATACCATATAACGTAATACGATATAACGTTATACCATATGACGTTATACCATACAACGTAGTACGTTATAACGTTATACCATATGACGTTATACCATATAACGTAATACGTTATAACGTTATACCATATATCGTAATACGTTATAACGTAATACCATATGACGCTATACCATATGACGTTATACCATATAACGTAATACGATATAACGTTATACCATATGACGTTATACCATACAACGTAATACGTTATAACGTTATACCATATGACGTCATACCGCATGACGTTATGCCATATAAGGTAATATCTTATAACGTTATACCATATGACGTTATACCATATAACGTAATACGTTATAACGTTATACCATATGACGTCATAACATATGACGTTATATCATATAACGTAATACGTTATAACGTTACACCATATGACGTTATACCATATACGTAATACGTTATAACGTTATACCATATAACGTAATAAGTTATAACGTTATACCATATGACGTTATACCATATAACGTCATACGCTATAACGTTGTACCATATGACGTTATACCATATGACGTTATACCGTATAACGTAATACGTTATAACGTTATACCATATGACGTTATACCATATAACGTAATACGTTACAACGTTATACCATGTAACGTAATACGTTATAACGTTATACCATATAACGTAATACGTTATAACGTTATACCATATAACGTAATACGTTATAACGTTATACCGTATGACGTTATATCATATAGCGTAATACGTTATAACGTTATACCATATAATGTAATACGTTATAACGTTATACCGTATGACGTTATATCATATAGCGTAATACGTTATAACGTTATACCTTATGACGTTATACCATATAACGTAATACGTTATAACGTTATACCATATGACGCTATACCATATAACGTAATACGTTATAACGTTATACCATATGACGTTGTACCATATGACGTTATACCATATAACGTAATACGTTATAACGTTATACCATATGACGTTATACCATAAAACGTAATACGTTATAACGTTATACCATATATCGTAATACGTTATAACGTTATACCATATGACGTAATACGTTATAACGTTATACCATATAACGTAATACGTTATAACGTTATACCATATAACGTAATACGTTATAACGTTATACCATATAACGTATTACGTTATAACGTTATACCATATGTCGTTATACCATATAACGTAATACGTTATAACGTTATACCATATAACGTAATACGTTATAACGTTATACCATATAACGTAATAAGTTATAACGTTATACCATATGACGTTATACCATATAACGTAATACTTTATAACGTTATACCATATGACGTTATACCATATAACGTAATACGTTAAAACGTTATACCATATAACGTAATACGTTATAACGTTATACCATATAACGTAATACGTTATAACGTTATACCATATATCGTTATACCATATAACGTAATACGTTCTAACGTTATACCATATGACGTTATACCATATAACGTAATACGTTATAACGTTATACCATATGACGTAATACTTTATAACGTTATACCATATGTCGTTATACCATATAACGTAATACGTTATAACGTTATACCATATGACGTTATACCATATAACGTAATACGTTATAACGTTATACCATATATCGTAATACGATATAACGTTATACCATATAACGTTATGCCATATAACGTAATACGTTATAACGTTATACCATATAACGTAATACGTTATAACGTTATACCGTATGACGTTATATCATATAGCGTAATACGTTATAACGTTATACCATATAACGTAATACGTTATAACGTTATACCGTATGACGTTATATCATATAGCGTAATACGTTATAACGTTATACCATATGACGTTATACCATATAACGTAATAAGTTATAACGTTATACCATATGACGTTATACCATATAACGTAATACGTTATAACGTTGTACCATATGTCGTTATACCATATAACGTAATACGTTATAACGTTATACCATATAACGTAATACGTTATAACGTTATACCTTATGACTTTATACCATATAACGTAATACGTTATAACGTTATACCATATGACGTTATACCATATAACGTAATACGTTAAAACGTTATACCATATAACGTAATACGTTATAACGTTATACCATATAACGTAATACGTTATAACGTTATACCATATAACGTTATACCATATAACGTAATACGTTATAACGTTATACCATATGACGTAATACGTTATAACGTTATACCATATGACGCTATACCATATGACGCAATACGTTATAACGTTCTACCATATATCGTTATACCATATAACGTAATACGTTATAACGTTATACCATATGACGTCATACCATATAACGTAATACGTTATAACGTTATACCATATGACGTTACGCCATACAACGAAATACGTTAGAACATTATACCATATAACGTAATACGTTATAACGTTATACCATATGACGCTATACCGTATAACGTAATACGTTATAACGTTATACCATATGACGTTATACCATATGACGTTATACCATATAACGTAATACGTTATAACGTTATACCATATGACGTTATACCATATGACGTTATACCATATGACGTTATACCATATAACGTAATACGTTATAACGTTATACCATATGACGTTATACCATATGACGTTATACCATATAACGTAATACGTTATAACGTTATACCATATATCGTAATACGTTATAACGTTATACCATATGACGCTATACCATATGACGTTATACCATATAACGTAATACGATATAACGTTATACCATATGACGTTATACCATACAACGTAGTACGTTATAACGTTATACCATATGACGTTATACCATATAACGTAATACGTTATAACGTTATACCATATATCGTAATACGTTATAACGTAATACCATATGACGCTATACCATATGACGTTATACCATATAACGTAATACGATAAAACGTTATACCATATGACGTTATACCATACAACGTAATATGTTATAACGTTATACCATATGACGTCATACCGCATGACGTTATGCCATATAAGGTAATATCTTATAACGTTATACCATATGACGTTATACCATATAACGTAATACGTTATAACGTTATACCATATGACGTCATAACATATGACGTTATATCATATAACGTAATACGTTATAACGTTACACCATATGACGTTATACCATATACGTAATACGTTATAACGTTATACCATATAACGTAATAAGTTATAACGTTATACCATATGACGTTATACCATATAACGTCATACGCTATAACGTTGTACCATATGACGTTATACCATATGACGTTATACCGTATAACGTAATACGTTATAACGTTATACCATATGACGTTATACCATATAACGTAATACGTTACAACGTTATACCATGTAACGTAATACGTTATAACGTTATACCATATAACGTAATACGTTATAACGTTATACCATATAACGTAATACGTTATAACGTTATACCGTATGACGTTATATCATATAGCGTAATACGTTATAACGTTATACCATATAATGTAATACGTTATAACGTTATACCGTATGACGTTATATCATATAGCGTAATACGTTATAACGTTATACCTTATGACGTTATACCATATAACGTAATACGTTATAACGTTATACCATATGACGCTATACCATATAACGTAATACGTTATAACGTTATACCATATGACGTTGTACCATATGACGTTATACCATATAACGTAATACGTTATAACGTTATACCATATGACGTTATACCATATGACGTTATACCATATGACGTTATACCATATGACGTTATACCATATAACGTAATACGTTATAACGTTATACCATATATCGTAATACGTTATAACGTTATACCATATGACGCCATACCATATGACGTTATACCATATAACGTCATACGCTATAACGTTGTACCATATGACGTTATACCATATAACGTCATACGCTATAACGTTGTACCATATGACGTTATACCATATGACGTTATACCATATAACGTAATGCGTTATAACGTTATACGTTATGACGTTATACCATATAACGTAATACGTTATAACGTTATATCATATGACGTTATACCATATAACGTAATACGTTATAACGTTATACCATATAACGTAATACGTTATAACGTTATACCATATAACGTAATACGTTATAACGTTATACCATATAACTTTATGCCATATAACGTAATACGTTATAACGTTATACCATATAACGTAATACGTTGTAACGTTATACCGTATGACGTTATATCATATAGCGTAATACGTTATAACGTTATACCATATGACGCTATACCATATAACGTAATACGTTATAACGTTATACCATATGACGTTATACCATATGACGTTATACCATATATCGTAATACGTTATAACGTTATACCATATGACGCTATACCATATGACGTTATACCATATAACGTAATACGATATAACGTTATACCATATGACGTTATACCATACAACGTAGTACGTTATAACGTTATACCATTTGACGTTATACCATATAACGTAATACGTTATAACGTTATACCATATATCGTAATACGTTATAACGTTATACCATATGACGCTATACCATATGACGTTATACCATATAACGTAATACGCTATAACGTTATACCATATGACGTTATACCATACAACGTAATACGTTATAACGTTATACCATATGACGTCATATCGCATGACGTTATACCATATAAGGTAATATCTTATAACGTTATACCATATGACGTTATACCATATAACGTAATAAGTTATAACGTTATACCATATGACGTTATACCATATAACGTCATACGCTATAACGTTGTACCATATGACGTTATACCATATGACGTTATACCGTATAACGTAATACGTTATAACGTTATACCATATGACGTTATACCATATAACGTAATACGTTACAACGTTATACCATGTAACGTAATACGTTATAACGTTATACCATATAACGTAATACGTTATAACGTTATACCATATAACGTAATACGTTATAACGTTATACCGTATGACGTTATATCATATAGCGTAATACGTTATAACGTTATACCATATAACGTAATACGTTATAACGTTATACCGTATGACGTTATATCATATAGCGTAATACGTTATAACGTTATACCATATGACGTTATACCATATAACGTAATACGATATAACGTTATACCATATGACGTTATACCATACAACGTAATACGTTATAACGTTATACCATATGTCGTTATACCATATATCGTAATACGTTATAACGTTATACCATATAACGTAATACGTTATAACGTTATACCATATAACGTAATACGTTATAGCGTTATACCATATGACGTTATACCATATAACGTAATACGTTATAACGTTATACCTTATGACTTTATACCATATAACGTAATACGTTATAACGTTATACCATATGACGTTATACCATATAACGTAATACGATATAACGTTATACCATACAACGTAATACGTTATAACGTTATACCATATGTCGTTATACCATATATCGTAATACGTTATAACGTTATACCATATAACGTAATACGTTATAACGTTATACCATATAACGTAATACGTTATAACGTTATACCATATAACGTATTACGTTATAACGTTATACCATATGTCGTTATACCATATAACGTAATACGTTATAACGTTATACCATATAACGTAATACGTTATAACGTTATACCATATAACGTAATAAGTTATAACGTTATACCATATGACGTTATTCCATATAACGTAATACTTTATAACGTTATACCATATGACGTTATACCATATAACGTAATACGTTAAAACGTTATACCATATAACGTAATACGTTATAACGTTATACCATATAACGTAATACGTTATAACGTTATACCATATATCGTTATACCATATAACGTAATACGTTCTAACGTTATACCATATGACGTTATACCATATAACGTAATACGTTATAACGTTATACCATATGACGTAATACTTTATAACGTTATACCATATGTCGTTATACCATATAACGTAATACGTTATAACGTTATACCATATGACGTTATACCATATAACGTAATACGTTATAACGTTATACCATATATCGTAATACGATATAACGTTATACCATATAACGTTATGCCATATAACGTAATACGTTATAACGTTATACCATATAACGTAATACGTTATAACGTTATACCGTATGACGTTATATCATATAGCGTAATACGTTATAACGTTATACCATATAACGTAATACGTTATAACGTTATACCGTATGACGTTATACCATATGACGCAATACGTTATAACGTTATACCATATGTCGTTATACCATATAACGTAATACGTTATAACGTTATACCATATGACGTCATACCATATAACGTAATACGTTATAACGTTATACCATATGACGTTACGCCATACAACGAAATACGTTAGAACATTATACCATATAACGTAATACGTTATAACGTTATACCATATGACGCTATACCGTATAACGTAATACGTTATAACGTTATACCATATGACGTTATACCATATGACGTTATACCATATAACGTAATACGTTATAACGTTATACCATATGACGTTATACCATATGACGTTATACCATATGACGTTATACCATATAACGTAATACGTTATAACGTTATACCATATGACGTTATACCATATGACGTTATACCATATAACGTAATACGTTATAACGTTATACCATATAACGTAATAAGTTATAACGTTATACCATATGACGTTATACCATATAACGTAATACTTTATAACGTTATACCATATGACGTTATACCATATAACGTAATACGTTAAAACGTTATACCATATAACGTAATACGTTATAACGTTATACCATATAACGTAATAAGTTATAACGTTATACCATATGACGTTATACCATATAACGTAATACTTTATAACGTTATACCATATGACGTTATACCATATAACGTAATACGTTAAAACGTTATACCATATAACGTAATACGTTATAACGTTATACCATATAACGTAATACGTTATAACGTTATACCATATAACGTAATACGTTATAGCGTTATACCATATGACGTTATACCATATAACGTAATACTTTATAACGTTATACCATATATCGTTATACCATATAACGTAATACGTTCTAACGTTATACCATATGACGTTATACCATATAACGTAATACGTTATAACGTTATACCATATGACGTAATACTTTATAACGTTATACCATATGTCGTTATACCATATAACGTAATACGTTATAACGTTATACCATATGACGTTATACCATATAACGTAATACGTTATAACGTTATACCATATATCGTAATACGATATAACGTTATACCATATAACGTTATGCCATATAACGTAATACGTTATAACGTTATACCATATAACGTAATACGTTATAACGTTATACCGTATGACGTTATATCATATAGCGTAATACGTTATAACGTTATACCATATAACGTAATACGTTATAACGTTATACCGTATGACGTTATACCATATGACGCAATACGTTATAACGTTATACCATATGTCGTTATACCATATAACGTAATACGTTATAACGTTATACCATATGACGTCATACCATATAACGTAATACGTTATAACGTTATACCATATGACGTTACGCCATACAACGAAATACGTTAGAACATTATACCATATAACGTAATACGTTATAACGTTATACCATATGACGCTATACCGTATAACGTAATACGTTATAACGTTATACCATATGACGTTATACCATATGACGTTATACCATATAACGTAATACGTTATAACGTTATACCATATGACGTTATACCATATGACGTTATACCATATGACGTTATACCATATAACGTAATACGTTATAACGTTATACCATATGACGTTATACCATATGACGTTATACCATATAACGTAATACGTTATAACGTTATACCATATAACGTAATAAGTTATAACGTTATACCATATGACGTTATACCATATAACGTAATACTTTATAACGTTATACCATATGACGTTATACCATATAACGTAATACGTTAAAACGTTATACCATATAACGTAATACGTTATAACGTTATACCATATAACGTAATAAGTTATAACGTTATACCATATGACGTTATACCATATAACGTAATACTTTATAACGTTATACCATATGACGTTATACCATATAACGTAATACGTTAAAACGTTATACCATATAACGTAATACGTTATAACGTTATACCATATAACGTAATACGTTATAACGTTATACCATATAACGTAATACGTTATAGCGTTATACCATATGACGTTATACCATATAACGTAATACGTTATAACGTTATACCTTATGACTTTATACCATATAACGTAATACGTTATAACGTTATACCATATGACGTTATACCATATAACGTAATACGATATAACGTTATACCATACAACGTAATACGTTATAACGTTATACCATATGTCGTTATACCATATATCGTAATACGTTATAACGTTATACCATATAACGTAATACGTTATAACGTTATACCATATAACGTAATACGTTATAACGTTATACCATATAACGTATTACGTTATAACGTTATACCATATGTCGTTATACCATATAACGTAATACGTTATAACGTTATACCATATAACGTAATACGTTATAACGTTATACCATATAACGTAATAAGTTATAACGTTATACCATATGACGTTATACCATATAACGTAATACTTTATAACGTTATACCATATGACGTTATACCATATAACGTAATACGTTAAAACGTTATACCATATAACGTAATACGTTATAACGTTATACCATATAACGTAATACGTTATAACGTTATACCATATATCGTTATACCATATAACGTAATACGTTCTAACGTTATACCATATGACGTTATACCATATAACGTAATACGTTATAACGTTATACCATATGACGTAATACTTTATAACGTTATACCATATGTCGTTATACCATATAACGTAATACGTTATAACGTTATACCATATGACGTTATACCATATAACGTAATACGTTATAACGTTATACCATATATCGTAATACGATATAACGTTATACCATATAACGTTATGCCATATAACGTAATACGTTATAACGTTATACCATATAACGTAATACGTTATAACGTTATACCGTATGACGTTATATCATATAGCGTAATACGTTATAACGTTATACCATATAACGTAATACGTTATAACGTTATACCGTATGACGTTATACCATATGACGCAATACGTTATAACGTTATACCATATGTCGTTATACCATATAACGTAATACGTTATAACGTTATACCATATGACGTCATACCATATAACGTAATACGTTATAACGTTATACCATATGACGTTACGCCATACAACGAAATACGTTAGAACATTATACCATATAACGTAATACGTTATAACGTTATACCATATGACGCTATACCGTATAACGTAATACGTTATAACGTTATACCATATGACGTTATACCATATGACGTTATACCATATAACGTAATACGTTATAACGTTATACCATATGACGTTATACCATATGACGTTATACCATATGACGTTATACCATATAACGTAATACGTTATAACGTTATACCATATGACGTTATACCATATGACGTTATACCATATAACGTAATACGTTATAACGTTATACCATATATCGTAATACGTTATAACGTTATACCATATGACGCTATACCATATGACGTTATACCATATAACGTAATACGATATAATGTTATACCATATGACGTTATACCATACAACGTAGTACGTTATAACGTTATACCATATGACGTTATACCATATAACGTAATACGTTATAACGTTATACCATATATCGTAATACGTTATAACGTAATACCATATGACGCTATACCATATGACGTTATACCATATAACGTAATACGATATAACGTTATACCATATGACGTTATACCATACAACGTAATACGTTATAACGTTATACCATATGACGTCATACCGCATGACGTTATGCCATATAAGGTAATATCTTATAACGTTATACCATATGACGTTATACCATATAACGTAATACGTTATAACGTTATACCATATGACGTCATAACATATGACGTTATATCATATAACGTAATACGTTATAACGTTACACCATATGACGTTATACCATATACGTAATACGTTATAACGTTATACCATATAACGTAATAAGTTATAACGTTATACCATATGACGTTATACCATATAACGTCATACGCTATAACGTTGTACCATATGACGTTATACCATATGACGTTATACCGTATAACGTAATACGTTATAACGTTATACCATATGACGTTATACCATATAACGTAATACGTTACAACGTTATACCATGTAACGTAATACGTTATAACGTTATACCACATAACGTAATACGTTATAACGTTATACCATATAACGTAATACGTTATAACGTTATACCGTATGACGTTATATCATATAGCGTAATACGTTATAACGTTATACCATATAATGTAATACGTTATAACGTTATACCGTATGACGTTATATCATATAGCGTAATACGTTATAACGTTATACCTTATGACGTTATACCATATAACGTAATACGTTATAACGTTATACCATATGACGCTATACCATATAACGTAATACGTTATAACGTTATACCATATGACGTTGTACCATATGACGTTATACCATATAACGTAATACGTTATAACGTTATACCATATGACGTTATACCATAAAACGTAATACGTTATAACGTTATACCATATATCGTAATACGTTATAACGTTATACCATATGACGTAATACGTTATAACGTTATACCATATAACGTAATACGTTATAACGTTATACCATATAACGTAATACGTTATAACGTTATACCATATAACGTATTACGTTATAACGTTATACCATATGTCGTTATACCATATAACGTAATACGTTATAACGTTATACCATGTAACGTAATACGTTATAACGTTATACCATATAACGTAATAAGTTATAACGTTATACCATATGACGTTATACCATATAACGTAATACTTTATAACGTTATACCATATGACGTTATACCATATAACGTAATACGTTAAAACGTTATACCATATAACGTAATACGTTATAACGTTATACCATATAACGTAATACGTTATAACGTTATACCATATATCGTTATACCATATAACGTAATACGTTCTAACGTTATACCATATGACGTTATACCATATAACGTAATACGTTATAACGTTATACCATATGACGTAATACTTTATAACGTTATACCATATGTCGTTATACCATATAACGTAATACGTTATAACGTTATACCATATGACGTTATACCATATAACGTAATACGTTATAACGTTATACCATATATCGTAATACGATATAACGTTATACCATATAACGTTATGCCATATAACGTAATACGTTATAACGTTATACCATATAACGTAATACGTTATAACGTTATACCGTATGACGTTATATCATATAGCGTAATACGTTATAACGTTATACCATATAACGTAATACGTTATAACGTTATACCGTATGACGTTATATCATATAGCGTAATACGTTATAACGTTATACCATATGACGTTATACCATATAACGTAATAAGTTATAACGTTATACCATATGACGTTATACCATATAACGTAATACGTTATAACGTTGTACCATATGTCGTTATACCATATAACGTAATACGTTATAACGTTATACCATATAACGTAATACGTTATAACGTTATACCTTATGACTTTATACCATATAACGTAATACGTTATAACGTTATACCATATGACGTTATACCATACAACGTAATACGTTAAAACGTTATACCATATAACGTAATACGTTATAACGTTATACCATATAACGTAATACGTTATAACGTTATACCATATAACGTTATACCATATAACGTAATACGTTATAACGTTATACCATATGACGTAATACGTTATAACGTTATACCATATGACGCTATACCATATGACGCAATACGTTATAACGTTATACCATATGTCGTTATACCATATAACGTAATACGTTATAACGTTATACCATATGACGTCATACCATATAACGTAATACGTTATAACGTTATACCATATGACGTTACGCCATACAACGAAATACGTTAGAACATTATACCATATAACGTAATACGTTATAACGTTATACCATATGACGCTATACCGTATAACGTAATACGTTATAACGTTATACCATATGACGTTATACCATATGACGTTATACCATATAACGTAATACGTTATAACGTTATACCATATGACGTTATACCATATGACGTTATACCATATGACGTTATACCATATAACGTAATACGTTATAACGTTATACCATATGACGTTATACCATATGACGTTATACCATATAACGTAATACGTTATAACGTTATACCATATATCGTAATACGTTATAACGTTATACCATATGACGCTATACCATATGACGTTATACCATATAACGTAATACGATATAACGTTATACCATATGACGTTATACCATACAACGTAGTACGTTATAACGTTATACCATATGACGTTATACCATATAACGTAATACGTTATAACGTTATACCATATATCGTAATACGTTATAACGTAATACCATATGACGCTATACCATATGACGTTATACCATATAACGTAATACGATATAACGTTATACCATATGACGTTATACCATACAACGTAATATGTTATAACGTTATACCATATGACGTCATACCGCATGACGTTATGCCATATAAGGTAATATCTTATAACGTTATACCATATGACGTTATACCATATAACGTAATACGTTATAACGTTATACCATATGACGTCATAACATATGACGTTATATCATATAACGTAATACGTTATAACGTTACACCATATGACGTTATACCATATACGTAATACGTTATAACGTTATACCATATAACGTAATAAGTTATAACGTTATACCATATGACGTTATACCATATAACGTCATACGCTATAACGTTGTACCATATGACGTTATACCATATGACGTTATACCGTATAACGTAATACGTTATAACGTTATACCATATGACGTTATACCATATAACGTAATACGTTACAACGTTATACCATGTAACGTAATACGTTATAACGTTATACCATATAACGTAATACGTTATAACGTTATACCATATAACGTAATACGTTATAACGTTATACCGTATGACGTTATATCATATAGCGTAATACGTTATAACGTTATACCATATAATGTAATACGTTATAACGTTATACCGTATGACGTTATATCATATAGCGTAATACGTTATAACGTTATACCTTATGACGTTATACCATATAACGTAATACGTTATAACGTTATACCATATGACGCTATACCATATAACGTAATACGTTATAACGTTATACCATATGACGTTGTACCATATGACGTTATACCATATAACGTAATACGTTATAACGTTATACCATATGACGTTATACCATAAAACGTAATACGTTATAACGTTATACCATATATCGTAATACGTTATAACGTTATACCATATGACGTAATACGTTATAACGTTATACCATATAACGTAATACGTTATAACGTTATATAATATAACGTAATACGTTATAACGTTATACCATATAACGTTATCCCATATAACGTAATACGTTATAACGTTATACCATATAACGTAATACGTTATAACGTTATACTGTATGACGTTATATCATATAACGTAATACGTTATAACGTTATACCATATGACGTAATACTTTATAACGTTATACCATATGTCGTTATACCATATAACGTAATACGTTATAACGTTATACCATATGACGTTATACCATATAACGTAATACGTTATAACGTTATACCATATAACGTAATACGATATAACGTTATACCATATAACGTTATGCCATATAACGTAATACGTTATAACGTTATACCATATAACGTAATACGTTATAACGTTATACCGTATGACGTTATATCATATAGCGTAATACGTTATAACGTTATACCATATAACGTAATACGTTATAACGTTATACCGTATGACGTTATATCATATAGCGTAATACGTTATAACGTTATACCATATGACGTTATACCATATAACGTAATAAGTTATAACGTTATACCATATGACGTTATACCATATAACGTAATACGTTATAACGTTATACCATATGTCGTTATACCATATAACGTAATACGTTATAACGTTATACCATATAACGTAATACGTTATAACGTTATACCTTATGACTTTATACCATATAACGTAATACGTTATAACGTTATACCATATGACGTTATACCATATAACGTAATACGTTAAAACGTTATACCATATAACGTAATACGTTATAACGTTATACCATATAACGTAATACGTTATAACGTTATACCATATAACGTTATACCATATAACGTAATACGTTATAACGTTATACCATATGACGTAATACGTTATAACGTTATACCATATGACGCTATACCATATGACGCTATACCATATGACGCAATACGTTATAACGTTATACCATATGTCGTTATACCATATAACGTAATACGTTATAACGTTATACCATATGACGTCATACCATATAACGTAATACGTTATAACGTTATACCATATGACGTTACGCCATACAACGAAATACGTTAGAACATTATACCATATAACGTAATACGTTATAACGTTATACCATATGACGCTATAGCGTATAACGTAATACGTTATAACGTTATACCATATGACGTTATACCATATGACGTTATACCATATAACGTAATACGTTATAAGGTTATACCATATGACGTTATACCATATGACGTTATACCATATGACGTTATACCATATAACGTAATACGTTATAACGTTATACCATATGACGTTATACCATATGACGTTATACCATATAACGTAATACGTTATAACGTTATACCATATATCGTAATACGTTATAACGTTATACCATATGACGCTATACCATATGACGTTATACCATATAACGTAATACGATATAACGTTATACCATATGACGTTATACCATACAACGTAGTACGTTATAACGTTATACCATATGACGTTATACCATATAACGTAATACGTTATAACGTTATACCATATATCGTAATACGTTATAACGTAATACCATATGACGCTATACCATATGACGTTATACCATATAACGTAATACGATATAGCGTTATACCATATGACGTTATACCATACAACGTAATACGTTATAACGTTATACCATATGACGTCATACCGCATGGCGTTATGCCATATAAGGTAATATCTTATAACGTTATACCATATGACGTTATACCATATAACGTAATACGTTATAACGTTATACCATATGACGTCATAACATATGACGTTATATCATATAACGTAATACGTTATAACGTTACACCATATGACGTTATACCATATACGTAATACGTTATAACGTTATACCATATAACGTAATAAGTTATAACGTTATACCATATGACGTTATACCATATAACGTCATACGCTATAACGTTGTACCATATGACGTTATACCATATGACGTTATACCGTATAACGTAATACGTTATAACGTTATACCATATGACGTTATACCATATAACGTAATACGTTACAACGTTATACCATGTAACGTAATACGTTATAACGTTATACCATATAACATAATACGTTATAACGTTATACCATATAACGTAATACATTATAACGTTATACCGTATGACGTTATATCATATAGCGTAATACGTTATAACGTTATACCATATAATGTAATACGTCATAACGTTATACCGTATGACGTTATATCATATAGCGTAATACGTTATAACGTTATACCATATGACGTTATACCATATAACGTAATACGTTATAACGTTATACCATGTGACGCTATACCATATAACGTAATACGTTATAACGTTATACCATATGACGTTGTACCATATGACGTTATACCATATAACGTAATACGTTATAACGTTATACCATATGACGTTATACCATAAAACGTAATACGTTATAACGTTATACCATATATCGTAATACGTTATAACGTTATACCATATGACGTAATACGTTATAACGTTATACCATATAACGTAATACGTTATAACGTTATACCATATAACGTAATACGTTATAACGTTATACCATATAACGTTATCCCATATAACGTAATACGTTATAACGTTATACCATATAACGTAATACGTTATAACGTTATACTGTATGACGTTATATCATATAGCGTAATACGTTATAACGTTATACCATATAACGTAATACGTTATAACGTTATACCGTATGACGTTATATCATATAGCGTAATACGTTTTAACGTTATACCATATGACGTTATACCATATAACGTAATACGTTATAACGTTATACCATGTAACGTAATACGTTATAAAGTTATACCGTATAACGTAATAAGTTATAACGTTATACCATATGACGTTATACCACATAGCGTAATACGTTCTAACGTTATACCATATGACGTTATACCATATAACGTAATACGTTATAACGTTATACCATATAACGTAATACGTTATAACGTTATACCGTATGACGTTATATCATATAGCGTAATACGTTATAACGTTATACCATATAACGTAATACGTTATAACGTTATACCGTATGACGTTATATCATATAGTGTAATACGTTATAACGTTATACCATATAACGTAATACGTTACAACGTTATACCATGTAACGTAATACGTTATAACGTTATACCATATAACGTAATAAGTTATAACGTTATAGCATATGACGTTATACCATATAACGTAATACATTCTAATGTTATACCATATGACGTTATACCATATAACGTAATACGTTATAGCGTTATACCATATGTCGTTATACCATATAACGTAATACGTTATAACGTTATACCATATAACGTAATACGTTATAACGTTATACCATATGACGCTATACCATATAACGTAATACGTTATAACGTTATACCATATGACGTTGTACCATATGACGTTATACCATATAACGTAATACGTTATAACGTTATACCATATGACGTTATACCATATAACGTTATACCATATAACGTAATACGTTATAACGTTATACCATATATCGTAATACGTTATAACGTTATACCATATGACGCTATACCATATGACGTTATACCATATAACTTAATACGTTATAACGTTATACCATATGACGTTATACCATATGTCGTTATACCATATAACGTAATACGTTAGAACATTATACCATATAACGTAATACGTTATAACGTTATACCATATGACGCTATACCATATAACGTAATACGTTATAACGTTATACCATATGACGTTATACCATATGACGTTATACCATATAACGTAATACGTTATAACGTTATACCATATGACGTTATACCATATAACGTAATACGTTATAACGTTATACCATATATCGTAATACGTTATAACGTTATACCATATGACGCCATACCATATGACGTTATACCATATAACGTCATACGCTATAACGTTGTACCATATGACGTTATACCATATGACGTTATACCATATAACGTAATACGTTATAACGTTATACCTTATGACGTTATACCATATAACGTAATACGTTATAACGTTTTATCATATGACGTTATACCATATAACGTAATACGTTATAACGTTATACCATATAATGTAATACGTTATAACGTTATACCATATAACGTAATACGTTATAACGTTATACCATATAACGTAATACGTTATAACGTTATACCATATAACGTAATACGTTATAACGTTATACCATATAACGTAATACGTTATAACGTTATACCATATAACGTTATGCCATATAACGTAATACGTTATAACGTTATACCATATGACCTTATACCATATAACGTAATACGTTATAACGTTATACCATGTAACGTAATACGTTATAACGTTATACCATATAACGTAATAAGTTATAACGTTATACCATATGACGTTATACCATATAACGTAATACGTTCTAACGTTATACCATATGACGTTATACCATATAACGTAATACGTTATAACGTTATACCATATGTCGTTATACCATATAACGTAATGCGTTATAACGTTATACCATATAACGTAATGCGTTATAACGTTATACCATATAACGTAATACGTTATAACGTTATACCATATAACGTTATACCATATAACGTAATACGTTATAACGTTATACCATATGACGTAATACGTTATAACGTTATACCATATGACGCTATACCATATGACGCAATACGTTATAACGTTATACCATATGTCGTTATACCATATAACGTAATACGTTATAACGTTATACCATATGACGTCATACCATATAACGTAATACGTTATAACGTTATACCATATGACGTTATGCCATACAACGAAATACGTTAGAACATTATACCATATAACGTAATACGTTATAACGTTATACCATATGACGCTATACCGTATAACGTAATACGTTATAACGTTATACCATATGACGTTATACCATATGACGTTATACCATATAACGTAATACGTTATAACGTTATACCATATAACGTAATACGTTATAACGTTATACCATATAACGTAATACGTTATAACGTTATACCATATAACGTTATGCCATATAACGTAATACGTTATAACGTTATACCATATAACGTAATAAGTTATAACGTTATACCATATGACGTTATACCATATAACGTAATACGTTCTAACGTTATACCATATGACGTTATACCATATAACGTAATACGTTATAACGTTATACCATATGTCGTTATACCATATAACGTAATGCGTTATAACGTTATACCATATAACGTAATGCGTTATAACGTTATACCATATAACGTAATACGTTATAACGTTATACCATATAACGTTATACCATATAACGTAATACGTTATAACGTTATACCATATGACGTAATACGTTATAACGTTATACCATATGACGCTATACCATATGACGCAATACGTTATAACGTTATACCATATGTCGTTATACCATATAACGTAATACGTTATAACGTTATACCATATGACGTCATACCATATAACGTAATACGTTATAACGTTATACCATATGACGTTATGCCATACAACGAAATACGTTAGAACATTATACCATATAACGTAATACGTTATAACGTTATACCATATGACGCTATACCGTATAACGTAATACGTTATAACGTTATACCATATGACGTTATACCATATGACGTTATACCATATAACGTAATACGTTATAACGTTATACCATATGACGTTATACCATATGACGTTATACCATATGACGTTATACCATATGACGTTATACCATACAACGTAATACGTTATAACGTTATACCATATGACGTCATACCGCATGACGTTATGCCATATAAGGTAATATCATATAACGTTATACCATATGACGTTATACCATATAACGTAATACGTTATAACGTTATACCATATGACGTCATAACATATGACGTTATATCATATAACGTAATACGTTATAACGTTACACCATATGACGTTATACCATATACGTAATACGTTATAACGTTATACCATATAACGTAATAAGTTATAACGTTATACCATATGACGTTATACCATATAACGTCATACGCTATAACGTTGTACCATATGACGTTATACCATATGACGTTATACCGTATAACGTAATACGTTATAACGTTATACCATATGACGTTATACCAAATAACGTTATACCATATAACGTAATACGTTATAACGTTATACCATATATCGTAATACGTTATAACGTTATACCATATGACGTCATAACATATGACGTTATATCATATAACGTAATACGTTATAACGTTATACCATATATCGTAATACGTTATAACGTTATACCATATGACGTCATAACATATGACGTTATATCATATAACGTAATACGTTATAACGTTATACCATATGACGCTATACCATATAACGTAATACGTTATAACGTTATACCATATGACGTTGTACCATATGACGTTATACCATATAACGTAATACGTTATAACGTTATACCATATGACGTTATACCATATGACGCTATACCATATAACGTAATACGTTATAACGTTATACCATATGACGTTGTACCATATGACGTTATACCATATAACGTAATACGTTATAACGTTATACCATATGACGTTATACCATAAAACGTAATACGTTATAACGTTATACCATATATCGTAATACGTTATAACGTTATACCATATGACGTAATACGTTATAACGTTATACCATATAACGTAATATGTTATAACGTTATACCATATAACGTAATACGTTATAACGTTATACCATATAACGTTATCCCATATAACGTAATACGTTATAACGTTATACCATATAACGTAATACGTTATAACGTTATACTGTATGACGTTATATCATATAGCGTAATACGTTATAACGTTATACCATATAACGTAATACGTTATAACGTTATACCGTATGACGTTATATCATATAGCGTAATACGTTTTAACGTTATACCATATGACGTTATACCATATAACGTAATACGTTATAACGTTATACCATGTAACGTAATACGTTATAACGTTATACCGTATAACGTAATAAGTTATAACGTTATACCACATAGCGTAATACGTTCTAACGTTATACCATATGACGTTATACCATATAACGTAATACGTTATAACGTTATACCATATAACGTAATACGTTATAACGTTATACCGTATGACGTTATATCATATAGCGTAATACGTTATAACGTTATACCATATAACGTAATACGTTATAACGTTATACCGTATGACGTTATATCATATAGTGTAATACGTTATAACGTTATACCATATAACGTAATACGTTACAACGTTATACCATGTAACGTACTACGTTATAACGTTATACCATATAACGTAATAAGTTATAACGTTATAGCATATGACGTTATACCATATAACGTAATACATTCTAATGTTATACCATATGACGTTATACCATATAACGTAATACGTTATAGCGTTATACCATATGTCGTTATACCATATAACGTAATACGTTATAACGTTATACCATATAACGTAATACGTTATAACGTTATACCATATGACGCTATACCATATAACGTAATACGTTATAACGTTATACCATATGACGTTATACCATATAACGTAATACGTTACAACGTTATACCATGTAACGTAATACGTTATAACGTTATACCATATAACGTAATACGTTATAACGTTATACCATATAACGTAATACGTTATAAAGTTATACCGTATGACGTTATATCATATAGCGTAATACGTTATAACGTTATACCATATAACGTAATACGTTATAACGTTATACCGTATGACGTTATATCATATAGCGTAATACGTTATAACGTTATACCATATGACGTTATACCATATAACGTAATACGATATAACGTTATACCATATGACGTTATACCATACAACGTAATACGTTATAACGTTATACCATATGTCGTTATACCATATATCGTAATACGTTATAACGTTATACCATATAACGTAACACGTTATAACGTTATACCATATAACGTAATACGTTATAGCGTTATACCATATGACGTTATACCATATAACGTAATACGTTATAACGTTATACCTTATGACTTTATACCATATAACGTAATACGTTATAACGTTATACCATATGACGTTATACCATATAACGTAATACGATATAACGTTATACCATATGACATTATACCATACAACGTAATACGTTATAACGTCATACCATATGTCGTTATACCATATATCGTAATACGTTATAACGTTATACCATATAACGTAATACGTTATAACGTTATACCATATAACGTAATACGTTATAACGTTATACCATATAACGTAATACGTTATAACGTTATACCATATAACGTAATACGTTATAACGTTATACCATATATCGTTATACCATATAACGTAATACGTTCTAACGTTATACCATATGACGTTATACCATATAACGTAATACGTTATAACGTTATACCATATGACGTAATACTTTATAACGTTATACCATATGTCGTTATACCATATAACGTAATACGTTATAACGTTATACCATATGACGTTATACCATATGACGTTATACCATATAACGTAATACGTTATAACGTTATACCATATGACGTTATACCATATGACGTTATACCATATGACGTTATACCATACAACGTAATACGTTATAACGTTATACCATATGACGTCATACCGCATGACGTTATGCCATATAAGGTAATATCATATAACGTTATACCATATGACGTTATACCATATAACGTAATACGTTATAACGTTATACCATATGACGTCATAACATATGACGTTATATCATATAACGTAATACGTTATAACGTTACACCATATGACGTTATACCATATACGTAATACGTTATAACGTTATACCATATGACGTCATACCATATAACGTAATACGTTATAACGTTATACCATATGACGTTATGCCATATGACGTTATACCATATGACGTTATACCATATGACGTTATACCATACAACGTAATACGTTATAACGTTATACCATATGACGTCATACCGCATGACGTTATGCCATATAAGGTAATATCATATAACGTTATACCATATGACGTTATACCATATAACGTAATACGTTATAACGTTATACCATATGACGTCATAACATATGACGTTATATCATATAACGTAATACGTTATAACGTTACACCATATGACGTTATACCATATACGTAATACGTTATAACGTTATACCATATAACGTAATAAGTTATAACGTTATACCATATGACGTTATACCATATAACGTCATACGCTATAACGTTGTACCATATGACGTTATACCATATGACGTTATACCGTATAACGTAATACGTTATAACGTTATACCATATGACGTTATACCATATAACGTTATACCATATAACGTAATACGTTATAACGTTATACCATATATCGTAATACGTTATAACGTTATACCATATGACGTCATAACATATGACGTTATATCATATAACGTAATACGTTATAACGTTATACCATATGACGCTATACCATATAACGTAATACGTTATAACGTTATACCATATGACGTTGTACCATATGACGTTATACCATATAACGTAATACGTTATAACGTTATACCATATGACGTTATACCATATGATGCTATACCATATAACGTAATACGTTATAACGTTATACCATATGACGTTGTACCATATGACGTTATACCATATAACGTAATACGTTATAACGTTATACCATATGACGTTATACCATAAAACGTAATACGTTATAACGTTATACCATATATCGTAATACGTTATAACGTTATACCATATGACGTAATACGTTATAACGTTATACCATATAACGTAATATGTTATAACGTTATACCATATAACGTAATACGTTATAACGTTATACCATATAACGTTATCCCATATAACGTAATACGTTATAACGTTATACCATATAACGTAATACGTTATAACGTTATACTGTATGACGTTATATCATATAGCGTAATACGTTATAACGTTATACCATATAACGTAATACGTTATAACGTTATACCGTATGACGTTATATCATATAGCGTAATACGTTTTAACGTTATACCATATGACGTTATACCATATAACGTAATACGTTATAACGTTATACCATGTAACGTAATACGTTATAACGTTATACCGTATAACGTAATAAGTTATAACGTTATACCATATGACGTTATACCACATAGCGTAATACGTTCTAACGTTATACCATATGACGTTATACCATATAACGTAATACGTTATAACGTTATACCATATAACGTAATACGTTATAACGTTATACCGTATGACGTTATATCATATAGCGTAATACGTTATAACGTTATACCATATAACGTAATACGTTATAACGTTATACCGTATGACGTTATATCATATAGTGTAATACGTTATAACGTTATACCATATAACGTAATACGTTACAACGTTATACCATGTAACGTAATACGTTATAACGTTATACCATATAACGTAATAAGTTATAACGTTATAGCATATGACGTTATACCATATAACGTAATACATTCTAATGTTATACCATATGACGTTATACCACATAACGTAATACGTTATAGCGTTATACCATATAACGTAATACGTTATAACGTTATACCATATAACGTAATACGTTATAACGTTATACCATATGACGCTATACCATATAACGTAATACGTTATAACGTTATACCATATGACGTTATACCATATAACGTAATACGTTACAACGTTATACCATGTAACGTAATACGTTATAACGTTATACCATATAACGTAATACGTTATAACGTTATACCATATAACGTAATACGTTATAACGTTATACCGTATGACGTTATATCATATAGCGTAATACGTTATAACGTTATACCATATAACGTAATACGTTATAACGTTATACCGTATGACGTTATATCATATAGCGTAATACGTTATAACGTTATACCATATGACGTTATACCATATAACGTAATACGATATAACGTTATACCATATGACGTTATACCATACAACGTAATACGTTATAACGTTATACCATATGTCGTTATACCATATATCGTAATACGTTATAACGTTATACCATATAACGCAATACGTTATAACGTTATACCATATAACGTAATACGTTATAGCGTTATACCATATGACGTTATACCATATAACGTAATACGTTATAACGTTATACCTTATGACTTTATACCATATAACGTAATACGTTATAACGTTATACCATATGACGTTATACCATATAACGTAATACGATATAACGTTATACCATATGACGTTATACCATACAACGTAATACGTTATAACGTTATACCATATGTCGTTATACCATATATCGTAATTCGTTATAACGTTATACCATATAACGTAATACGTTATAACGTTATACCATATAACGTAATACGTTATAACGTTATACCATATAACGTAATACGTTATAACGTTATACCATATAACGTAATACGTTATAACGTTATACCATATAACGTAATACGTTATAACGTTATACCATATATCGTTATACCATATAACGTAATACGTTCTAACGTTATACCATATGACGTTATACCATATAACGTAATACGTTATAACGTTATACCATATGACGTAATACTTTATAACGTTATACCATATGTCGTTATACCATATAACGTAATACGTTATAACGTTATACCATATGACGTTATACCATATAACGTAATACGTTATAACGTTATACCATATAACGTAATACGATATAACGTTATACCATATAACGTTATGCCATATAACGTAATACGTTATAACGTTATACCATATAACGTAATACGTTATAACGTTATACCGTATGACGTTATATCATATAGCGTAATACGTTATAACGTTATACCATATAACGTAATACGTTATAACGTTATACCGTATGACGTTATATCATATAGCGTAATACGTTATAACGTTATACCATATGACGTTATACCATATAACGTAATAAGTTATAACGTTATACCATATGACGTTATACCATATAACGTAATACGTTATAACGTTATACCATATGTCGTTATACCATATAACGTAATACGTTATAACGTTATACCATGTAACGTAATACGTTATAACGTTATACCTTATGACTTTATACCATATAACGTAATACGTTATAACGTTATACCATATGACGTTATACCATATAACGTAATACGTTAAAACGTTATACCATATAACGTAATACGTTATAACGTTATACCATATAACGTAATACGTTATAACGTTATACCATATAACGTTATACCATATAACGTAATACGTTATAACGTTATACCATATGACGTAATACGTTATAACGTTATACCATATGACGCTATACCATATGACGCAATACGTTATAACGTTATACCATATGTCGTTATACCATATAACGTAATACGTTATAACGTTATACCATATGACGTCATACCATATAACGTAATACGTTATAACGTTATACCATATGACGTTACGCCATACAACGAAATACGTTAGAACATTATACCATATAACGTAATACGTTATAACGTTATACCATATGACGCTATACCGTATAACGTAATACGTTATTACGTTATACCATATGACGTTATACCATATGACGTTATACCATATAACGTAATACGTTATAACGTTATACCATATGACGTTATACCATATGACGTTATACCATATGACGTTATACCATATAACGTAATACGTTATAACGTTATACCATATGACGTTATACCATATGACGTTATACCATATAACGTAATACGTTATAACGTTATACCATATATCGTAATACGTTATAACGTTATACCATATGACGCTATACCATATGACGTTATACCATATAACGTAATACGATATAACGTTATACCATATGACGTTATACCATACAACGTAGTACGTTATAACGTTATACCATATGACGTTATACCATATAACGTAATACGTTATAACGTTATACCATATATCGTAATACGTTACAACGTAATACCATATGACGCTATACCATATGACGTTATACCATATAACGTAATACGATATAACGTTATACCATATGACGTTATACCATACAACGTAATACGTTATAACGTTATACCATATGACGTCATACCGCATGACGTTATGCCATATAAGGTAATATCTTATAACGTTATACCATATGACGTTATACCATATAACGTAATACGTTATGACGTTATATCATATAACGTAATACGTTATAACGTTACACCATATGACGTTATACCATATACGTAATACGTTATAACGTTATACCATATAACGTAATAAGTTATAACGTTATACCATATGACGTTATACCATATAACGTCATACGCTATAACGTTGTACCATATGACGTTATACCATATGACGTTATACCGTATAACGTAATACGTTATAACGTTATACCATATGACGTTATACCATATAACGTAATACGTTACAACGTTATACCATGTAACGTAATACGTTATAATGTTATACCATATAACGTAATACGTTATAACGTTATATCATATAGCGTAATACGTTATAACGTTATACCATATAACGTAATACGTTATAACGTTATACCGTATGACGTTATATCATATAGCGTAATACTTTATAACGTTATACCATATGACGTTATACCATATAACGTAATACGTTATAACGTTATACCATATGACGCTATACCATATAACGTAATACGTTATAACGTTATACCATATGACGTTGTACCATATGACGTTATACCATATAACGTAATACGTTATAACGTTATACCATATGACGTTATACCATAAAACGTAATACGTTATACCGTTATACCATATATCGTAATACGTTATAAGGTTATACCATATGACGTAATACGTTATAACGTTATACCATATAACGTAATACGTTATAACGTTATACCATATAACGTAATACGTTATAACGTTATACCATATAACGTTATCCCATATAACGTAATACGTTATAACGTTATACCATATAACGTAATACGTTATAACGTTATACTGTATGACGTTATATCATATAGCGTAATACGTTATAACGTTATACCATATAACGTAATACGTTATAACGTTATACCGTATGACGTTATATCATATAGCGTAATACGTTTTAACGTTATACCATATGACGTTATACCATATAACGTAATACGTTATAACGTTATACCATGTAACGTAATACGTTATAAAGTTATACCGTATAACGTAATAAGTTATAACGTTATACCATATGACGTTATACCACATAGCGTAATACGTTCTAACGTTATACCATATGACGTTATACCATATAACGTAATACGTTATAACGTTATACCATATAACGTAATACGTTATAACGTTATACCGTATGACGTTATATCATATAGCGTAATACGTTATAACGTTATACCATATAACGTAATACGTTATAACGTTATACCGTATGACGTTATATCATATAGTGTAATACGTTATAACGTTATACCATATAACGTAATACGTTACAACGTTATACCATGTAACGTAATACGTTATAACGTTATACCATATAACGTAATAAGTTATAACGTTATAGCATATGACATTATACCATATAACGTAATACATTCTAATGTTATACCATATGACGTTATACCATATAACGTAATACGTTATAGCGTTATACCATATGTCGTTATACCATATAACGTAACACGTTATAACGTTATACCATATAACGTAATACGTTATAACGTTATACCATATGACGCTATACCATATAACGTAATACGTTATAACGTTATACCATATGACGTTGTACCATATGACGTTATACCATATAACGTAATACGTTATAACGTTATACCATATGACGTTATACCATATAACGTTATACCATATAACGTAATACGTTATAACGTTATACCATATATCGTAATACGTTATAACGTTATACCATATGACGCTATACCATATGACGTTATACCATATAACGTAATACGTTATAACGTTATACCATATGACGTTATACCATATGTCGTTATACCATATAACGTAATACGTTAGAACATTATACCATATAACGTAATACGTTATAACGTTATACCATATGACGCTATACCATATAACGTAATACGTTATAACGTTATACCATATGACGTTATACCATATGACGTTATACCATATAACGTAATACGTTATAACGTTATACCATATGACGTTATACCATATAACGTAATACGTTATAACGTTATACCATATATCGTAATACGTTATAACGTTATACCATATGACGCCATACCATATGACGTTATACCATATAACGTCATACGCTATAACGTTGTACCATATGACGTTATACCATATGACGGTATACCATATAACGTAATACGTTATAACGTTATACCTTATGACGTTATACCATATAACGTAATACGTTATAACGTTATATCATATAACGTAATACGTTACAACGTTATACCATGTAACGTAATACGTTATAACGTTATACCATATAACGTAATAAGTTATAACGTTATAGCATATGACATTATACCATATAACGTAATACATTCTAATGTTATACCATATGACGTTATACCATATAACGTAATACGTTATAGCGTTATACCATATGTCGTTATACCATATAACGTAACACGTTATAACGTTATACCATATAACGTAATACGTTATAACGTTATACCATATGACGCTATACCATATAACGTAATACGTTATAACGTTATACCATATGACGTTGTACCATATGACGTTATACCATATAACGTAATACGTTATAACGTTATACCATATGACGTTATACCATATAACGTTATACCATATAACGTAATACGTTATAACGTTATACCATATATCGTAATACGTTATAACGTTATACCATATGACGCTATACCATATGACGTTATACCATATAACGTAATACGTTATAACGTTATACCATATGACGTTATACCATATGTCGTTATACCATATAACGTAATACGTTATAACGTTATACCATATGACGTTATACCATATAACGTAATACGTTATAACGTTATACCATATATCGTAATACGTTATAACGTTATACCATATGACGCTATACCATATAACGTAATACGTTATAACGTTATACCATATGACGTTATACCATATGACGTTATACCATATAACGTAATACGTTATAACGTTATACCATATGACGTTATACCATATAACGTAATACGTTATAACGTTATACCATATATCGTAATACGTTATAACGTTATACCATATGACGCCATACCATATGACGTTATACCATATAACGTCATACGCTATAACGTTGTACCATATGACGTTATACCATATGACGGTATACCATATAACGTAATACGTTATAACGTTATACCTTATGACGTTATACCATATAACGTAATACGTTATAACGTTATATCATATGACGTTATACCATATAACGTAATACGTTATAACGTTATACCATGTAACGTAATACGTTATAACGTTATACCATATAACGTAATACGTTATAACGTTATACCATATAACGTAATACGTTATAACGTTATACCATATAACGTAATACGTTATAACGTTATACCATATAACGTAATACGTTATAACGTTATACCATATAACGTTATGCCATATAACGTAATACGTTATAACGTTATACCATATGACGTAATACGTTATAACGTTATACCATATAACGTTATGCCATATAACGTAATACGTTATAACGTTATACCATATGACCTTATACCATATAACGTAATACGTTATAGCGTTATACCATATGACGTTATACCATATAACGTAATACGTTATAACGTTATACCTTATGACTTTATACCATATAACGTAATACGTTATAACGTTATACCATATGACGTTATACCATATAACGTAATACGATATAACGTTATACCATATGACGTTATACCATACAACGTAATACGTTATAACGTTATACCATATGTCGTTATACCATATATCGTAATACGTTATAACGTTATACCATATAACGTAATACGTTATAACGTTATACCATATAACGTAATACGTTATAACGTTATACCATATAACGTATTACGTTATAACGTTATACCATATGTCGTTATACCATATAACGTAATACGTTATAACGTTGTACCATATAACGTAATACGTTATAACGTTATACCATATAACGTAATAAGTTATAACGTTATACCCTATGACGTTATACCATATAACGTAATACTTTATAACGTTATACCATATGACGTTATACCATATAACGTAATACGTTAAAACGTTATACCATATAACGTAATACGTTATAACGTTATACCATATAACGTAATACGTTATAACGTTATACCATATATCGTTATACCATATAACGTAATACGTTCTAACGTTATACCATATGACGTTATACCATATAACGTAATACGTTATAACGTTATACCATATGACGTAATACTTTATAACGTTATACCATATGTCGTTATACCATATAACGTAATACGTTATAACGTTATACCATATGACGTTATACCATATAACGTAATACGTTATAACGTTATACCATATGACGTTATACCATATAACGTTATACCATATAACGTAATACGTTATAACGTTATACCATATATCGTAATACGTTATAACGTTATACCATATGACGCTATACCATATGACGTTATACCATATAACGTAATACGTTATAACGTTATACCATATGACGTTATACCATATGTCGTTATACCATATAACGTAATACGTTAGAACATTATACCATATAACGTAATACGTTATAACGTTATACCATATGACGCTATACCATATAACGTAATACGTTATAACGTTATACCATATGACGTTATACCATATGACGTTATACCATATAACGTAATACGTTATAACGTTATACCATATGACGTTATACCATATAACGTAATACGTTATAACGTTATACCATATATCGTAATACGTTATAACGTTATACCATATGACGCCATACCATATGACGTTATACCATATAACGTCATACGCTATAACGTTGTACCATATGACGTTATACCATATGACGGTATACCATATAACGTAATACGTTATAACGTTATACCTTATGACGTTATACCATATAACGTAATATGTTATAACGTTAAATCATATGACGTTATACCATATAACGTAATACGTTATAACGTTATACCATATAACGTAATACGTTATAACGTTATACCATATAACGTAATACGTTATAACGTTATACCATATAACGTAATACGTTATAACGTTATACCATATAACGTAATACGTTATAACGTTATACCATATAACGTAATACGTTATAACGTTATACCATATAACGTTATGCCATATAACGTAATACGTTATAACGTTATACCATATGACGTAATACGTTATAACGTTATACCATATAACGTTATGCCATATAACGTAATACGTTATAACGTTATACCATATGACCTTATACCATATAACGTAATACGTTATAGCGTTATACCATATGACGTTATACCATATAACGTAATACGTTATAACGTTATACCTTATGACTTTATACCATATAACGTAATACGTTATAACGCTATACCATATGACGTTATACCATATAACGTAATACGATATAACGTTATACCATATGACGTTATACCATACAACGTAATACGTTATAACGTTATACCATATGTCGTTATACCATATATCGTAATACGTTATAACGTTATACCATATAACGTAATACGTTATAACGTTATACCATATAACGTAATACGTTATAACGTTATACCATATAACGTATTACGTTATAACGTTATACCATATGTCGTTATACCATATAACGTAATACGTTATAACGTTATACCATATAACGTAATACGTTATAACGTTATACCATATAACGTAATAAGTTATAACGTTATTCCATATGACGTTATACCATATAACGTAATACTTTATAACGTTATACCATATGACGTTATACCATATAACGTAATACGTTAAAACGTTATACCATATAACGTAATACGTTATAACGTTATACCATATAACGTAATACGTTATAACGTTATACCATATATCGTTATACCATATAACGTAATACGTTCTAACGTTATACCATATGACGTTATACCATATAACGTGATACGTTATAACGTTATACCATATGACGTAATACTTTATAACGTTATACCATATGTCGTTATACCATATAACGTAATACGTTATAACGTTATACCATATGACGTTATACCATATAACGTAATACGTTATAACGTTATACCATATGACGTTATACCATATAACGTTATACCATATAACGTAATACGTTATAACGTTATACCATATATCGTAATACGTTATAACGTTATACCATATGACGCTATACCATATGACGTTATACCATATAAAGTAATACTTTATAACGTTATACCATATGACGTTATACCATATGTCGTTATACCATATAACGTAATACGTTAGAACATTATACCATATAACGTAATACGTTATAACGTTATACCATATGACGCTATACCATATAACGTAATACGTTATAACGTTATACCATATGACGTTATACCATATAACGTAATACGTTATAACGTTATACCATATGACGTTATACCATATAACGTAATACGTTATAACGTTATACCATATATCGTAATACGTTATAACGTTATACCATATGACGCCATACCATATGACGCCATACCATATGACGTTATACCATATAACGTCATACGCTATAACGTTGTACCATATGACGTTATACCATATGACGGTATACCATATAACGTAATACGTTATAACGTTATACCTTATGACGTTATACCATATAACGTAATACGTTATAACGTTATATCATATGACGTTATACCATATAACGTAATACGTTATAACGTTATACCATATGACGTTACGCCATACAACGAAATACGTTAGAACATTATACCATATAACGTAATACGTTATAACGTTATACCATATGACGCTATACCGTATAACGTAATACGTTATAACGTTATACCATATGACGTTATACCATATGACGTTATACCATATAACGTAATACGTTATAACGTTATACCATATATCGTAATACGTTATAACGTTATACCATATGACGCTATACCATATGACGTTATACCATATAAAGTAATACTTTATAACGTTATACCATATGACGTTATACCATATAACGTAATACGTTATAACGTTATACCATATGACGTTATACCATATAACGTTATACCATATAACGTAATACGTTATAACGTTATACCATATATCGTAATACGTTATAACGTTATACCATATGACGCTATACCATATGACGTTATACCATATAAAGTAATACTTTATAACGTTATACCATATGACGTTATACCATATGTCGTTATACCATATAACGTAATACGTTATAACGTTATACCATATATCGTAATACGTTATAACGTTATACCATATGACGCTATACCATATGACGTTATACCATATAAAGTAATACTTTATAACGTTATACCATATGACGTTATACCATATGTCGTTATACCATATAACGTAATACGTTAGAACATTATACCATATAACGTAATACGTTATAACGTTATACCATATGACGCTATACCATATAACGTAATACGTTATAACGTTATACCATATGACGTTATACCATATAACGTAATACGTTATAACGTTATACCATATGACGTTATACCATATAACGTAATACGTTATAACGTTATACCATATATCGTAATACGTTATAACGTTATACCATATGACGCCATACCATATGACGCCATACCATATGACGTTATACCATATAACGTCATACGCTATAACGTTGTACCATATGACGTTATACCATATGACGGTATACCATATAACGTAATACGTTATAACGTTATACCTTATGACGTTATACCATATAACGTAATACGTTATAACGTTATATCATATGACGTTATACCATATAACGTAATACGTTATAACGTTATACCATATGACGTTACGCCATACAACGAAATACGTTAGAACATTATACCATATAACGTAATACGTTATAACGTTATACCATATGACGCTATACCGTATAACGTAATACGTTATAACGTTATACCATATGACGTTATACCATATGACGTTATACCATATAACGTAATACGTTATAACGTTATACCATATAACGTAATACGTTATAACGTTATACCATATAACGTAATACGTTATAACGTTATACCATATAACGTTATGCCATATAACGTAATACGTTATAACGTTATACCATATGACGTAATACGTTATAACGTTATACCATATAACGTTATGCCATATAACGTAATACGTTATAACGTTATACCATATGACCTTATACCATATAACGTAATACGTTATAGCGTTATACCATATGACGTTATACCATATAACGTAATACGTTATAACGTTATACCTTATGACTTTATACCATATAACGTAATACGTTATAACGTTATACCATATGACGTTATACCATATAACGTAATACGATATAACGTTATACCATATGACGTTATACCATACAACGTAATACGTTATAACGTTATACCATATGTCGTTATACCATATATCGTAATACGTTATAACGTTATACCATATAACGTAATACGTTATAACGTTATACCATATAACGTAATACGTTATAACGTTATACCATATAACGTATTACGTTATAACGTTATACCATATGTCGTTATACCATATAACGTAATACGTTATAACGTTATACCATATAACGTAATACGTTATAACGTTATACCATATAACGTAATAAGTTATAACGTTATACCATATGACGTTATACCATATAACGTAATACTCTATAACGTTATACCATATGACGTTATACCATATAACGTAATACGTTAAAACGTTATACCATATAACGTAATACGTTATAACGTTATACCATATAACGTAATACGTTATAACGTTATACCATATATGGTTATACCATATAACGTAATACGTTCTAACGTTATACCATATGACGTTATACCATATAACGTAATACGTTATAACGTTATACCATATGACGTAATACTTTATAACGTTATACCATATGTCGTTATACCATATAACGTAATACGTTATAACGTTATACCATATGACGTTATACCATATAACGTAATACGTTATAACGTTATACCATATAACGTAATACGATATAACGTTATACCATATAACGTTATGCCATATAACGTAATACGTTATAACGTTATACCATATAACGTAATACGTTATAACGTTATACCGTATGACGTTATATCATATAGCGTAATACGTTATAACGTTATACCATATAACGTAATACGTTATAACGTTATACCGTATGACGTTATATCATATAGCGTAATACGTTATAACGTTATACCATATGACGTTATACCATATAACGTAATACGTTATAACGTTATACCATATGTCGTTATACCATATAACGTAATACGTTATAACGTTATACCATATAACGTAATACGTTATAACGTTATACCATATGACGTTATACCATATAACGTAATACGTTAAAACGTTATACCATATAACGTAATACGTTATAACGTTATACCATATAATGTAATACGTTATAACGTTATACCATATAACGTTATACCATATAACGTAATACGTTATAACGTTATACCATATGACGTAATACGTTATAACGTTATACCATATGACGCTATACCATATGACGCAATACGTTATAACGTTATACCATATGTCGTTATACCATATAACGTAATACGTTATAACGTTATACCATATGACGTCATACCATATAACGTAATACGTTATAACGTTATACCATATGACGTTACGCCATACAACGAAATACGTTAGAACATTATACCATATAACGTAATACGTTATAACGTTATACCATATGACGCTATACCGTATAACGTAATACGTTATAACGTTATACCATATGACGTTATACCATATGACGTTATACCATATAACGTAATACGTTATAACGTTATACCATATGACGTTATACCATATGACGTTATACCATATGACGTTATACCATATAACGTAATACGTTATAGCGTTATACCATATGACGTTATACCATATGACGTTATACCATATAACGTAATACGTTATAACGTTATACCATATATCGTAATACGTTATAACGTTATACCATATGACGCTATACCATATGACGTTATACCATATAACGTAATACGATATAACGTTATACCATATGACGTTATACCATACAACGTAGTACGTTATAACGTTATACCATATGACGTTATACCATATAACGTAATACGTTATAACGTTATACCATATATCGTAATACGTTATAACGTAATACCATATGACGCTATACCATATGACGTTATACCATATAACGTAATACGATATAACGTTATACCATATGACGTTATACCATACAACGTAATACGTTATAACGTTATACCATATGACGTCATACCGCATGACGTTATGCCGTATAAGGTAATATCTTATAACGTTATACCATATGACGTTATACCATATAACGTAATACGTTATAACGTTATACCATATGACGTTATATCATATAACGTAATACGTTATAACGTTACACCATATGACGTTATACCATATACGTAATACGTTATAACGTTATACCATATAACGTAATAAGTTATAACGTTATACCATATGACGTTATACCATATAACGTCATACGCTATAACGTTGTACCATATGACGTTATACCATATGACGTTATACCGTATAACGTAATACGTTATAACGTTATACCATATGACGTTATACCATATAACGTAATACGTTACAACGTTATACCATGTAACGTAATACGTTATAACGTTATACCATATGACGTTATACCATATAACGTAATACGATATAACGTTATACCATATGACGTTATACCATACAACGTAATACGTTATAACGTTATACCATATGACGTCATACCGCATGACGTTATG
The DNA here is from genome assembly GCF_051014615.1 of Bombus vancouverensis nearcticus. Lineage (NCBI taxonomy): Eukaryota > Metazoa > Arthropoda > Insecta > Hymenoptera > Apidae > Bombus > Bombus vancouverensis. The sequence continues at coordinate 3,940,112 of NC_134925.1, forward strand.
CCATATAAGGTAATATCTTATAACGTTATACCATATGACGTTATACCATATAACGTAATACGTTATAACGTTATACCGTATGACGTTATATCATATAGCGTAATACGTTATAACGTTATACCATATAACGTAATACGTTATAACGTTATACCGTATGACGTTATATCATATAGCGTAATACGTTATAACGTTATACCATATGACGTTATACCATATAACGTAATACGTTATAACGTTATACAATATGACGCTATACCATATAACGTAATACGTTATAACGTTATACCATATGACGTTGTACCATATGACGTTATACCATATAACGTAATACGTTATAACGTTATACCATATGACGTTATACCATAAAACGTAATACGTTATAACGTTATACCATATATCGTAATACGTTATAACGTTATACCATATGACGTAATACGTTATAACGTTATACCATATAACGTAATACGTTATAACGTTATACCATATAACGTAATACGTTATAACGTTATACCATATAACGTTATCCCATATAACGTAATACGTTATAACGTTATACCATATAACGTAATACGTTATAACGTTATACTGTATGACGTTATATCATATAGCGTAATACGTTATAACGTTATACCATATAACGTAATACGTTATAACGTTATAACGTTATACCATATAACGTAATACGTTATAACGTTATACCGTATGACGTTATATCATATAGCGTAATACGTTTTAACGTTATACCATATGACGTTGTACCATATAACGTAATACGTTATAACGTTATACCATGTAACGTAATACGTTATAAAGTTATACCGTATAACGTAATAAGTTATAACGTTATACCATATGACGTTATACCACATAGCGTAATACGTTCTAACGTTATACCATATGACGTTATACCATATAACGTAATACGTTATAACGTTATACCATATAACGTAATACGTTATAACGTTATACCGTATGACGTTATATCATATAGCGTAATACGTTATAACGTTATACCATATAACGTAATACGTTATAACGTTATACCGTATGACGTTATATCATATAGTGTAATACGTTATAACGTTATACCATATAACGTAATACGTTACAACGTTATACCATGTAACGTAATACGTTATAACGTTATACCATATAACGTAATAAGTTATAACGTTATAGCATATGACGTTATACCATATAACGTAATACATTCTAATGTTATACCATATGACGTTATACCATATAACGTAATACGTTATAGCGTTATACCATATGTCGTTATACCATATAACGTAATACGTTATAACGTTATACCATATAACGTAATACATTATAACGTTATACCATATGACGCTATACCATATAACGTAATACGTTATAACGTTATACCATATGACGTTGTACCATATGACGTTATACCATATAACGTAATACGTTATAACGTTATACCATATGACGTTATAACATATAACGTTATACCATATAACGTAATACGTTATAACGTTATACCATATATCGTAATACGTTATAACGTTATACCATATGACGCTATACCATATGACGTTATACCATATAACGTAATACGTTATAACGTTATACCATATGACGTTATACCATATGTCGTTATACCATATAACGTAATACGTTAGAACATTATACCATATAACGTAATACGTTATAACGTTATACCATATGACGCTATACCATATAACGTAATACCTTATAACGTTATACCATATGACGTTATACCATATGACGTTATACCATATAACGTAATACGTTATAACGTTATACCATATGACGTTATACCATATAACGTAATACGTTATAACGTTATACCATATATCGTAATACGTTATAACGTTATACCATATGACGCCATACCATATGACGTTATACCATATAACGTCATACGCTATAACGTTGTACCATATGACGTTATACCATATGACGTTATACCATATAACGTAATACGTTATAACGTTATACCTTATGACGTTATACCATATAACGTAATACGTTATAACGTTATATCATATGACGTTATACCATATAACGTAATACGTTATAACGTTATACCATATAACGTAATACGTTATAACGCTATACCATATAACGTAATACGTTATAACGTTATACCATATAACGTAATACGTTATAACGTTATACCATATAACGTAATACGTTATAACGTTATACCATATAACGTAATACGTTATAACGTTATACCATATAACGTTATGCCATATAACGTAATACGTTATAACGTTATACCATATGACGTAATACGTTATAACGTTATACCATATAACGTTATGCCATATAACGTAATACGTTATAACGTTATACCATATGACCTTATACCATATAACGTAATACGTTATAACGTTATACCATGTAACGTAATACGTTATAACGTTATACCATATAACGTAATAAGTTATAACGTTATACCATATGACGTTATACCATATAACGTAATACGTTCTAACGTTATACCATATGACGTTATACCATATAACGTAATACGTTATAACGTTATACCATATGTCGTTATACCATATAACGTAATGCGTTATAACGTTATACCATATAACGTAATGCGTTATAACGTTATACCATATAACGTAATACGTTATAACGTTATACCATATAACGTTATACCATATAACGTAATACGTTATAACCTTATACCATATGACGTAATACGTTATAACGTTATACCATATGACGCTATACCATATGACGCAATACGATATAACGTTATACCATATGTCGTTATACCATATAACGTAATACGTTATAACGTTATAGCATATGACGTCATACCATATAACGTAATACGTTATAACGTTATACCATATGACGTTATGCCATACAACGAAATACGTTAGAACATTATACCATATAACGTAATACGTTATAACGTTATACCATATGACGCTATACCGTATAACGTAATACGTTATAACGTTATGCCATATGACGTTATACCATATGACGTTATACCATATAACGTAATACGTTATAACGTTATACCATATGACGTTATACCATATGACGTTATACCATATGACGTTATACCATATAACGTAATACGTTATAACGTTATACCATATGACGTTATACCATATGACGTTATACCATATAACGTAATACGTTATAACGTTATACCATGTAACGTAATACGTTATAACGTTATACCGTATAACGTAATAAGTTATAACGTTATACCATATGACGTTATGCCACTTAGCGTAATACGTTCTAACGTTATACCATATGACGTTATACCATATAACGTTATACGTTATAACGTTATACCGTATGACGTTATATCATATAGCGTAATACGTTATAACGTTATACCATATAACGTAATACGTTATAACGTTATACCGTATGACGTTATATCATATAGTGTAATACGTTATAACGTTATACCATATAACGTAATACGTTACAACGTTATACCATGTAACGTAATACGTTATAACGTTATACCATATAACGTAATAAGTTATAACGTTATAGCATATGACGTTATACCATATAACGTAATACATTCTAATGTTATACCATATGACGTTATACCATATAACGTAATACGTTATAGCGTTATACCATATGTCGTTATACCATATAACGTAATACGTTATAACGTTATACCATATAACGTAATACGTTATAACGTTATACCATATGACGCTATACCATATAACGTAATACGTTATAACGTTATACCATATGACGTTGTACCATATGACGTTATACCATATAACGTAATACGTTGTAACGTTATACCATATGACGTTATACCATATAACGTTATACCATATAACGTAATACGTTATAACGTTATACCATATATCGTAATACGTTATAACGTTATACCATATGACGCTATACCATATGACGTTATACCATATAACGTAATACGTTATAACGTTATACCATATGACGTTATACCATATGTCGTTATACCATATAACGTAATACGTTAGAACATTATACCATATAACGTAATACGTTATAACGTTATACCATATGACGCTATACCATATAACGTAATACGTTATAACGTTATACCATATGACGTTATACCATATGACGTTATACCATATAACGTAATACGTTATAACGTTATACCATATGACGTTATACCATATAACGTAATACGTTATAACGTTATACCATATATCGTAATACGTTATAACGTTATACCATATGACGCCATACCATATGACGTTATACCATATAACGTCATACGCTATAACGTTTTACCATATGACGTTATACCATATGACGTTATACCATATGACGTTATACCATATAACGTAATACGTTATAACGTTATACCTTATGACGTTATACCATATAACGTAATACGTTATAACGTTATATCATATGACGTTATACCATATAACGTAATACGTTATAACGTTATACCATATAACGTAATACGTTATAACGTTATACCATATAACGTAATACGTTATAACGTTATACCATATAACGTAATACGTTATAACGTTATACCATATAACGTAATACGTTATAACGTTATACCATATAACGTTATGCCATATAACGTAATACGTTATAACGTTATACCATATGACGTAATACGTTATAACGTTATACCATATAACGTTATGCCATATAACGTAATACGTTATAACGTTATACCATATGACCTTATACCATATAACGTAATACGTTATAACGTTATACCATGTAACGTAATACGTTATAACGTTATACCATATAACGTAATAAGTTATAACGTTATACCATATGACGTTATACCATATAACGTAATACGTTCTAACGTTATACCATATGACGTTATACCATATAACGTAATACGTTATAACGTTATACCATATGTCGTTATACCATATAACGTAATGCGTTATAACGTTATACCATATAACGTAATACGTTATAACGTTATAACGTTATACCGTATGACGTTATATCATATAGCGTAATACGTTATAACGTTATACCATATGACGTTATACCATATAACGTAATACGTTATAACGTTATACCATATAACGTTATGCCATATAACGTAATACGTTATAACGTTATACCATATGACGTAATACGTTATAACGTTATACCATATAACGTTATGCCATATAACGTAATACGTTATAACGTTATACCATATGACCTTATACCATATAACGTAATACGTTATAACGTTATACCATGTAACGTAATACGTTATAACGTTATACCATATAACGTAATAAGTTATAACGTTATACCATATGACGTTATACCATATAACGTAATACGTTCTAACGTTATACCATATGACGTTATACCATATAACGTAATACGTTATAACGTTATACCATATGTCGTTATACCATATAACGTAATGCGTTATAACGTTATACCATATAACGTAATACGTTATAACGTTATACCATATAACGTAATACGTTATAACGTTATACCGTATGACGTTATATCATATAGCGTAATACGTTATAACGTTATACCATATGACGTTATACCATATAACGTAATACGTTATAACGTTATACCATGTAACGTAATACGTTATAACGTAATACGTTATAACGTTATACCTTATGACTTTATACCATATAACGTAATACGTTATAACGTTATGCCATATGACGTTATACCATATAACGTAATACGTTATAACGTTATGCCATATGACGTTATACCATATAACGTAATACATTATAACGTTATACCTTATGACTTTATACCATATAACGTAATACGTTATAACGTTATACCATATGACGTTATAATATATGACGTAATACGTTATAACGGTATACCATATGTCGTTATACCATATAACGTAATACGTTATAACGTTATACCATATGACGTTATACCATATAACGTAATACGTTATAACGTTATACCATATAACGTAATACGTTATAACGTTATACCTTATGACTTTATACCATATAACGTAATACGTTATAACGTTATGCCATATGACGTTATACCATATAACGTAATACGTTATAACGTTATACCTTATGACTTTATACCATATAACGTAATACGTTATAACGTTATACCATATGACGTTATACCATATGACGTAATACGTTATAACGGTATACCATATGTCGTTATACCATATAACGTAATACGTTATAACGTTATACCATATGACGTTATACCATATAACGTAATACGTTATAACGTTATACCATATAACGTTATGCCATATAACGTAATACGTTATAACGTTATACCATATAACGTAATACGTTATAACGTTATACCATATGACGTTATACCATATGACGTTATACCATATGACGTTATACCATATAACGTAATACGTTATAACGTCATACCATATATCGTAATACGTTATAACGTTATACCATATGACGCTATACCATATGACGTTATACCATATAACGTAATACGTTATAACGTTATACCATATGACGTTATACCATATGTCGTTATACCATATAACGTAATACGTTAGAACATTATACCATATAACGTAATACGTTATAACGTTATACCATATGACGCAATACCATATAACGTAATACGTTATAACGTTATACCATATGACGTTATACCATATGACGTTATACCATATAACGTAATACGTTATAACGTTATACCATATGACGTTATACCATATAACGTAATACGTTATAACGTTATACCTTATGACTTTATACCATATAACGTAATACGTTATAACGTTATGCCATATGACGTTATACCATATAACGTAATACGTTATAACGTTATACCTTATGACTTTATACCATATAACGTAATACGTTATAACGTTATACCATATGACGTTATACCATATGACGTAATACGTTATAACGGTATACCATATGTCGTTATACCATATAACGTAATACGTTATAACGTTATACCATATGACGTTATACCATATAACGTAATACGTTATAACGTTATACCATATAACGTAATACGTTATAACGTTATACCATATAACGTTATGCCATATAACGTAATACGTTATAACGTTATACCATATAACGTAATACGTTATAACGTTATACCATATGACGTTATACCATATGACGTTATACCATATAACGTAATACGTTATAACGTTATACCATATATCGTAATACGTTATAACGTTATACCATATGACGATATACCATATGACGTTATACCATATAACGTAATACGTTATAACGTTATACCATATGACGTTATACCATATGTCGTTATACCATATAACGTAATACGTTAGAACATTATACCATATAACGTAATACGTTATAACGTTATACCATATGACGCTATACCATATAACGTAATACGATATAACGTTATACCATATGAAGTTGTACCATATGACGTTATACCATATAACGTAATACGTTATAACGTTATACCATATGACGTTATACCATATGACGTTATACCATATGACGTTATACCATATAACGTAATACGTTATAACGTTATACCATATACCGTAATACGTTATAACGTTATACCATATGACGCCATACCATATGAGGTTATAGCATATAACGTCATACGCTATAACGTTGTACCATATGACGTTATACCATATGACGTTATACCATATGACGTTATACCATATAACGTAATACGTTATAACGTTATACCTTATGACGTTATACCATATGACGTAATACGTTATAACGTTATATCATATGACGTTATACCATATAACGTAATACGTTATAACGTTATACCATATAACGTAATACGTTATAACGTTATACCATATAACGTAATACGTTATAACGATATACCATATAACGTAATACGTTATAACGTTATACCATATAACGTTATCCCATATAACGTAATACGTTATAACGTTATACCATATAACGTAATACGTTATAACGTTATACCGTATGACGTTATATCATATAGCGTAATACGTTATAACGTTATACCATATAACGTAATACGTTATCACGTTATACCGTATGACGTTATATCATATAGCGTAATACGTTATAACGTTATACCATATGACGTTATACCATATAACGTAATACGTTATAACGTTATACCATGTAACGTAATACGTTATAACGTTATACCATATAACGTAATAAGTTATAACGTTATACCATATGACGTTATACCATATAACGTAATACGTTCTAACGTTATACCATATGACGTTATACCATATAACGTAATACGTTATAACGTTATACCATATGTCGTTATACCATATAACGTAATACGTTATAACGTTATACCATATAACGTAATACGTTATAACGTTATACCGTATGACGTTATATCATATAGCGTAATACGTTATAACGTTATACCATATAACGTAATACGTTATAACGTTATACCGTATGACGTTATATCATATAGCGTAATACGTTATAACGTTATAAAATATGACGTTATACCATATAACGTAATACGTTACAACGTTGTACCATGTAACGTAATACGTTATAACGTTATACAATATAACGTAATAAGTTATAACGTTATAGCATATGACGTTATACCATATAACGTAATACGTTCTAATGTTATACCATATGACGTTATACCATATGACGTTATACCATATAACGTAATACGTTATAGCGTTATACCATATGTCGTTATACCATATAGCGTAATACGTTATAACGTTATACCATATAACGTAATACGTTATAACGTTATACCATATGACGCTATACCATATAACGTAATACGTTATAACGTTATACCATATGACGTTGTACCATATGACGTTATACCATATAACGTAATACGTTATAACGTTATACCATATATCGTAATACGTTATAACGTTATACCCTATGACGCTATACCATATGACGTTATACCATATAACGTAATACGCTATAACGTTATACCATATGACGTTATACCATATGTCGTTATACCATATAACGTAATACGTTAGAACATTATACCATATAACGTAATACGTTATAACGTTATACCATATGACGCTATACCATATAACGTAATACGTTATAACGTTATACCATATGACGTTATACCATATGACGTTATACCATATAACGTAATACGTTATAACGTTATACCATATGACGTTATACCATATAACGTAATACGTTATAACGTTATACGATATATCGTAATACGTTATAACGTTATACCATATGACGCCATACCATATGACGTTATACCATATAACGTCATACGCTATAACGTTGTACCATATGACGTTATACCATATGACGTTATACCATATAACGTAATACGTTATAACGTTATACCACATAACGTAATAAGTTATAACGTTATACCATATGACGTTATACCATATAACGTAATACGTTCTAATGTTATACCATATGACGTAATACGTTATAACGTTATACCATATGTCGTTATACCATATAACGTAATACGTTATAACGTTATACCATATAACGTAATACGTTATAACGTTATACCGTATGACGTCATATCATATAGCGTAATACGTTATAACGTTATACCATATAACGTAATACGTTATAACGTTTTACCGTATGACGTTATATCATATAGCGTAATACGTTATAACGTTATACCATATGACGTTATACCATATAACGTAATACGTTACAACGTTGTACCATGTAACGTAATACGTTATAACGTTACAAAATATAACGTAATAAGTTATAACGTTATAGCATATGACGTTATACCATATAACGTAATACGTTCTAATGTTATACCATATGACGTTATACCATATAACGTAATACGTTATAGCGTTATACCATATGTCGTTATACCATATAACGTAATACGTTATAACGTTATACCATATAACGTAATACGTTATAACGTTATACCATATATCGTAATACGTTATAACGTTATACCATATGACGCTATACCATATGACGTTATACCATATAACGTAATACGTTATAACGTTATACCATATGCCGTTATACCAATATGTCGTTATACCATATAACGTAATACGTTAGAACATTATACCATATAACGTAATACGTTATAACGTTATACCATATGACGCTATACCATATAACGTAATACGTTATAACGTTATACCATATGACGTTATACCATATGACGTTATACAATATAACGTAATACGTTATAACGTTATACCATATGACGTTATACCATATGACGTTATACCATATAACGTAATACGTTATAACGTTATACCATATATCGTAATACGTTATAACGTTATACCATATGACGCCATACCATATGACGTTATACCATATAACGTCATACGCTATAACGTTGTACCATATGACGTTATACCATATGACGTTATACCATATAACGTAATACGTTATAACGTTATACCTTATGACGTTATACCATATAACGTAATACGTTATAACGTTATATCATATGACGTTATACCATATAACGTAATACGTTATAACGTTATACCATATAACGTAATACGTTATAACGTTATACCATATAACGTAATACGTTATAACGTTATACCATATAACGTTATGCCATATAACGTAATACGTTATAACGTTATACCATATAACGTAATACGTTATAACGTTATACCGTATGACGTTATACCATATGACGTTATACCATATGACGTTATACCATATAACGTAATACGTTATAACGTTATACCATATGACGTTATACCATATAACGTAATACGTTATAACGTTATACCTTATGACTTTATACCATATAACGTAATACGTTATAACGTTATGCCATATGACGTTATACCATATAACGTAATACGTTATAACGTTATACCTTATGACTTTATACCATATAACGTAATACGTTATAACGTTATACCATATGACGTTATACCATATGACGTAATACGTTATAACGGTATACCATATGTCGTTATACCATATAACGTAATACGTTATAACGTTATACCATATGACGTTATAACATATAACGTAATACGTTATAACGTTATACCATATAACGTAATACGTTATAACGTTATACCATATAACGTTATGCCATATAACGTAATACGTTATAACGTTATACCATATAACGTAATACGTTATAACGTTATACCATATGACGTTATACCATATGACGTTATACCATATAACGTAATACGTTATAACGTTATACCATATATCGTAATACGTTATAACGTTATACCATATGACGATATACCATATGACGTTATACCATATAACGTAATATGTTATAACGTTATACCATATGACGTTATACCATATGTCGTTATACCATATAACGTAATACGTTAGAACATTATACCATATAACGTAATACGTTATAACGTTATACCATATGACGCTATACAATATAACGTAATACGATATAACGTTATACCATATGACGTTGTACCATATGACGTTATACCATATAGCGTAATACGTTATAACGTTATACCATATGACGTTATACCATATGACGTTATACCATATAACGTAATACGTTATAACGTTATACCATATACCGTAATACGTTATAACGTTATACCATATGACGCCATACCATATGAGGTTATACCATATAACGTCATACGCTATAACGTTGTACCATATGACGTTATACCATATGACGTTATACCATATAACGTAATACGTTATAACGTTATACCTTATGACGTTATACCATATGACGTAATACGTTATAACGTTATATCATATGACGTTATACCATATAACGTAATACGTTATAACGTTATACCATATAACGTAATACGTTATAACGTTATACCATATAACGTAATACGTTATAACGATATACCATATAACGTAATACGTTATAACGTTATACCATATAACGTTATCCCATATAACGTAATACGTTATAACGTTATACCATATAACGTAATACGTTATAACGTTATACCGTATGACGTTATATCATATAGCGTAATACGTTATAACGTTATACCATATAACGTAATACGTTATCACCGTATACCGTATGACGTTATATCATATAGCGTAATACGTTATAACGTTATACCATATGACGTTATACCATATAACGTAATACGTTATAACGTTATACCATGTAACGTAATACGTTATAACGTTATACCATATAACGTAATAAGTTATAACGTTATACCATATGACGTTATACCATATAACGTAATACGTTCTAACGTTATACCATATGACGTTATACCATATAACGTAATACGTTATAACGTTATACCATATGTCGTTATACCATATAACGTAATACGTTATAACGTTATACCATATAACGTAATACGTTATAACGTTATACCGTATGACGTTATATCATATAGCGTAATACGTTATAACGTTATACCATATAACGTAATACGTTATAACGTTATACCGTATGACGTTATATCATATAGCGTAATACGTTATAACGTTATAAAATATGACGTTATACCATATAACGTAATACGTTACAACGTTGTACCATGTAACGTAATACGTTATAACGTTATACAATATAACGTAATAAGTTATAACGTTATAGCATATGACGTTATACCATATAACGTAATACGTTCTAATGTTATACCATATGACGTTATACCATATGACGTTATACCATATAACGTAATACGTTATAGCGTTATACCATATGTCGTTATACCATATAGCGTAATACGTTATAACGTTATACCATATAACGTAATACGTTATAACGTTATACCATATGACGCTATACCATATAACGTAATACGTTATAACGTTATACCATATGACGTTGTACCATATGACGTTATACCATATAACGTAATACGTTATAACGTTATACCATATGACGTTATACCATATAACGTTATACCATATAACGTAATACGTTATAACGTTATACCATATATCGTAATACGTTATAACGTTATACCCTATGACGCTATAACATATGACGTTATACCATATAACGTAATACGTTATAACGTTATACCATATGACGTTATACCATATAACGTAATACGTTAGAACATTATACCATATAACGTAATAAGTTATAACGCTATAGCATATGACGTTATACCATATAACGTAATACGTTCTAATGTTATACCATATGACGTTATACCATATGACGTTATACCATATAACGTAATACGTTATAGCGTTATACCATATGTCGTTATACCATATAGCGTAATACGTTATAACGTTATACCATATAACGTAATACGTTATAACGTTATACCATATGACGCTATACCATATAACGTAATACGTTATAACGTTATACCATATGACGTTGTACCATATGACGTTATACCATATAACGTAATACGTTATAACGTTATACCATATGACGTTATACCATATAACGTTATACCATATAACGTAATACGTTATAACGTTATACCATATATCGTAATACGTTATAACGTTATACCCTATGACGCTATAACATATGACGTTATACCATATAACGTAATACGTTATAACGTTATACCATATGACGTTATACCATATGTCGTTATACCATATAACGTAATACGTTAGAACATTATACCATATAACGTAATACGTTATAACGTTATACCATATGACGCTATACCATATAACGTAATACGTTATAACGTTATACCATATGACGTTATACCATATAACGTAATACGTTCTAATGTTATACCATATGACGTAATACGTTATAACGTTATACCATATGTCGTTATACCATATAACGTAATACGTTATAACGTTATACCATATAACGTAATACGTTATAACGTTATACCGTATGACGTCATATCATATAGCGTAATACGTTATAACGTTAAACAATATAACGTAATAAGTTATAACGTTATAGCATATGACGTTATACCATATAACGTAATACGTTATAACGTTATACCATATAACGTAATACTTTATAACGTTATACCATATAACGTATTACGTTATAACGTTATACCATATGTCGTTATACCATGTAACGTAATACGTTATAACGTTATACCATATGACGTTATACCATATAACGTAATACGTTATAACGTTATACCACATAACGTAATACGTTATAACGTTATACCATATGCCGTTATACCATATAACGTAATACGTTATAACGTTATACCATATGACGTTATACCATATAACGTAATACGTTATAACGTTATACCATATGTCGTTATACCATATAACGTAATACGTTATAACGTTATACCATATAACGTAATACGTTATAACGTTATACCGTATGACGTTATATCATATAGCGTAATACGTTATAACGTTATACCATGTAACGTAATACGTTATAACGTTATACCGTATGACGTTATATCATATAGCGTAATACGTTATAACGTTATACCATATAACGTAATACGTTATAACGTTATACCGTATGACGTTATATCATATAGCGTAATACGTTATAACGTTATAAAATATGACGTTATACCATATAACGTAATACGTTACAACGTTGTACCATGTAACGTAATACGTTATAACGTTATACAATATAACGTAATAAGTTATAACGTTATAGCATATGACGTTATACCATATAACGTAATACGTTCTAATGTTATACCATATGACGTTATACCATATAACGTAATACGTTCTAACGTTATACCATATGACGTTATACCATATAACGTAATACGTTATAACGTTATACCATATGTCGTTATACCATATAACGTAATACGTTATAACGTTATACCATATAACGTAATACGTTATAACGTTATACCGTATGACGCTATACCATATAACGTAATACGTTATAACGTTATACCATATGACGTTGTACCATATGACGTTATACCATATAACGTAATACGTTATAACGTTATACCATATGACGTTATACCATATAACGTTATACCATATAACGTAATAAGTTATAACGTTATACCATATGACGTTATACCATATAACGTAATACGTTCTAACGTTATACCATATGACGTTATACCATATAACGTAATACGTTATAACGTTATACCATATGTCGTTATACCATATAACGTAATACGTTATAACGTTATACCATATAACGTAATACGTTATAACGTTATACCGTATGACGTTATATCATATAGCGTAATACGTTATAACGTTATACCATATAACGTAATACGTTATAACGTTATACCGTATGACGTTATATCATATAGCGTAATACGTTATAACGTTATAAAATATGACGTTATACCATATAACGTAATACGTTACAACGTTGTACCATGTAACGTAATACGTTATAACGTTATACAATATAACGTAATAAGTTATAACGTTATAGCATATGACGTTATACCATATAACGTAATACGTTCTAATGTTATACCATATGACGTTATACCATATGACGTTATACCATATAACGTAATACGTTATAGCGTTATACCATATGTCGTTATACCATATAGCGTAATACGTTATAACGTTATACCATATAACGTAATACGTTATAACGTTATACCATATGACGCTATACCATATAACGTAATACGTTATAACGTTATACCATATGACGTTGTACCATATGACGTTATACCATATAACGTAATACGTTATAACGTTATACCATATGACGTTATACCATATAACGTTATACCATATAACGTAATACGTTAGAACATTATACCATATAACGTAATAAGTTATAACGTTATAGCATATGACGTTATACCATATAACGTAATACGTTCTAATGTTATACCATATGACGTTATACCATATGACGTTATACCATATAACGTAATACGTTATAGCGTTATACCATATGTCGTTATACCATATAGCGTAATACGTTATAACGTTATACCATATAACGTAATACGTTATAACGTTATACCATATGACGCTATACCATATAACGTAATACGTTATAACGTTATACCATATGACGTTGTACCATATGACGTTATACCATATAACGTAATACGTTATAACGTTATACCATATGACGTTATACCATATAACGTTATACCATATAACGTAATACGTTATAACGTTATACCATATATCGTAATACGTTATAACGTTATACCCTATGACGCTATAACATATGACGTTATACCATATAACGTAATACGTTATAACGTTATACCATATGACGTTATACCATATGTCGTTATACCATATAACGTAATACGTTAGAACATTATACCATATAACGTAATACGTTATAACGTTATACCATATGACGCTATACCATATAACGTAATACGTTATAACGTTATACCATATGACGTTATACCATATAACGTAATACGTTCTAATGTTATACCATATGACGTAATACGTTATAACGTTATACCATATGTCGTTATACCATATAACGTAATACGTTATAACGTTATACCATATAACGTAATACGTTATAACGTTATACCGTATGACGTCATATCATATAGCGTAATACGTTATAACGTTAAACAATATAACGTAATAAGTTATAACGTTATAGCATATGACGTTATACCATATAACGTAATACGTTATAACGTTATACCATATAACGTAATACTTTATAACGTTATACCATATAACGTATTACGTTATAACGTTATACCATATGTCGTTATACCATGTAACGTAATACGTTATAACGTTATACCATATGACGTTATACCATATAACGTAATACGTTATAACGTTATACCACATAACGTAATACGTTATAACGTTATACCATATGCCGTTATACCATATAACGT
The DNA here is from genome assembly GCF_051014615.1 of Bombus vancouverensis nearcticus. Classification (NCBI taxonomy): domain Eukaryota; kingdom Metazoa; phylum Arthropoda; class Insecta; order Hymenoptera; family Apidae; genus Bombus; species Bombus vancouverensis. The sequence goes on from NC_134925.1 coordinate 3,956,805, forward strand.
AATACGTTATAACGTTATACCATATAACGTAATACGTTATAACGTTATACCATATAACGTAATACGTTATAGCGTTATACCATATGACGTTATACCATATAACGTAATACGTTATAACGTTATACCATATAACGTAATACTTTATAACGTTATACCATATAACGTATTACGTTATAACGTTATACCATATGTCGTTATACCATATAACGTAATACGTTATAACGTCATACCATATAACGTAATACGTTATAACGTTATACCATATAACGTAATAAGTTATAACGTTATACCATATGTCGTTATACCATATAACGTAATACGTTAGAACATTATACCATATAACGTAATACGTTATAACGTTATACCATATGACGCTATACCATATAACGTAATACGTTATAACGTTATACCATATGACGTTATACCATATGACGTTATACCATATAACGTAATACGTTATAACGTTATACCATATGACGTTATACCATATAACGTAATACGTTATAACGTTATACCAAATATCGTAATACGTTATAACATTATACCATATGACGCCATACCATATGACGTTATACCATATAACGTCATACGCTATAACGTTGTACTATATGACGTTATACCATATGACGTTATACCATATAACGTAATACGTTATAACGTTATACCTTATGACGTTATACCATATAACGTAATACGTTATAACGTTATATCATATGACGTTATACCATATAACGTAATACGTTATAACGTTATACCATATAACGTAATACGTTATAACGTTATACCATATAACGTAATACGTTATAACGTTATACCATATAACGTAATACGTTATAACGTTATACCATATAACGTAATACGTTATAACGTTATACCATATAACGTTATACCATATAACGTAATACGTTATAACGTTATACCATGTAACGTAATACGTTATAACGCTATACCATATAACGTAATAAGTTATAACGTTATACCATATGACGTTATACCATATAACGTAATACGTTATAACGTTATGCCATATGACGTTATACCATATAACGTAATACGTTATAACGTTATACCTTATGTCTTTATACCATATAACGTAATACGTTATAACGTTATACCATATGTCGTTATACCATATAACGTAATACGTTATAACGTTATACCATATGACGTTATACCATATAACGTAATACGTTATAACGTTATACCATATAACGTAATACGTTATAACGTTATACCATATAACGTTATGCCATATAACGTAATACGTTATAACGTTATACCATATAACGTAATACGTTATAACGTTATACCGTATGACGTTATATCATATAGCGTAATACGTTATAACGTTATACCATATAACGCAATACATTATAACGTTATACCGTATGACGTTATATCATATAGCGTAATACGTTATAACGTTATACCATATGACGTTATACCATATAACGTAATAAGTTATAACGTTACACCATATGACGTTATACCATATAACGTAATACGTTATAACGTTATACCATATGACGTTATACCATATGACGTTATACCATATAACGTAATACGTTATAACGTTATACCATATATCGTAATACGTTATAACGTTATACCATATGTCGTTATACCATATAACGTAATACGTTATAACGTTATACCATATGACGTTATACCATATAACGTAATACGTTATAACGTTATACCATATAACGTTATGCCATATAACGTAATACGTTATAACGTTATACCATATGACGTAATACGTTATAACGTTATACCATATGTCGTTATACCATATAACGTAATACGTTATAACGTTATACCTTATGACTTTATACCATATAACGTAATACGTTATAACGTTATACCATATGACGTTATACCATATAACGTCATACGCTATAACGTTGTACCATATGACGTTATACCATATGACGTTATACCATATAACGTAATACGTTATAACGTTATACCTTATGACGTTATACCATATAACGTAATACGTTATAACGTTATATCATATGACGTTATACCATATAACGTAATACGTTATAACGTTATACCATATAACGTAATACGTTATAACGTTATACCATATAACGTAATACGTTATAACGTTATACCATATAACGTAATACGTTATAACGTTATACCATATAACGTAATACGTTATAACGTTATACCATATAACGTTATACCATATAACGTAATACGTTATAACGTTATACCATGTAACGTAATACGTTATAACGTTATACCATATAACGTAATAAGTTATAACGTTATACCATATGACGTTATACCATATAACGTAATACGTTATAACGTTATGCCATATGACGTTATACCATATAACGTAATACGTTATAACGTTATACCTTATGTCTTTATACCATATAACGTAATACGTTATAACGTTATACCATATGTCGTTATACCATATAACGTAATACGTTATAACGTTATACCATATGACGTTATACCATATAACGTAATACGTTATAACGTTATACCACATAACGTAATACGTTATAACGTTATACCATATAACGTTATGCCATATAACGTAATACGTTATAACGTTATACCATATAACGTAATACGTTATAACGTTATACCGTATGACGTTATATCATATAGCGTAATACGTTATAACGTTATACCATATAACGCAATACATTATAACGTTATACCGTATGACGTTATATCATATAGCGTAATACGTTATAACGTTATACCATATGACGTTATACCATATAACGTAATAAGTTATAACGTTATACCATATGACGTTATACCATATAACGTAATACGTTATAACGTTATACCATATAACGTAATACGTTATAACGTTATACCATATAACGTAATAAGTTATAACGTTATACCATATGACGTTATACCATATAACGTAATACGTTATAACGTTATGCCATATGACGTTATACCATATAACGTAATACGTTATAACGTTATACCTTATGTCTTTATACCATATAACGTAATACGTTATAACGTTATACCATATGTCGTTATACCATATAACGTAATACGTTATAACGTTATACCATATGACGTTATACCATATGACGTTATACCATATAACGTAATACGTTATAACGTTATACCATATAACGTAATACGTTATAACGTTATACCATATAACGTTATGCCATATAACGTAATACGTTATAACGTTATACCATATAACGTAATACGTTATAACGTTATACCGTATGACGTTATATCATATAGCGTAATACGTTATAACGTTATACCATATAACGCAATACATTATAACGTTATACCGTATGACGTTATATCATATAGCGTAATACGTTATAACGTTATACCATATGACGTTATACCATATAACGTAATAAGTTATAACGTTATACCATATGACGTAATGCCATATAACGTAATACGTTATAACGTTATACCATATGACGTAATACGTTATAACGTTATACCATATGTCGTTATACCATATAACGTAATACGTTATAACGTTATACCTTATGACTTTATACCATATAACGTAATACGTTATAACGTTATACCATATGACGTTATACCATATAACGTAATACGTTATAACGTTATACCATATGATGCTATACCATATGACGGTATACCATATAACGTAATACGATATAACAATATACCATGTGACGTTATACCATACAACGTAATACGTTATAACGTTATACCATATATCGTTTTACCATATAACGTAATAAGTTATAACGTTATACCATATAACGTAATACGTTATAACGTTATACCATATAACGTAATAAGTTATAACGTTATACCATATGACGTAATAAGTTATAACGTTATACCATATGACGTAATACGTTATAACGTTATACCGTATGTCGTTATACCATATAACGTAATACGATATAACGTTATACCATATAACGTAATACGGTATAACGTTATACCATATAACGTAATAAGTTATAACGTTATACCATATGACGTTATACCATATAACGTAATACGTTATAACGTTATACCTTATGACTTTATACCATATAACGTAATACGTTATAACGTTATACCATATGACGTTATACCATATAACGGAATACGTTATAACGTTATACCATATAACGTAATACGTTATAACGTTATACCATATGTCGTTATACCATATAACGTAATACGTTATAACGTTATACCATATAACGTAATACGTTATAACGTTATACCATATAACGTAATACGTTATAACGTTATACCATATGTCGTTATAACATATAACGTAATACGTTAAAACGTTATACCATATAACGTAATACGTTATAACGTTATACCATATAACGTAATACGTTATAACGTTATACCGTATGACGTTATATCATATAGCGTAATACGTTATAACGTTATACCATATGACGTTATACCATATAACGTAATACGTTATAACGTTATACCTTATGACTTTATACCATATAACGTAATACGTTATAACGTTATACCATATAACGTAATACGTTATAACGTTATACCATATAACGTAATACGTTATATCGTTATACCATATAACGTAATACGTTATAACGTTATACCATATGTCGTTATACCATATAACGTAATACGTTATAACGTTATACCATATAACGTAATACGTTATAACGTTATACCATATAACATAATAAGTTATAACGTTATACCATATAACGTAATACGTTATAACGTTATACCTTATGACTTTATACCATATAACGTAATACGTTATAACGTTATACCATATGACGTTATACCATATAACGTAATACGTTAAGACGTTATACCATATAACGTAATACGTTATAACGTTATACCATATAACGTAATACGTTATAACGTTATACCATATGTCGTTATACCATATAACGTAATACGTTATAACGTTATACCATATAACGTAATACGTTATAACGTTATACCATATAACGTAATACGTTATAACGTTATACCATATGTCGTTATAACATATAACGTAATACGTTAAAACGTTATACCATATAACGTAATACGTTATAACGTTATACCATATAACGTAATACGTTATAACGTTATACCGTATGACGTTATATCATATAGCGTAATACGTTATAACGTTATACCATATGACGTTATACCATATAACGTAATTCGTTATAACGTTATACCATATGATGCTATACCATATGACGTTATACCATATAACGTAATACGATATAACAATATACCATATGACGTTATACCATACAACGTAATACGTTATAACGTTATACCATATGTCGTCATACCATATAACGTAATACGTTATAACGTTATACCATATAACGTAATACGTTATAACGTTATACCATATAACGTAAGAAGTTATGACGTTATACTATATGACGTTATACCATGTAACGTAATACGTTATAACGTTATACCATATGACGTTATACCATATAACGTAATACGTTATAACGTTATACCATATGACGTTATACCATATAACGTAATTCGTTATAACGTTATACCGTATGATGCTATACCATATGACGGTATACCATATAACGTAATACGATATAACAATATACCATGTGACGTTATACCATACAACGTAATACGTTATAACGTTATACCATATATCGTTTTACCATATAACGTAATAAGTTATAACGTTATACCATATAACGTAATACGTTATAACGTTATACCATATAACGTAATAAGTTATAACGTTATACCATATGACGTAATAAGTTATAACGTTATACCATATGACGTAATACGTTATAACGTTATACCGTATGTCGTTATACCATATAACGTAATACGATATAACGTTATACCATATAACGTAATACGGTATAACGTTATACCATATAACGTAATAAGTTATAACGTTATACCATATGACGTTATACCATATAACGTAATACGTTATAACGTTATACCTTATGACTTTATACCATATAACGTAATACGTTATAACGTTATACCATATGACGTTATACCATATAACGTAATACGTTATAACGTTATACCATATAACGTAATACGTTATAACGTTATACCTTATGACTTTATACCATATAACGTATTACGTTATAACGTTATACAATATGACGTCATACCATATGACGTTATACCATATAACGTAATACGTTATAACGTTATACCATATAACGTAATACGTTATAACGTTATACCATATAACGTAATAAGTTATAACGTTATACCATATGACGTTATACCATATAACGTAATACGTTATAACGTTATACCTTATGACTTTATACCATATAACGTAATACGTTATAACGTTATACCATATGACGTTATACCATATAACGTAATACGTTAAGACGTTATACCATATAACGTAATACGTTATAACGTTATACCATATAACGTAATACGTTATAACGTTATACCATATAACGTTATACCATATAACGTAATACGTTATAACGTTATACCATATAACGTAATACGTTATAACGTTATACCATATAACGTAATAAGTTATAACGTTATACCATATGACGGAATACGTTATAACGTTATACCTTATGACTTTATACCATATAACGTAATTCGTTATAACGTTATACCATATGACGTTATACCATATAACGTAATACGTTAAGACGTTATACCATATAACGTAATACGTTATAACGTTTTACCATATGACGTTATACCATATGATGTTATACCATATAACGTAATACATCATAACGTTATACCTTATGACGTTATACCATATAACGTAGTACGTTATAACGTTATACCATATGACTTTATACCATATAACGTAATACGTTATAACGTTATACCATATGACGTTATGCCATACAACGTAATACGCTAGAACGTTATATCTTTATACCATATAACGTAATTCGATATAACGTTATACCTTATGACGTTATGCCATAAAACGTAATACGTTAGAACATTATACCATATAACGTAATACGTTATAACGTTATACCATATGACGTTATACCATATAACGTAATACGTTATAACGTTATACCATATGACGTCATACCATATAACGTAATACGTTATAACGTTATACCATATGACGTTATACCATATGACGTTATACCATATAACGTAATACGTTATAACGTTATACCATATAACGTAATACGTTATAACGTTACACCGTATGACGTTATACCATATAACGTAATACGTTATAACGTTATACCATATAACGTTATACCATATAACGTAATGCGTTATAACGTTATACCATATGACGTAATACGTTATTACGTTATACCATATGACGTTATTCCATATAACGTAATACGTTATAACGTTATACCTTATGACTTTATACCATATAACGTAATACGTTATAACGTTATACCATATGACGTTATACCATATAACGTAATACGTTAAGACGTTATACCATATAACGTAATACGTTATAACGTTATACCATATAACGTAATACGTTATAACGTTATACCATATAACGTTATGCCATATAACGTAATACGTTATAACGTTATACCATATAACGTAATACGTTATAACGTTATACTGTGTGACGTTATATCATATAGCGTAATACGTTATAACGTTATACCATATGACGTTATACCATATAACGTAATACGTTATAACGTTATACCATGTAACGTAATACGTTATAACGTTATACCATATAACGTATTAAGTTATAACGTTATACCATATGACGTTATACCATATAACGTAATACGTTCTAACGTTATACCATATGACGTTATACCATATAACGTAATACGTTATAACGTTATACCATATGACGTTATACCATATAACCTAATACGTTATAACGTTATACCATATAACCTAATACGTTATAACGTTATACCATATGACGTTATACCATATAACGTTATACCATATAACGTAATACGTTATAATGTTATACCATATAACGTAATAAGTTATAACGTTACACCATATGACGTTATACCATATAACGTAATACATTATAACGTTACACCATATGACGTTATACCATATAACGTAATACGTTATAACGTTATACCATATGACGTTATACCATATAACGTAATACGTTATAACGTTATACCATATGACGTCATACCATATAACGTAATACGTTATAACGTTATACCATATGACATTATACCATATAACGCAATACGTTCTAACGTTATACCATATGACGTTATACCATACAACGTAATACGTTATAACGTTATACCAAATGTCGTTATACCATATAACGTAATACGTTATAACGTTATACCATATGACGTTATACCATATGACGTTATACCATATGACGTTATACCATATAACGTAATACGTTATAACGTTATGCCATACAAAGTAATACGTTAGAACGTTATACCATATAACGTATTACGTTATAACGTTATACCATATAACGTAATTCGTTATAACGTTATACCTTATGACGTTATACCATATAACGTAGTTCGTTATAACGTTATACCATATGACGTTATTCCATATAACGTAATACGTTATAACGTTTTACCATATGTCGTTATACCATATAACGTAATACGTTATAACGTTATACCATATAACGTAATACGTTATAACGTTATATCATATGACGTTATACCATATAACGTAATACGTTATAACGTTATACCATGTAATGTAATACGCTGCAACGTTATACCATATAACGTTATACCATATAACGTAATATGTTATATCGTTATACCATATAACTTAATATGTTATATGTTATAATGTTATACCATATAACGTAATACGTTATAACGTTATACCATATAGCGTAATACGTTATAACGTTGTACCATATAACGTAATATCTGATAACGTTATACCATATAACGTAATACCATATAACGTATTACGTTATAACGTTATACCATATGACGTTATACCACATAACGTAATACCGTATAACGTATTACGTTATAACGTTATTCCATATAACGTAATACGTTATAACGTTATACCATATAACGCAATTCGTTATAACGTTATACCATATAACGTAATACGTTATAACGTTGTACCATATAACGTAATATGTTATAACGTTTTATCATATAACGTAATAAGTTCTAACGTTATACCATATAACGTAATACGTTATAACGTTAGACCATAAAACGTAATACGTTATAACGTTATATCATATGACGTTATACCATATAACGTTATACTGTATAACGTATTACGTAATCACATCAGACTATATATCGTTATGCAATATAACATAATAAGTTATAATGTTATAATAGGCCATGCCATTCTACACTGCAATAAGTTTCTTGAATCGTCGATTCCTGGTCAGAGATTGTCTTGCGTCGTTTCATGCTCTTGCACGTCGTTTCCGTATTCTGGTTAATCCTAGACCGAGTCGTCGTCCCGTGTGTTGGAGACAAAGCGACTCAGATCGCAGAGGATGGAAAAATTTCGCGACTTCGCCATTGTCGATCTCACTTTATCTATTCTTTGATTTTCTTTTATTTTCCAACCATCTGATATCTCTAAAGTTCTTTTTTATGTTTACGCTATGCTTATCGTACGATTTTGATTAGTCTTTGCATGTATTTATCGAAACACAAGCTCCATTACCTACTCATTCTTTCGTAGTTTGTTTCGATTTTTCTTTCGATCCGCGTTATCTTCTCGCGTTCTTTATCTGCAATATTTCTGTCAGAAAGCGTTTAATAGCTTCCACATATCTTTGGTTTTCTTCTGTTCGTTTCGCGAGTCCGCTATTTCCGTTCTAATGCGGTTGTGTTTAGATTATACAGCGGAATCGCAGGATGAATCGGTTTGGAGAACATCTCGTGAGCAACCTGAGTCATGGTCGCGATAATAATACATCAGCTGGGATAACCGAACGCCCAGGGCTATTGGTTTTTTGCCGACGCAATAGATTTCCGGCGAAATATAAATCGACCGATGGCACGGTAAATTAATCGCGAATGGAAAGGCCGTTACATCCGTATGACACGAACGCTGTGATTCAGAAGCTCTTTGTCACTCGTACATCTTTATGGCTAATTTTTCTTTTGATGGAAAATTCCTGGAAAGTTTTTTTTTCTTCCTGACATTGTTCGTTGGCCGTGAAAGATGTTCGTAGGTACAGGTTACAGTATCGTGCAAAACTTTTGAACCGCTTACTATCGAACCATTTTTTATTGATTTCTTAGTAGAATATAGGTAAATGTATTTAAATAAAATGTATTTTAAGCTACTTTCCGCGTTCACACCTTTTGCTTGTATTCGAATTTTTGTTACCGTTAGAAGAAACAAAATTTATGAGAATAACAGAAGAACGTGAGCATTGTACAAATATGAGCGATCGAAGCACTCGCTTTATCAATGTACAGGTTGATTTATCGAAAATGGCTCGTTTAGTTGGCGCTCTCGCCATCAAAGTTACAAAAGAACGCGTCGAAGATATTCTTTAGCGGAAATGAATAGAGGAAAAGGATGGTATGTATTTTATGGAAGATACGATTCAGAGGATTCTATATTTGAGGCATCACCCTGTAGAGAACAGAACTCAAGGTATCCCAGAGGGAAGGATACAAGCTTGCAGTTTGCAGATGTACATGCACCGATCGAAGATAGATAAATACACAGACATATGCGTAATATAGGCGCGTGACTATGTACATGCGTAAATACGTTGATGCCGGTTAATGTACAGCCAACGGCACGATGCGTCTTGAGCTTTCGGCGAAGATAATTTTATCGACAATTGATTTCAGGAACGGTCTTTGTTAGAAATTGCCCGTCTCACAGAATGAAACTTCCTGTCTGTCATGGAAATTCGATCGAATACTATTCCTTACGATTTTACCCCAAGGAAATATTCGCACTTTGCACGAAAGTTAAACTTTAAAACATAATACTAGGATTAAGGCTAGTTATCTTTGAGTTCAGTTATCTGTGTCCTTTGAATTTTTATCAAACTTCTTTTCTATTTATATAATAGGAAATTTTATAGAATATATTTTTGGATTTCAAATATATCGAAGCGCAAAGAATAAGAAAGAATTGTCAGGCAGAATTTATATTTAAATTTGCATCGTCGGAAGATGCGTATCGTCGTTTAAAAATTCCCTTATTACCACATTTTTTATTTCGCGTTGCTCGTTTTCTTCTTCAGCAGTCCTCGAGAAATTTATGAATACGTCAGATGGTTAAATTCAACGTAGAATTTCCGGTTGCGTCTTTTCCTCGTCCTTAACTTCGTTTCGGCCGTTCCTTCGCGCGAACGAAAATTGCAGTTAAGCTAATTGCCGGCCTCCTTCTCTCCCTCGTAGCAATGAATTTTTTTCTCAGTCTCGTCAGGATTTGTCGCTGGCTGCGCGTTGAACGTGCAAAGTAAATAAGCCCGGCTGCAGCAACGTATCATTATGGAATTAAGTTTGAAGCACGTCGTCTCTCCGCGTTGCTGTATGATATTATCCAAACGTGGTCTGCCATGCTAAAAATTCTCAAGTAAATAGACAAACGTTTCCATATATTACGTATGTATACATCCGTATTTCGCACGCATTTATAATATTTTGGGAATTACAAAAACCTTGAAGAATTATTGTTTCACTGGAACTTCTGAATATAAAAAGCACATGCTTGTTTAGTACAGTATGAAAATCATAGAAAGAACATACATTATATACATATATTATAACAATTGTATTTCGATCGATATGCATCGATAATTATCTCGGTGATTCGTGAAAATTCACAAACAAGCTATATACGCGCAAGTAAAATCTCAGTTGTACGAGTAAAATCCGCGAGAACTCGGTTTATCTATTTCATTGTTCATCGAACGTTTTGTCTCCATCTTGTCACTATGTTACGAGACTCGTAGCAGCGCTTTTCCAAGGAAAGCAGCGACTTTCCGTTCACGCTTCGACACGTTGCAAAGTCGGGTTCCATTGATCGATCCTTGGTCCAGCCTATTTAGATTTCACATATTTTCTCTTTCCGCTTCGATCGCAATTCTTGTCAGTCGGCTAAAAGAAGCAGAGTTTTATGGTGGCAGCGAGGCTGGATGGAAGCCATAAAGCCTCGTGCCACTCTCGGTCGTGGAAACCAGAGGGATAGGTCGCGTCTGACGAAGAATGAGGTAGAAGAAGAAGAAGAAGAAGAAGAACAGGCGACGATCGAAGGAAAATCAAGACGTTCGGTTGATATTAAACGATGAACGATAGATTTTGACATAACCTAATTCTCTAACAGACGAGTAACTAGGTTGTCCAACCCCTTTCCAACGAACTTGCGGGCTGCGTACACTTTCGAGGTCAAATCAGATTTACGCGACGGTTAACGGCTAACCAGGTAATTCGGCCTGAAGTCCTGTCGATTTGCTTCCTTCCCAGATGGAAGAGATCGTAATGCGATTTTCCCGTTCCTAGCTCTGCTAATTATTCGTCGATCGATCCATCTCTGATTACTCGGTTTCCAGATGATTTGCCCTGCTCGATTTTATTCCATTGTGTCGTTTTATCACCGTTATCGCGGTCTCGTTTTATGCATGGACCGTGTCGATAGTTTTGAATTATAAATAAACAAATTAATCGAAGATCTCCAACATCCAAAAAATAAACAGGGTGCCTATAATACCGTAATGAACGATAGATAAAAAAGGGTACCGATAATGTATGGATAAACAAATAAGCCGAGAAGGTAAACAAACGGAGGAATATTTGTAAACGGCAGATCAGCACGGAATATCCGGTAAAACTCGATTATCTGAAAAGACGTTGGAACACGGCTTCGAGAGGCTGAACGCTGTTGTTTCCGCTCGATTCGCACGATCCCGGGGCAGATTTGGCCGCGTTCAATTTACGAACGCGGCAACGAGCAGCATACGTAATTACGGTGCAAGCGGATTTTATATTATCTCGTATCTCTAACACGGGAGTTACGACGGTGCTGTTGTATCGGATACAGAGTTGCCGCTCTTTATGAAAGGGATGTCGCGATTTACATTTATACGAGCGATGCTACGCCAGAAAAAAAGAAGAGATATCCTCCTCGCGACAGGTGGTATTAATTAAAATGTTAATAACAAACTGCGATGAACAGCCACGTATTTTCATCGTTAACCTATCCATAGCTTGTCCGTTAGCTGGATAAAAGTAATAAGACGATCAGCGCATGATTAGACGAATCGATGTCTGTTTCCAGTTGGGAATTTTTCTTATCGTTTCATCAACAAACGTCGCGTTTAAGAATTAATTATCGATATCTTATATATTTTTTTATAGTCGAAACGTCGATCAGCGGAAAGAATGCAGCATTGGTAGGTTTATAGCGTAATGGGAATTGTAGGAGTTTCACGAAAATTTGGAAAATAGAGTGTTTGTATTTCTGTTACATGTACAAACTATATTTTCTGGTATTTTATTTCTATATAGGTGTACGTATACAAGTACAATTAGGGAAGATATGACGCGTATTAGCTAAAACCTCGTAAACGAATTGAAAGTCGTTTGGCAGATTCGAATCGTTTTGGTCGATGGCGAATTGGAATCCACTGGGCATCGTGGATCGCCGCGTTCTGGATCTACGGTTCTGGACAGAAAAGAGCCGAGAAATTATTGTTCCCTCTGATATCGATAATCGAGGCAGGATAACTCTTTCCTTTGAAACTGGAGACGTCGAGTTATCAAGGTATGAAAGCCGATGGTTTCACTGGACGTCGCAATTACGCCTCCTCTATCCGTATAAGTCAGATCCTTCCTTTCTCTTCGCAGGCTTCCGTCGTAATTCTCGCTCGAAATGTCGCCGAATTCGTATAATAGTTCGATTTCGAAAAATCGAAACGCGACATCAGTTTCTTCTACGATTCTCCTTTTTATTTCCTACGAAATATCGCGTACGCTTTATGAACGAAATGTTAACACGTCTGCCTTCGGTGAGTTAAGGAAAATATTAAATTATTCTTTCGGAAATTAATTAAACAGAAAGGATGCTCGTCATTCTCGTTGATGTTCCGCGCAGTTTGGTTGATTTTATTCAATGTGCGATCGATCGGTGCTTGATATTCGTGGAACAGATGTTTTTTCGTGCGATAACTTCGGACAAAGTATTCGCACGGTTGTCCCGAGGGTATGCTGGAGATTTTTCATCGTGGTTACGGCTTCTCCGCTCTTCCATTGGCGTTCGACCACGTAAACGAGACAGAGATGGATCGAAGGACCGACAGTAGCCTGTTAAACGTTGCCTGGAACTCTTCATTAACGGTTTCGTAAATGGTTCGTGGGGTAAAGTAGCAGCAATTTTCGGGAACAGCAGCTTCGTCTTGCCGAACTGAAACTTTCGGAATTAAATATCGAACGTTGAAAGCAATACACGTGTATGATAATTCGACAGGGGAACGCAAGGTACGAAATTAGACAAATACACTCTGTGAACCAGAATTTCGACCAAGAGTTGCTCACGCAAAGAAGAGATTGAACGTTAAAAAGTTTGAAGAAAACAGAACCATTCGGCTGCAAGATTTTCTACGAATCAAACATCAACAAATGGACGCTAGCAGATATCTATGTAAATTCGTACATTTACGAGACAGCCGGAAGTTAGAGCTGAATAAAAATACACTTTGCCTATTTCCCGAGAAGCAGTAGAAACACGCGAATTCCTTAAATTCTGTCGATAGGTAACACGAGCTGCGAATTACAAATATCAAATTCGATAGAGCTGGCGCGTATTGTATCGCGTGAAATATTAGATTCGATGGAATTGAGCTGGAATTGCGCGCAGCTATTGAGCAAGATCGAGATTGTATCGACTCTGGCAGGTGTGTATAAGCAGTTTCGTTGGATTGGTCGTTTCTAATTCGTGCTTCGTTCAGCTTTGACGCGCGTGCATGCGCGTCGTTCGCGAAACGAGAAACGTAGCGTCGGTTCGGTTTCAACGATCGACGACGGTTTAAATGGACGCGAAAGGAACACGTCTGGAAATTTGCCGAAGAAAGAGTCGGAGGCAGTCGAACGATCGCATAAGTCGATGAAAGGAAGCTGCAAATGGACCTCGCGTAAATCGAAATCGAAATGATTTTATCGATAAGCAGGATGAGGTGCTGGTTTGACAGCTTTTATTGCGAGCTATTAACAGTAAGAATAAGCGATTGATAGCACGAAGGATTTTGCTAATGTATCGTAAAAATTTCCCGATCTGCTGGATATTTGATTGGTAGATATGGAAAATGTGGTTGTCGTCGTCTATGTTTCGAGGTAATTTCTTCATTTTCGAACAATTAAAAAAGAACAGAAATTTGCATCTCCCATTTTCCCGTATATTGCAGCAAGAGGGCAATACGAACTTGCTACGACCGTTATTACGTTGCCACTGGTATTTATACGGTAGATCAGCAATGGACCGGCAAAGTGTCTGTCGGAAATCCGTAACCGCATTTCAGCGTGATAACCGCGGTTTCTACAGGACGACGTTGATGTAATTCTAATGAGCGAGGGCAGACCCGGAAAATTGTAATTGCAAGTCACTCGTCATTAGCGATTAGTAAGTATTTAACAGTAGAATCTGCTTCTTCGAATTGTGTAAAATTTATAGAGTTATCTGGACAATGTCAATGACATTAAATAGGTTTCTGTCCGATTCCTCTGATCTTCGTCTGATATCGCGCTGAGCGTTTTCGATGGTTTCCAAATAAAATAGAGATTGACAAAATTCTAAACAAGTTAACATTTTCCCCTCTCTTTATCTCTCTCTGTCTCTCTCTCGACGACGACCACGACGACGACGACGACGTCAGCTCGCTTGACAGATTTGTGAGGGAAATCTGGCTAAGTTTCTTATATACGTTGAAAGAACCTTCAGTTCCAAAGATGAAATACAGTTTTTAAGGAAGAGAAAAGGTATGTTAAGCGGCGGTGACGGTCCGAGCAAACTGCCTTTGCATAAATTTCCCTTAATTCCTTGTTCTTCTTCTCACGGTTTTCTTCGCGGTTCGGCCAGTCTCGAGATCGTTCCGACGAAAAATCAGCAAGTAGTCGCGTCTGTCTGGACACGCTGCAACTTTTCCGTGGTTCCCGGACGAAATCTTGCTCGTTAACAGCTTCTGTAGCGAACAGCATTTCCATAATTCTTCCTCCCTCTTCTTTCTTTTTCCTTCGCTCGTCCTTGATATTTCTTCCTCGTCGAAACGTTTCTCTTTCTTGTTTCGTTACGTCTCTCGTCGAGGCGATCCATATTACCGATTTCATTCGTTAATCGTCAACTATTAATTCTTTGTTCGATTACTATTGTAGTATCGTAACTGCTTTAATTAGTTTATTAATGATAAGTAGATCAAACAGGTGTTGATTGAACACAGAATAATGTTTGTTAAACATGAATTAATCGCAGCAAACGTATAATAATTAACACAACTAAATAATTAATCAACGACTCTCATCAACGCAATCCACACTCTTTGAGATCTCAACTCATACTGCTGTTAATTCGTTTATTGTCCCCTAGCAACCCTTTATCTTTTGTCTTAGCCTCACTACATACATGCTCAGCAGCCGCTTGTTTATAATCAGCACTACACTATTGTTTATCGTCAATGTACTTTGTTAATAGACAGTAACAAATATAAAATTGCGAACGCGAATTCCAACAACAATGTGACTTGGTCGTGAACTTCTCGAACAACCTAAAAGTTTCGTGAATCACTGTAACTAAATTTATTACCTCTTCGCTCGTTCTAAAACCATGAGCCGTGTTCCACTCACCAGGAGTTCATCCTAGCATTGAACGACGAGACGTTCTTTCTTGCCTCGGGGTCGTTGAATAAATTTTCTGAAAATTTTCCCGCTTCCGTGGACGTACGTTGCATACTTACGTATGTGTACAATCTGAGAGGGAAACGCAGAGAGAGAGAGAGAGAGAGAGAAAGAGTTGGTACCGGAAGAGTCCTCTCTTCTTGCCTGTTTGTCTTTTCTCTTCGACGCAACCGCTGCGCCGCCACGTCGAAATAAGCGTTCTGCCGTCGGAATATTTTTGGATGGCAGCCACTGTGAGCCCGCGGGGAAGCCGAAGCGTCGTCCAAGTACCGTGTACTCTTATTTATTTCTGGTTGCCTCCGTTGTCTCTGCAAACACACCGAACTCTGCCCGCGACTCTTGATCGCGATTCAACCGTGCCAAGGGAACTCTGCTTCTTACCAAAACTACGCAAAGATCTGCCATTTTTCCACCATCCCGCCAAATTTTTAGTATTCTCATGCCATTTTTATTTTTATCTCGTTGCTTTTTTCTTCTCCGTAGCCTGAAAACTAGGTTCGTTTTCTACATTTACAAAGTTTCTCTCGTTAAGAGATTGTTAGAAAATTCGGCGTTTTCAGGTCTCTCAGGAACGCTACGTTCGCGGGATTACAACTATCGATACTGTAACAAAGTCGATCTAATTTCTCGTAAGTGTTCTAAAATTTATGAATGCGAATGTAAATGGTAATCAATGGAGAGATTACGCGGGATTAATTGAAATGTAGATTACATAATTTCAGGTAATTAATAATAGATCCAACAGAATCTACTGTAGAAACTGTACGATATAAAATTCTCCGATCGCTAATTCACCGATGCAAACTTAATACCAGTCATTACTAACCCATGTTTCACAAATCTGACTATCCACCGTCCAGAAATCCACATGCAGAAGCAGCAATTAGCAAACGCTAATTAACCGTGACTTAAAGATACATCCGTATCGAAGAAAGCGTCGGTTAAATCCAACTAGGACAATCTATCGGTCGAATATTTTTCCACGTGGCCACAAAGAACGATCCGGCTGTAATTTCTCTTTAGAACGTCGGCTGAAACGGCCGGACTCGATGAAAGGCGCCAACAGCCTCGCCCATACAGAAGATCCACAATATTGAGTCCTATACAAACTAAAATTCGGCATTTACAAAGGAGAAATATGCCCGGGCCACGTGGCGCATAATTGAACGAACACCAATATTTTTCGACAATTCCAAAATATACGTTGGCCGTGCTCGCATAATATTTGCCTGACGATATTTTTGCGAGCGAACGTTTACAATAAACGTCGCTGGGTAAACTTTCTCGATATCTGGTGGCCGTTTCATTCTCTACCGTGTTCTTGCAACGCGTATGAAAATCAGCGCTTCGATCGTTTCAACCAGCTGTGTGCCACGTTGCTGTTCCAAGATTAATTAACGACTATTTTTGTCAATTGGTGCAAACGTAACTGGTGCGTCGTGGATCCTTGCACGAGTAGCTGGATTGGTTCTAGTTCCGCAAATTAGAATAAAATATAAGATTCTTTTGCAACTCCAATCGCGTAAATACTTGTTGAAACGAAAGAGTGTGGCGTAGAAAGAAGATACAGAAGACTAATAACACCAGGTATGTTTAATAAGAAAGTAATACTCGTTCTAAAGATATTGGAATATTTTGCTCGGTTATTAGGAATCTCGAAGAATATTCTTTCGATCGAGTGGAACGCGTGAAAGATCCAACGAGTCTGATAAGTTCCCTTCGTTCTGAAATAACAGAAATAACAAACGGAAGGTGGTTGGTTCACGAGTGTTGCAGGTGTAATTACGCGAGCAACATCAATTAGTAGCGGCGTTAATTATCTTTCCGGAGATGACTCGTTTTTCCACGGCTCGAGGTTGCAACGATCGCGATTACTTTTTGTGTATGAGCGTAATTTGTCGTTTAGTGGAGAATTGGGGGGTTTGCTGGGAAATCTCGGAAACGCGGACGCCAGTCGTTTCGTTGGAACTTTTTTTCTTTTCTTCTTCGGAATTCTTCTCTTTTAATTTCTCTTTTGTACGTAGGGAGAATCGATCGAATAATTTCGGGACGCTTAATATCATCGCTACGAGTAAAACGATCGTGTGTTTTTGGTGCAGTTCTGTTCAGCAAATACGTGGCCGGACGTGAGGTTTTTCGAGAGTTTTTGTTCGAAAAAGAGAAACGACGAAAGAACGAATTTCTATAGCGGTTAATTGATTTCGTTGACGTGTTCCGATATCCAAGGGAAAAATAGTGGAGACCTATTCCTCGCATAAAAAGGAACCAACAGATTAAGAAAAAGGACGAATTAGGAAAAGTGGAATATCGTTTCTTCGTAAAAATAAGTATAAAAGAATGGTCGAGTATATTAATAGGAAAATGTAATAAATCGTATTCCGAGCAGTCTTCTTCTTTCCAATTCTTTCGATTCCTTCTTGTACTTTGTGACGTTGTAAATGTACGTAGAACATTCTTCCAATTTTTATTATAGTAATAATTAATTAAATAATAAAGAAATAATAGACTAAGATCTAAAATATTGTTTTCTGACGAGAACGAGTGCAAAAAAATGGGGTCGACGCGAAAAAGCGGAGGAGAGAACTATCATTATGGAGCGCGTTTAAAGTGCGTCTGAGAAGCGGAACGTTAATCGCGCTGGATACGTGTATAGAACGTCAGGCGAATTTGGGTTAATCGCGTTTCAGCGAAAATTGCAGCAACGACCACGCATAATGGCTTAAATACGGCCGTGCGTAATAGAAATATAATTTCATGTTAACGGGACCATCGAAATAGCAAAAAAAAAAGGGAAAAAAGAAAAAAGAAGGAAAATAAAAAGCGAGAAGAGAAATCGCGAAAAACAGGAGAAAAAGAAGGAAGAATGGTAAAATGAGAGGAAAATGATGGTACGAAGAGAGAGGGAGAGAGAGAGAGAGAGAGAGAGAGAGACAGGCAGACAGAAAGAGAGAGCGATAACAAAAGGTGGAAAAAGTTATGTTGAGAGTGATGAAATACTTTGCTCCGTTCTTCGCCGCGGCTCTCGCTCTAATTATTTAATGGCGATGTTCAATTTGCACCGCATTTTGCCCTGCTGCCGATAATTTTCCTTTTTTTATTTCTCCTTCCTCTTTTTTTTCGCCACACTTTCTTGCTAAAATACCATGTAGTCCTATTGTTAGCGAAAATTTTAGTTGCTCCGTACCGTTGTTTTCACCGCTGCAACGGTAGTCCACGGTGAAGATGAATCGTCGAATTTGCGAGGATAAGATTAATGGTTTTTTTCCATCTCCTTTATCCGCCTTCCTTTTTTCTTTTTACTTGCCTTCGACGCGATATTGCCGCCTCGTTCGCAGCTATCCGCGTCGTTATTTTTTCAACGAGCAACATTAGAAACGTAAATAGTCTTCTTCTCTACTTTGTATAAAAACGAAGTCGAGAACGATCAATTTCGAAGCTTTCGCGCAACATTGACTTAGTCGTCGAGTCGCATAGCTTGTTTATCAATTTTCGGTGAAACCTTGGGAACGTTCGGTTGGCGTAACTTCTTGTCAATCGGAGGACGAGCCGATGATCGTAATTAGCGAGGGATTTCGGGCGATGATCGCGGGAGGATCTGGCGCGCCGCGTCGCCGTAGGGTTTCGCGCCGCGAGGGCGGATACGCGTTGGTCGAATGCAGATTTACACGGTGCATCAACGACGGCGTGAACCGGTGGGACCGGATTGTTGTTTACTCCGTCGCATAATTGCCCACTCCATTTACGTATCAATCGGCGCATTACCGTTGCGCCATAGCCAATTAACGTACTTGCTCGCGTACAAGCGCCAGCATAATACATACGTACGCGCGATCCAGCTTCCGTATGCGATCGCACACGCGTCATGCCTATTCTCTATGGGTTGTTCCACAACTGATGCGCGACACGGGGCGATTATGTTACCTGTAATTTGGATTTTAAGCAAAGTTTCGGTTCGAATACGAGATTTTGGTTCAATCCGATTTCGTAACAAATTAGGTGTGTTTTATATAGATTATTTTGAAGCTAGTGTTTGTATAAATCAGACGCGCCTGATCTTTGCGACAATTTAGACTTTTCCTGCTGTATTAACGTCGTTGTTTTCGCAAGCATCCGCTTCATCTCGGAATCCATGTACTTCGTACATTTAGGGATGATTATATAGCACGTATAACTTACGTCTAACTCGCTTCAACCTATGCTTCGTACACACAGAAACCTATTCTAAGAGCGCTTGGCGCAAGTTCGAATTAACTTAAGAAGGTAACTCTATTTCAACATATCCAAACCAGCCTCTAACTCCGTTTAATTAAATTCAATTTGTGCCTTAACAGTCGATAGCATTATTTTAAATCTGAAATTACGTAAGAAAATGAATCTACCAAGCCCTTGAGTAACTTTCCAACTGTAATCGCATTGAAAATTCAAAGCAGGCTCGCCTTACTTAACTACCTCATCTCCAAATTACCCAACCTATATTTCTATCTGCCCCGCCTAACCTCTCCATTGATCATCCTCGGCTTCGCTCGATTCGCAGATAATTAAAGTGATAACAAGAGACTTTGAAATTCCCTGCATCTCGCGCTATCTTTGAAAGTGCTTCGGCATGTTTACTTTCAGCCAGCCAGTCGATCGCCCTCGTTATAGCTACCAATTATAATCACGGGACGCGATACATTGTTACGTTCGATCACCTTGTCAGATGTACCTGCATCTACAGTCAGTTGCAAAAGTTCGCATCACTCCATAAATATGAAATATCGTATCCAGATCGCGAGTATTCAAGCAATTTCATATTCGTACGCGTGTAAC
The DNA here is from genome assembly GCF_051014615.1 of Bombus vancouverensis nearcticus. Classification (NCBI taxonomy): domain Eukaryota; kingdom Metazoa; phylum Arthropoda; class Insecta; order Hymenoptera; family Apidae; genus Bombus; species Bombus vancouverensis. Next base: position 3,978,404 of record NC_134925.1, read on the forward strand.
TAACCGATCGAAAGGAAAGGGAAGGCGACAATTAGTAAATGGATATATTATGGAAATATCGTGGAATAGACGCATTCTGTGCGTCGGTAGAATTAGACGATCGAATAGACGACGTGTCGTCAAAAAGGGACGTATTTATTGAGATATGTATAATTTTGTGTGCTAGACTAGATTGACCGCGTAGTAGTGATATATGTATGTGAATATGAGTGTGTGGAAGTATGTATGTCAGCGGCGTCTCGAAAACAAAGGGATGTAAACTGTTCAGTTAACAGTCTGGTATGGAAGAAGGTGAGACAAAAAAAGTGCTGAGATGCGTGTAAATGTGTATCGACGAATATCCTTGAAATCGTTTATCAAATAAATCTATAACTATTTTAATATAAATTCTACACATAAACTTAATGTTCCTTTACCATTATTTCGGCAATTAAGATCCAAAATTATTAACAGTATTAAACTCGGGAATCTTCAAAAATATTCAGAACAGATACTTCTGCGACCGACTGTATATGTATATTTCATTTTTCTGTTTCTTTTCCCTTGTATCCTGTAGTTCAACGGTGGTACCGTTTAATCGATGAAAATGGTTGGCGATTCCCGATGGAAAAAGGAAGAGAAGGAAAGGAGAGCGACAACTTCGATTGAAATTGCTCGCTCCGGCGAGGGGAACCTTTTTCAAAGCTCTACCCACAGGCCCTTTGTGCAGCGTTCTAGGTACTCTATCCTGGATTGGAATTATAATCACCACGATAAAGGGCTAATGAAACGTCGATCGAGCATATCATATGTTCGCGATAAATTCGATGCATTGGGCGCGGCGTGCATCGCGCCGGAACCATATGCATCCGACACGCTCTCAGCCGATGCGCAACGGCAAATTTATGTTGCCCCTGGCGAAGTATCGAGAACTAGAATTCCGTTATATTCCGCTACCTCGTCCTCTTTTTCCCCCTCTATTTTTCCCCGACTAAATTTTTTCTTTCTTTCTTATTCCCTTCTTTCTGAAAGAGTTCGTCTACGAGGAATACGTCAGCCAATTTAAAAATCGCGGATTTTAGTTACGCGATTCCGCCAGTTGGTCTTTTAAAGTGGCTCGTTTGTAAACTTTTCATAAATTAACCTTCGCATTTTCGTCGACGGTTTCGGTACACGTATATGCATCGGCGAAATTAGACGATTGAAACGCGTTGGTAGAAGAGAAAGCTATTCGCAGCAAACACTGCAAAATGTTATTCCATCCTCTACAGAGTATCCTCGAAGAAGCTTGGTATTCTACTCGCGAGTACCAAAAATTCGCTTCTAATCTTCTACTCTAATCCTCTCTCGAGAATATTACCACATTCGTGGAAGAGCACAAAAAACAAAGTGGCTGCCGTATGCTCATCTCACTGTCGTTATTATGAACCATACTGTAGGTGTCACGTTTTCGCTATACTTGCCGCTGGACGAAGGTTAACAACGTCCGCATGAATTTTAATTGCCGATACCAAGCTCCCTGGTGCACGTCGCGTAACCGTGACTGCCTGTTCAGATAGTCCTCCGCACGGAATGATAATGATAACGGTTATTACGAGGACCGTTAACCTGAGTAAGACCGCCGTCTTGTTTGCTACTCGCCGTTAAATGTCTCCAAGGCTCGATCGAAACGAACGAGCTTTCGGGCCCAGGATCTCCAAGTGGATTGGGATGGTCGTATCGAGACCTGTCGTTGGTTAAGAGACGCTGAAAGCAACGGTCAGTTTATGCATTCGGTTAAGTTCAAGTATTATGCGTTTGCCGTGAGATCGCACTGCGTTTCCAAATTATTAGCAACCTCCGCTGTTTCCGCACGGCTGTAATTGGTTTCAACGAACCAAGCCAAGGGAAGAAATTGAAATCTCCTGCGACTGATTCGTTGGGAAAATAACAAGCGACTGATTGATTAATTAGTAGCGATAGGAATTTTTATTCTGTAGCGATCTGAATGGAGTAGATGCGAGAATTTTTATTACAGATATTTATACAGATTAAAAAATTTGTGGGCGCAACGACAAAGAGACAAAGAATAGAATCTAAGCGGGGAATTGTTAATATGCGCAAAATTCAACTGCAAAGAGTCTAACAAAGAAATAGATCAACATCCGTCAACCTCAATGAGAGGACTCGGACCAAATAAACGATCAAATTAAAGAAACTAAGTAAATCTGAACGGTAGACACTCGAGGAGACTCTCTCAATCTGGCACGAACGAAACTAACCACCAAGAATAACCCAATCAAACGTGTGTCCGACACTCCGAAAACGAAACCAGCAAATTTGATCGAAAGGCTATCTGTTTATCAGGGATTCTTCGTTAGACGAAGTGGAGGTAATCAGTCGTGATTGAAGGCTGTGGTCGGTGAACGTAGAACGTATTTCACAGCTGTGAATCAGTGTCGCATTAATACCGAAATGTCCTGTTAGCCGGCTAGCAATTCCGCGAACGGTTTCACCAGCATTTATCGTTCTCGTATCAACGCATCCCCGTGGGCCTACACGCCGCCCCCTGGATATATTGTAGCGTTCTCGTTGCCAGAAAATTATTCCACCATCTCTCATGGATACGAACCTGCAACTTCGTTATACCGATGGGATTACCACGAAAGAGAACGACGAATGACCCGGATGATACGAACATGGTTGGGTTGAAATTGTCCTGAAAAAATTCTGATTTCTACGAGTTTTATTCTCCTGGTAGTTTTAACGTTTTGTGTAATCCTGATCGGGTAAATGGTTAATCGTCGTAATTGGTAGCGCTGTTTATATATTTGGAACGACAGAGATTGGATCGTGGTTAGGTTTTAAATGAATAGCGAAACGAGCTCGTTGGAAAGTTGATGAATTTCGGACGCTCGATGACGATGGAATTGATTTTGTATTTTGGGAATTTAGAGCGCGCGATGAAGATTTGACGTTGAATTAGTTAGATTTGTAATTTTTAGGCTTTGAACGGCTCGGTGGATAGGAATTTGACATTTTTGTTCGTATGAAAAAGATTTTCCAGATTCAAATGTAATCAAAAAAATTCCGAATTCGCGTAATTAGAAGTTCGAAGTGCGCACGTCGAGAGAGCCCATCAACCGCGAAACGGTCGGTAAAACGAGTTTTCTGTCATCCAGCCGGCGAAACTTGCGACGACAATTTTTACGTCCTCGCGACGTAGATACGGTAAAAGTTACAAACTACTGTTTTTTCCGCGCCTGGCCGGCTCTGATTGTTCGTGAACGTCGGCCGGAAACTCTGGTCCGCGTGGTTGGGAAATAATTTTCCTAATTAACACTGGAACAGCTTGCTAATTAAGATAGACGTTTACTAATTAACAATTGCTACCGGTTATTTCTCGCATCGTTGAAACGTCTCTCTCTTACAATTTTTTCCCATCCACCACCAGTATGCAATCCTACCTAACCTTCTGAATTTCTACGATATTAATTCTGGAATTACGTAATTATAATATTTAGCACGTACAATAATAAAAAAAAATGAATTTCTATAAATATCCACAGCATATCCGTATATCGCTTTTAAACAATTACGCAAATGCCTATTTTATATATTTTTTAAAAACTCTTATTCTTTCATTCCAATTCCAGAATTCCAAAATTCGTTGATAATTGCTAATTTAATAGATCAATTTCGATTAATACGCTTAACGATTCCGTTCATTTCGTGATTGCTAAAGAACATTTTCCAAGATACTTTCACTAGTTCCGCCGTTGAAATAACGAAAACGTACAACGAATCAATTATGCAGCCAATCCGTGTCCATTCCCTACGGTAGCAAATTCTTCAAATAGAATGTACAGCATGTAGAGCTGCGCTAGTGTGCATGATTAATGCATGCGGTCTATTTGGAAAACTGATCGTGACTGGGCGTAGTCGAGACTCGATTTTTCTGCACGCTTTTATCTTTTTGCAAGTTTAACGATAGCACGTGTAAACTGACATCGAACGGTCCGGTTTCGGAGGATGAGATGTTTAAAGTCGTGCAATTTTTCTGCTGTCGCCTAAAGTGGATCGGTTTACAGCCTGATACGTATCAGAAATAGTCGTTGAAAATTTTATAGCAAGCTTTTTCAATCCAAAGAGTTAGGAATCGAAGCGAGACATAGATTTTTAATTCTTCTTTGAAAAGAAGCCACACAACCCGATTATAACTAACTAAATCGGGGATGTTAATGCAAATTCATAACAAAAAATAGAAATTTCCTTCGTGTAATAAATATCGCGATGCATGGCTTACTTTGCATATTTTCTATATTTCTGAACGTTGTGCGCATTCCGCAAACTTTTGCATCTTGAAATTTACCATAAATGCATAAATATCATAAATTCACGAATACGTTCTAGTTGGAACTTAAATATCGCAGATCTTTTTACAAAATTACCAATTTACATCCGTATATCGCGAAACAATATTTTGAAGGACGAAAATTATGTTTCTCCATGGGATTGGTTATTTCCCGGACTATGCTCGCTGCAACTAGAAGCAGTAGGATCCACGGCGATCATTTACAATCGCGAGAAACATTTCGGGGCCAGCCAGCAAACAGCTGCACAATTTACTGCGGCGTCGCACGAAACTAACACACCGATTCCGAACCGAATCTCGCACTTTCGCGCTTCGATGCGGTTTATAATAAATTACGCGAACCAACCCGTTACACTCGTCGTTTCCATGTTTTTTTTTCCTTCGTTTTTTCTCCTAAATAGTTCATCGTCCACGTACCGAAAGCGAGCTCTCGAGTGTTTATCGTGGCCAATTCGCGCGTCAACGAACGTTCGTCGTCGTTCTCCATTATCAAATTTCCTTTAATCGAATCTTTTCATTGTCGATATTATTTATGTCCCCCGAGAACCATTTCCACGTGGTTTTTTTATTTTATTTTACGGCATAACTTTTATCCGTCGTCGAAATTTTGGGAAATCGCGTTAGCGTGTGGAAAAGGGAATTTATTTTCGAATTTATTTACTTATATTCCATATAACTATCTTAGGATAGTTGTCACTAGATTGAGAGTTTTTGTAATGTTACGCGAAACTTAAAAACGTTGAAGTACGTTATAATTTGCAATACGTAAAACAGATCTCCACTTGATATCGAAACGTTAAGAGAGGATCCTGAAGCGAGACTTGTTCTCCATTTTGCGGAGGGATGAAAGTTCGAGGATTAGTGAGATTAAGGTTTTAACTGTTCGAACTTTACTTTGTGTTTTAACCAACTTTGCTGCTTCGATAAAGTAAGAGGTTAGTCGTTTAAAATTGGATTAATTAAAATTATGGAATTAAGATTCTACCGAATGGAAATTCGTCGACGATGAAACTCACGCTATATTCTGAAAGAAACGTATCGTGAGCTTGAAGATTCATAGATAAAAATTGTTTATTCGACTCGATAGTTGTACTGCCCGAGCATACACAAGTAAAATGAATTGAAATTGAATTAGAAATAATGCGTATATATCGTACAACAATTTATTACTTTTTCGTTATAAATGCAATTTTCATTTTTCTATTATACGGCAATATCAATTTTCATAATTACCATCGTATTGGAGCGATATTAAATTTTATTTTTATTAGAAAATAATATACCTGCCTACTCTCGAACCCTAGAAAAACTAATTATTAGCAATGACGCGGAATTGTACACTTGGCAATACCACCTCATAATTGTGTTTCCTCGCGAAACGTTTTACACGTATTTGTAAAAGCATACAAGTTGGAAATTCCCAGTCCTATCGTCCCATAAAAATCCAACGAAATAAACTATGCAATTCATGGCTACGAACCGCGCGAGCTGCGATCAATTTTCTTCCTCGCGGTGGTTCTTTTTTCAGGATGGCTCCTTTTTGAAAAATTGCTCCACGGAAAAATCGAGGCGGTCGCGGCGTGGACTCACGCCAATTAATTACAGCCCGCTCTGTTGCGATGTTTAATTAAAAGTGCGAACGAAGGACCCGTCTCGAAATTCTCGCATCGCATTTTTCCGCCAGCACACACACACACGCGCGCACGCGCGCGCGTGTATGCACACGCCTTCGTGTAATTAATTAATGGATTTTGAATCCTGTTCGGAGGATGAAAACTTTCGCCTAATTGGAACAATTTCCTGCTTAGTCCGCTATTTTTTCCTCACTTTTCTCTCCAGTTCTTTTTTATCCTCTTCGTTTTTTGCGTTAATTTCCTTGGTCGAGGGAAGAGAATGGTTCAAAAACAGATTAATTCGAGAGAGGAAAAGCGAGCATAGAAGGTGGTAGAAACGATCAGGCAAACGAAAATGTAGATTCGTGGATTCGAAAGCATTAACGACTACGTTTTTTTTTTATCGAAGCTTATCCCCGATTGGGAGTCGTACGCGTTTGCATTCTTCAACAGTCGTTGATTCTTTTAACGTGTAAAAGAGATTCCTGTGAGGAATTAACCCGCATTATCGGACGGAAGCTATTGGAGTAAGGAAGAAGAATAAAGGAAAGTGAATTCTTTCGGCGAATTATTGATTTCTTGTCTGTAGGATATCTGTACAAGACGACTTAATCTTGTTGAAGTAATTACTTGAAGAAAAACTCTACACTTTTTCTTTTGTATATCCGTGACCTGCAAACCGCTGTTACGAAGAGAATAGATTTTAGTGAAAAAAGAAATTCGAAACAACGAGAGGTCCATGTTATTGTGCCCTTGAATATACATTTTATTTTGGATTACAAGGTCTAGAAACAAATGAGCTATAAGTAGATTTCTATTGCTGTTTCTTGTAGCCTTCAACTAGAGCTACAAGGTTAATTTCTTGCTAATGTCCTTTGCTATAAATATATGAACGCGCTCCCTATCATAGCTTCTTCCTATTGTATTTTAACACTGTAAGAGTGAGCATCTGGATCGGTATAAACTATACTTATCCTTATATCTATACTTATCTCAATATATTTTTCTACTCAAATTCATCCACTCGTTCTTCTATCAGTCAACTACAACAAATCTTGTATATTACCGATTGATGTCTTATTATGATCGTTGATTTTCTCTATTTTTTATTCATTTATTCGTCGTGGTCTTTAAGGAATATTTCAAATTTCGGAAGAAAGTGTTGAATTGAATTTGCGCGAAATTTTGACTACTCGCGTGTTAACGTAGGAATTCTAGACTTCCTGCTGGAACAGTTTAACTCGAATTCTGCATCCGAGCCTTCGATTCGTCGGTTGCTTTCCCTTCTTTAACTCTCAGGCACTAGCTAAACTCGGTTGAAAGCTAAAACTTTGAAATTCGCAGTTCGGCTCTACCGCAAAAGCGTATTCACAGCCGGTTTCCACGAGGAAACCGAACCACGTTTCTTGACTACACTTTACACATTTTCCATGTTATTTCTTGGTACTTCTCGTTTGTATTTAGCACGTCAGAATTCACAGAGTTTCTCGAGAATTACACGATAAACCAAATAAATAAGATAGCAAAGGAATCCGGTAACTTTATTTATGTATTTTCTTTACTCTGTCCCAAATTTTCCTTCACTCTGTCTCATTTCTTCCAGGACGTTCTTTTAATATCGATACGATAGTTCACGAAGAAATGTTAAAGTTCGTAAACCCAAAGTTCATCGTAAAACGATCCTCCTCTTAAACCGTCATTTTCCAATATTTATAGCCTCGTTCCTGAATATCCACAAACCATATCCCGTTCACCATTGTTCCACCGCTGCCTCAACAATCGAATTACGTTGAGACTCGTTCATTTGGAAAGATCAATGGAAATTCATACCTTTGAGAATATGTGTAAAAAAGTAGACGGTCGGAAAATAGTCGTTTCATCTATCAAGTATAACACGAGACGCTACACTTTGGATACTTTATTCTGTTTCTTCGTATTAGGTGCACTCTGTGCAATTTTACACTTCCAGAGCTTGTATGGACGCATGAAAGTTGCCCAGTCTACTCATAACTCACAATGAAATATCAAACAGCAGGACGAGACTTAGAAAAACGTTTCTAGAGGCAAGAGAAATCTGTCGAGTGTACGAATCGGGCTGGTTCCTTCGTTGTCGACGATGGTTTACTTTTCTTCAACGTCTAGAATCCACGGAAGCTTAAGGAAAACGAGAAGTATCGAAGCGAAACCGGGAAAAGCATCGAGGTCGGAGGGATGGGATGGGGTAGAACGCGTTCGGGGGAAAAAAGCGAGAAGACAAATATTTGTCGTAACTCCGTCCGGTTTATGGAGGCCGTGAGTTATCAGTCGCTAACTTTGGCAACTTTGCCCCTCTTCCTCTCCCTTCTTTCTTCACTTTTCACGTTCTTGCTCGCGTTTTTCTTTCCGAGCGAAGTTTTTCACCAGCGCGCAAGTTGCGATGGAAAATTTCCAACCCCGTCTAAACGTCTTCGTGGCCGCGTTAACGCGAATCCTCCAACATTTCCGGAAGAAAGAGCTGTATTCTTTATCTTCAGACTTCATTGGCAGAAAATTTTTCGATTTTAGCGTAATGGCTTTTGTTTCTTTCTTTCTTTTTTTCTACATAAAACTCCCAGCCAGAGTCGCGCAATCGTCATATCGGAATGAAACTCGGAGAAAATTTTGTACGAAAATTATCGTAATCGCTGGAAACATTTATCGACACAGATAATTCTACGTTTAGAAACTCTCGTTTTAAAACAGGTTATATTTATCTGGAGACATTCGTTATATAACAATTTAATAATATATATAGAAAATTATATTCAAAGAGAAATCTGTCACGCAATTGTAGCTTCGAGAGCAAACCTTTATTGCAACGCTGTAAAGATTCGATACAATATATTTAACTATGGCTCGTTTGGTCTCGTTAAAGTCTTTGTAGCTGCACGAAACCCGATACAAATAATTCTCCATCGCTGGATTCGGGTCGAGCAGGTAAATCGAGACCGTACCCACTACCTTCCAATAATCCATGCTTCCTAATTCTCGTCGAAACCTTCCTATTGGTAACACTCGTCGATAAAGAAGAACACGCCTTGTTTCCTACCTTTTATTCGTCTTCCACGACCATTTCCATTACTCCTTCTCAATCTACGATACAATTTTTCTTCTTTTTAACTTGCCTCGTTCCCCTTCGAATCTCGTTTCCTCGTGTTTTTCAACGGACATCGTTACAGTTGGTCGATCCTCGATTCGAACGACCAGTCATCCAATTATTTCGCTCATTCCCAACGACAAAGCTACTCGATGTCAATTAAAACCTTAACGAATTCGTTTTGCCGTGGCTTACTTGCAGCTTTATTCATTTATCACCTTTATTCTTTTTTTAATTTTAATCTTGTTAGAAATATATTCGTATAGAGGCGTCTTGATTCTTAGTCTTGTTAATTGGACGAAACCTCGAAAATCGTTCTTTCGTCCCGTTTTAAGAAGCTTCTGATGTGAATCAGATCGATGACGATCCAAATTTTTTTATAAATTCTGTGAAAAACCATCGTTGTTGGGGATCGTCTTGGAATTTAACGTGAAACGGAGATCCGGCTTCGAACTGTTCTTTCTTAAATACCTTGTCTTTTAATTACTATTCTTCCAAAATTACCTGTCACCATATAAACGGGAGGATGAAATTTACTATTGGAATATTCCATTTGCCTTCCAATAAAAGCATTTCTCCTGTGATAAGAAGAAGAAAACTTGTATCAAAAGATAATGCTTGTTATCTTCAAACTAATCGTACACCCTTGTTATACCTTACTGATTTTCAAGTAGCAATTTTGTTATTTCTATATTCTATTTATTTGTCACGGAATAAAGTTTTCTTATAAAAGGAAAGTCTCACAAAGAGGAAAGTAAAACCTGTTACTCTGTCTATCCAGTATCAAAAGAATTTTTCTTCCGAACAAAGAAGACTAGTTCATATTAAAAGATACGACTATCTTGCTTTCAAATTAATTCAAGATATTTCTCATAGCTTCTTTGTCTTTAATGGAAAAATGTTACATACCGTTTTACATGCTAGTGCTACTATGCTCGAGTCAAGACCCGTTTCAGTCTCCTAGACATTGGTACTCTAAGAATGATTGATAGTTCTAGTTGGAAATAAACTTTGGCCTCGTTTCCGTATTCCAAAACTTGGTTAAATTGATCGGAAACGTGGTCCGCGATAAGTCCTGCTTCGAGGTGTTCTAGGCTCGTCCTTAATACCTCCGAAGAGATATTAATTCGCCAATTATTGAAGAAACATCGTCGACCCGTAATAAACTCTCTGTCCAGATTATCGTAGGTAGCGTAGATAAGACGTAGGTGGCTGCACGGAACGGTATAAAGAGGTGACTTTGCGAAAATTCATTTCCACCCAGCAGTCTAATCTTCGAATATAAAAAATAATTTTTCTGTAATTTCGGAATCACGCATCAGAAATTATAGCACCAAAAAAAAAAAAAAGAAAAAAAATTATCTCAGCTCGTTCTTCTTCTTCTCTAGCCGAAATTACGGAGAATTAACATACCGAAAGAAAACGTTTCCCGTTTCTTCTTTCTTTCGAATACTTGAACCGGTCAAATTTACAGCGTCGACAAATTGGTGGCGACTTGAGGTCATAATACGGGAAGAAAAAGAGCGACGTCGACAAGGTGGAGAAAGAAGATGAAAAGGTAACAGGGAAAGACCACCGCGGAATCGACGTTAATCAAGAGCGTAGAGACGGCAGTAAAAAAGAGAGAGCGAGAAAGAGATAGAAGCCATTCGGTCCATCTGGCTTGTCGGCGAAATTAAAAGCTTTCTCGCACGTGTTCGCAGCACGTGGTCTCTGGTCGTGCGCAAGCTGACGTGCGCGGACGCCTAAAGCTTGATTTAGACCACTGCCGTTTCTCACTCACGTTCCTTTCTACGTGGACGATGCTAAGCTCGCCCCTTTCGTGCACCGATAACATCCACTGAATTTTAATGCGGATATTTACTGAGCATTCGGACCACCACTGTATTAGATGAGTCCGTTAAATCGTCCAGATTCGGCTAGCCTTCGCTAGTGATTGTATTAGGAGATGCTCGTTGCAATGGCAACTGTGTTTTCCTGGATTTTCATAGAATGGAGACGAATCGAGAGGAACGTGTATCGAGAATGGATCAGTTCAGGTACGATTGATGCGATTTTTCGGAGAACCGATAGTATTATAATCGGATAACGATATCTGTTAGCTGTGATAGCTTGAATTATAGCAAATAATCCTCAACTTCATATTATGAATCATCTCTACATAACTATGATAAATTATCTATTCTCGTAATAACTGTGCGTAACGCGACATTAACTCTCTGTTAAACTGTACGAAATTAAAGCAGGTCCAAATCGATCGTCGTCGACAACCCTTGAGAATATCGTCGCGTCGCTAACAAACCTAATTTACGTACGTCTATACTATATGGTTGTTCCTATATGGACTCTGTATAGATGTCTCTGTAAGCTACTCTCTACTACACATACGTATATACCATTCTACAGCATTATTATCGATTTCTGCTAGCTGAAACTCTCATTCTTCCATTTCCGAAAAGAGAAATCGGGGTTTATAAGCGATTAAAGTCAAGATCAGCCCAATAAGAAGGGACGGTTGTTAAGGGAATGGCCGGTCGTAAACGTTGAAGTGCACTCGCGTTGGCCAGGCTCGACGTCCAAATACATCGGCAAAATATGAATTATGTCGGTGAAACGTGACTGTTTGACCCAGCGTAATTGCGTCGAAAGAGTTTCGGATCGGTGGGGAGGTTTATCGGCTCGTTAAATCGAATTTACTGGATTCATCGTTTAATTCGCTGTGCGGCCGCGTGCACGTACCTGTTCGCGGTATTTACATAAACCGATAATCGTTAGTTCGCACGCCGCCGGCTCGAGGAATTTAATAACGGCGTTCTCGTTGCTCGTTTCACGCTCTCGTTACCTGTTTCCTCGACGATCGGAGATCGACACCATCGAGAGGCTTTCTCTGGCCTAAAGGTAAATTCCACGCTCGAATATTTACGGATGATTTGGAAATATTAATTAAAAATATGTAAATATTGTTTACTTTCCTCCTTACAACGCTATATACAGTTACGCTAATATTCAGAACATAATAATAAACAACGCCATATACAGAACACGATACTATTTCTGTATTATTACATTACTATAAGTATCGTGTCGGTTATTCTACGAGAATATAAACTATGTATTCGTATCTTGAAAATACGTAATCAATGTCTTCCTAACGATAACGTTTCATTGTACTGTAGATTTTTCGTAGAAAAATGTACACACTTACCTCGATCTCTCGTTCCACAATGCTCATTTTCCAACTACGTTTCTACAGGGAGGAAAGGACGAGAAGAAACGAAATACACCGATAATCGAATCGTACTTCGTATGGTAATTTATTACAATTTGTACAGATTACAAATCGGTACCTATGGTGTCGCGTTCCTCGTTAGACATCTTAAAAGGAGCGGATATTGAGCAGAACGCCGTTCGTCGCTGCGCTAACGTTATTCATACTCATTTAATATTAATTTACCCCTGTATGTATATATCTATATATCCTCGACACTCTCGGTGAACATTGGGGTTGCTAAACGAATGACGCGTACAACCCGATCGAAATGATCTTTCACCATGAGAAATAAAGAAATAAATAAATGAACAAATAAATATGGATCAACGACAAATACCGTAGAAAATCAACGAAGAAGCCGGAATAAAAACGATCGATTTGAAAAGCACGATCGTCTTTTTACGCGTGTCTCAGGGGCGTTTATCATATACAGGAGGTTACAACAAAACTTCTCCACGTCTTTTCAGATCCATGTTGTTTTTCTCAAATTTAGCCACGTGCCACCGCGTATTCTTCTTCTTTTCCTTCCATCACTATTATCTCATTTTCTTTCCTTTTTTACATTGTATAATTCGAGAAAAATCGATGAATAAATGGCCACGAGTCAACAAAATTGAAAATTGTCTGCGTCACGATCTCGATTTATTTAGAGATGAGCTCGAAATAGGACAAACGCGTGCTGGCCAGGAAAAGAAACTATACCTGGGCGAGTATTTTCCTCGTCGATATTCTTCTCTGCGTCATCTCGACCTCCCGCTTAACACACAGGCCCATTCGTGAATAAAAATCAATTGTTATTCAAGCTATCTACTCCATACATAGTAACATACATAACTGGAAGCCCTAGACTACTAGGTTTTACATGGACGATGTTTTTTTATTTTCTTATTTTCCTCTTTCTTCTGTTTTTTAATCGGGTCAAACAGTGGCAGTGGTGTACTTGCGGGCGCGTACGAGCTACCTGCTGGTAGGAGTTGACGTCGACGAGGTGTAAGGCGTCATGGTTATCGTCGTCGAGGAGAACATCAGATACATGATCGCTGGCAGGGTGAGAATCATCACCGTCGCTGTAGTCCAGGTCGTGCTCGAGCTCGCCGAGTTGCTGCTACCTGTAAATTCAAGAGAAAGGTAAGAGATTAAAGCGAAAATGATTTTTTTTTAACGAATCACACGCTGTCCTCTTTTTCTCCGTTTCTTATTTTATCGAAGAAGTAGGTTAACAGAGAACGAAGTTTAATAATTCGAGAAACTATTTTTGCTCTTTTCATCTGGTCCTTTTAGATTTTATTCTTTCATTTTTTGAGATTATGATTCTGGATATAAAGAGGCGGATGAAAACTGGTAATTAGGGAAATTGGTAGGTGCTTTCGTGTAATGTATCTGTCTTTTCGTTTCTTTTTTCATGTGGCTCTTTTATTTCAGCATACCATTATTAAAAACGGCAAATGAAAATTGGTAATTAAAGAAATTGAGGACGATCCTAGATAGTTTCTTTTTTGTTTCCACTTTTTACTTGAGCATAGAGACATAGATATTAATGTGAATGAATATTAATAATTCCAGAAGTAGATACGATATTCTTGTTACGACAGAGTGTTAGAAATACTATTCCTTTCTTTTTTCTGTGTATCTTTTCGAATCAACGTGAAGATTTTCGAAAATTCTTCGTTAATTCTAACGTTTCCCTCCACCGTCTTAGAAAATATTTAATTTTTGCTAATAAAATCCTTTTTTATCTCTAACTGTTAACTTCCCGAATAAGCTCTTAAGGGGTTTAACTTTTCAGAGTAATTTCACCGTTTAAACTTAAGTTACCGTAGATAAGGAAAAATACGTATCTTTTATTTTTGCCTGTTCTTCTCATCTACAAAGTTTCATCTAAATCGCAGCCGGATCGTTCGCGACGTTCCCTTGTTATGAACGTTGAAGCGTTTCACGGTATTCAATAGGGATTGGCACATCGTAAACCCGCGTGAACGTCAGATTTCCGATAATCTGGCTACAGTTGGAGCGCAAGATTGCAAGCTAGATTTCCCGGGGGTAAGCATGTCTGAAATGTCTCGGCATTTAATACCTGTACTCTGTATGCGTCAGAGTTGTACCTAGCGAATATAAGTTTAAGATACCATAGCAGAGACATTCTATTGTTTATCCCGTTCTTCTTTAAACATCTGAAAATCATTGATCGAATTACGAAGCTTAAAGAAACACTGGAATTCCCATTCTGTTTCTTTTCCGTTTTTCTGTATTGTTGTTTCTTCTAGACATTAGCGAATCCGCAATATTTGGTTACCGCATATCAAAAAGATACGAAATATCGGCGTATCGTTCAAACAGCTTTGTTCACTGGACACCGTTCAAATTATACGATAAATAAAGCTATCGACGGGAAGCTCATTCGAAAAATGCAACATATTCGTATTATTTTCATGCGTTCGATATATCGTTGAAATGCTCTCGTGTTGATTTAAAAATCGAAAATAAAGATTTTATGTATATCAAATTTCTCATATGAGATGAGACCAAATACAGAGAGCACTGTAGCTCTTTTAATTAAAAAGCTGCGTAATACGTCGATATTGAAAAACGTAAGTAAATTGATGAATATATTATTTCGTCAATAATTATTTTGTCGGTTGAGCACGAAATAGTCGAGTGTCAAGGGAAGAATTAATTCGAAGATTCCTTGGACTGGCAGCGCGCGGCAATATCGAAAATCCATTTGCCACAGACTTCCGGGAGCGTGTGGTATTAATCAAACTCTGTCGCGGTTCCATCGGAGGTCAGCGTGTTACCGGCCACCCTCGTCCGAAACCAGAGGTTTTCCTCTCCAATTAGAAGCTCACCGAAACGATTTCACACACGCGACCCTCTCCACTGTCCTCTTTCTTAATTACAGTCGAATAAAAAGAATCTAAAAAAAAAAAAAAAAGAAAAAAGATATTCCACCAGGGAGAAGGAGAGAGAAGACAAAGAAGTAAGTGGTCGAGGCACGTAGGTAGTCCAGCTCGTTATTTCCGGTGAAAATGTAGAGTCTGCCACTTCCGGCGCGGTTCCTTTGCCAAGTCCTCTCGGCCAGAAACCTGTTTCCGTAAACTTTGCTCCGTACTTTTAAGCCTTAATCCTAAATTATTTGCGAAAGGGCGCACCCACTTCTGTTCTCGGTATAAGGTCGTTTTCTTTCCTCTTCTTTTTTTCCTCCTCTTTTATTTTATTCTTCATTGGCGAAACCGCGGTAAATTGAACAGTTGTTCCAGTTAAAACAATGGGGCAGGGCTAGGCAGGAAGGACCAATTAGGAGCCACGGGTCAATCGGAGGCGAAATAAAATGTCTTGCCCTCTTGGACTTGTTAAAACGTTCGAATGTTCCGTTTAAAGTGCTTAGCCAATAACCACTTCTTTCGAAATCAGTAGAGTATCTTGATGAATTTTTACTGTGTTATGGATTCAATCTTTTCGTCGGCTGAATAGTGTAACCTTTAAACGCCACTCTGTCTCTCCTCTCTTCTGTCCTCGTCTCTCTTTCCATTCTGCGATGGAATTATCGAAAGTTTCAAGAATACGAATTACAGCACGCTGGGCTGGTTACATTGTGCGCGGAAGGGTTCACAATATTTCTTCAATTTAGGAGGAACCTTGGAAGTTTAAAGGAAAAAGGGAAACGTTTGGATTATTGAAACTCTGTTGCTATTGTTCGGTCGAAACATTCTTTGCTTTTCTACATTTTAATTTAGTACTTGTTCACTCGTCGCTGCATTTTTATGAAGTACTCGTTTCACCGTTAAATTTTGACAAAAGTGGCATTGTTCGCTCTTCCTTTTTCAGAACATTTGTAATGCAAATAATAGTTGTTATTTATGCATACTATTTTTGTTTAAGTTTTGTTGAATTTTGTTCGTATTTCCCGTGCTTTGAAAATATTCCACGACACTATGCGATTCGAAATACATAATTCATATACAATTAGAATTTAATAACCTATAAATTCGTATAAATATTCATATTAATAAAAATATTTTTTTAACCATATCGAATATGTTAGATCCTGCAAAATATTGAAAACATCGATCTATTCCGTAAACGTGGAATGAGAGAGGATAGAGTTGTGCATATATAGGAATTTTTATAACATATATGTCGGGTTTACATTAGGATTAGGGTTAGGGGCGTGAAACGAATCTTCATTTGGATTACACGTTGTCGTTATGCAATAGAGAAGACATTGACATTTAGTTAACTAAAGTCCTTCAAACAGACAAACAGTCTTTGTCCCAACTACAGGAAGATAAGGGAAATCTATTTTTCTCACGAACGACGCTTCCCACTAGCAACTTTCCCTCAAGGGCGACTAGCATCCTTCCAAATTGACCAAATTGACCAAATTGACCAATTAACAGCAACATCAATTTCCCTCGCTTTCCGAACGAAGGCTTTTCTCGATGAATCCGAGGATCTCGTGTCCTTAGACACACCCCATCATAGCTTTCCTCTGCAGCATCATCGTGACGGAAAGTCATTCTCTCGTGAGGTTGCATTAGCGAATTACATAGCGTCTTTACGCTCGGTGAATATTCTACGTTTTAACAAAGAGTTTAGTAATACTTGTACCGTAGATAAGCAAGTTGAGTACAACTTGGACTTTGGAAGAAAGCGCATTTTGTTATCCCACTGACCGCGGATTCGTTATCGAACCTAAGACCATTGTCATTAGTGTCTAATCACCGCGGTTACTTGTCAATTCTGCAATATCCACACTTGTACTAATAATCATATTTGTACTAGTAAATATCTTCTCTATTGCATAACAACAATGTCTAATCCAAATGAAGATTCGTTACACGTGCCTAATCCTAATCATAATGTGAACCCGACATATATATATATATTTTTTTATTCGTACACCATTTTTCATCGCAAATATTTGTCTACTGCCTATATTCATTTATTAATTTAAATATTTACATATTTACTATTTTTGTCGCGATGAACTGACGGTTTCTCGATATTTCAATATCCTAGAATCGTACAGACGTAGAGGGAACTGTCTCTGGTCTAGCACAAAAAGTGATCTGGCACGAAACCGTGTTGTTGTCGGACCGTTTTTACGTCGTAGTTTGTCTTGGGAAGATTTTGCAACGCCGGGTGTGAGGCAATGTGGGCGAAGGGAATCGCATTAGAGGCGGTGCGGTCGCGGCGATTAAATTTTCAAGGAACAAGAAGAAAAGTAACAGCCAGCAGTGGAGCAGCGTGCCAGTTCGCGAGCAAGCGAATTAGCCGCTCTTGTTTTGGATAACGTAGCAATAATGGAGACAATCTCTAGAATTGGCGATTGAAATCTCTTTAAATAATACATTTTGCTTCTTTTTAGTCTTGAGATTTGCGTTCTAAATAATTTTGCGTGACACAATTTTTTTCTATTCTGTATTCTCCGTGTTAATATCGAAATTTGTATCTTTCTTTCTTTTTTTTTAATTTTATTGGTCACTTAATAATTTTAATTGGTCGTCTGTGATGTATACGGGTTTAGGTGATACATTCCCCTTGACATTTTGCTTATTTTATCCGTCGATATGTACGGATTGAAGTTTCCGTATCTCTTGTATTAAAATATGTACAATGACGGATGTACATAAATATAAATATAAATAAACTGATCCGATCGATTTATGAAAAGTTTTATTTCTATCTTTTTGGTGTATCTGATATAGAAGTTTGGCGGTAAAGACCTTCCCTATTTATATACTCGACATAATTCAAATGAAACTTTTATTTTGGAAAATCTACTATCTTAATTTTTACTAACTTCTCTTATTACAGAAAAATTCAACCGCTTTTTCAAATAAACATTCGATAACGTTTCTACTATGCACGTGGTTTCGACAGATGTATATTGTGGTGAGATTAAAATTGCAAATATGTTATCCAACAAAACAAAAAAGATTTCTTTATATTTACAGTTTGTACATAAATATGTTTGATTTGCTTGTTCGTATATATTCTCCACTTGTTTGTTTTTGTTCTGGATTTGTTTGTTTACATTTTCTGTTTGCGCTAGATACAGAATCCTAGTTATGATTCGTTGTGGAAACGTTCGACGATAAAAGATTTAAATGGAATTTCTCGAAATTCTTCTTGTTTACCCGCACATGTATTATGTTGTTATATTCTCATGAATCTTTCACGTTACTGTCTTTTGTTTCCATCAGCATTGCCATTGAATATTTAAAAATGATTTTAGAAGCAATAAAAATATTGCAACAAGTTAATTTGACATCGTGCATTTTCCACAACTTACTCTTCGCTTAACCATTGCTTTGCTGTTCATTTATTCTGTGTCTCATAAATATTCTTGTATTTGCATTAAGCATTGTTCAAGAAACCACTGGAAGATACGATATAAACAAGAGTTTATCGTAGACATTACGTGTACTTCGATTTCTGTTTAATGTCTGACTACATGCAAACCGAATCTACCGTCAGCCGGACAAAGTCTCATAGTTAAATACTTCTTTGGTTACTTTCCCTATCAATGGTGGAAAGAATATATGTATATACTTTGTCTATTTTATCAGAAACCAAAGTAGATCCTACGTATCTTTTATACCATTTTTACCTACAACTTTCGACAAATTCATTGAAGACGTAGATTCTTAAAAAGTAGAAGGACAACTGTAGCGGCACATGAGACAACGAAAGATTTGATTGAATATTGTTGTGCCTTGGAATACCAACGTTGTTTTGGTTTGCTAGGTTCAAAGGTAGACGAACATAAAACAAAATATTATCGCCGTTATTTGTAATCGTCAACCGGAGTTACACTTGAACTTTTTATAATAACGCCTGTCGATACAAATAGATGAACATGCTCTCTAAGACGGACATTTAATCGAATAGTTTAGCGAGTCGAATAGTTGAACAGTTAGAGAGTGGAATAGTAGCATTGAGTGGGCGACGATTACTCTGTACTTGTACTTAAAGTGATTTTATTACAATTGACTATTATCGTTTTATGACTCGTCTGTTTAACACGTTGACTGTCACGCGTGTTTTGAAAGAAATCTCCATCAGGCCACGCGTACAGCGGTACCAAGCGTTCCCTGCTAGGTGCTCCCATCGATATTTTAGTAATGCGAGTCGCTCAAGTGGTGGTCTCAAGAATGATCTTTCGTTTCATTTGTTCGCAACATTAAAACTACTAATTGTTGTTGAATATAACGAAGGAAAGTGTGGTATAGATTATTCCGACCAAATGGTTTCTTATGCCATCACAATTAGAAAAGGAATCAAATGGTACAGAAAATTTGGCATTCAATTCCTTCTGGGAATTTCCGTTGTAAACGCTTTGACGGTTTACAAAATTGCAACAAGGAAAAATATAAATATTAGAATATTTAGACAATTATTAGTTGCAAAATTATTAGGGTTGTCTGAAAATACAAAAAATCCTTGTCTTCGACGGAGTCAGCATAATATAGCCGTTCGGAAAAATGATTCCGGAAGAAGCATTAGACGCGCATGCAAACTATGTTATGCAAATAAAAGACGTCGAATGGAACGAACAAAGGCACAAAAGAATTTGAAGAAAACAACAACTTATTGTCCAAATTGTCCCGGCCAACATCAGCTATGTATAGAATGCTTTAAAATGTTACATTCTAAGTAATTTTTTTAATAAACCATTTTCGTATTTTTATTTTATAACAATTCAACAGTTTTATTATTATGGAATATCTTTTCAAATACCTACGACGAACCTTCGCAAGTAGTCAAATAAGCGACACCCGAATATGGATTACGCGGCCTGACCAGAAACTTTGCTGACACCCGAATACGGGTGTCGTGGCAGCTAACGTGTTAATAAACCAACCAACACGTTCAATAAACCACCTCACAATCGTTATTTCACACTAGCCATCCACTTTGTCAGAAAGAATCGCGCAGGATTCGTGTTTACGGGACGAATTACGTGTGGTGGTAGTCCATCGCTGGCCGCCGTAGGATGGCCGAAACCAATTCGAATTGTATAACTATTTAAAATACACGGCTCCGAATACTGTCTGTTAATAATTATTCCACCGACCGGGAATCGTTTACATACAAACAAGCATTACTATCAACGTTATTACTGGCAAAATTACGACGCGATCGTGCGTGAATCGCGTAACATTATACACAGGTAGAAACACGATCGAATCGTTACGAAGATGATTTCTATCTAGCACGCTCTGTCGCGTTCCATTCCGATGGAAGGCTGCCACTTTCGTCGATCGATGCGCTGTAATTTCACAGCATATGGAGAACAATCTTCGTAGAGTGTAGTTTTAATATTTCTCTTTTCGGATAAATATTTCCCTTTTATTGCTCTTCTTCTGCTTTCCTTCCCTCTCCCTTTTTTTCGTCTTTTTTTTCTACCGAAGTTTCGAACTTTGATTTACACGAAGTTTCACGGAAAACGTTCGTAGAAAAGTTCCGAAGAAGTTTTTGAAAACTATCGTGACAGACTAATAGGTAAATTAATCTTTGTTAGTTTCTCGTGGAAAATCAGCGGATTCGCGATACCAAATACGCGAAATCGGAGAGTTTGATTAAGGAAGGTAGTACAACTTTTGTCCCATTGCCTCGACAAAATATTCACCGAGACTCGGATAGCGCGATCATTTGCTGTCACGTCTCGAGCCTCTAATCCAAAAACACAGAAAAACCACTCCTCTTGGAAGAATCCGCAGGAAATCAGAACGTCATCTCCATCCAATTTGATTCTCGCGATCCAATCCCCCGAAAAACAAATCTCCCTGACTGTGCTCGAACATCCTCCGTAGCAATCACTCGCTCGCTTCGGCATATTATCTGCGCGCCCGAGGATCAAAAACCGAGAGTGAAACGTAGCTCCGCGCGATGCAATCGTACGTCGACGAGTAACAGCAGAAAAACGCCATGAAAAGGGGCGAATTAAAAAACAGAGGGAAAAAACGAAGAGGTAAAAAAAGAACGAAAGAGAAATCGTCAGTGCGCCTAGCCAAATCCAATTAATCGAATATCGATCGTCCAGGGATTCGTTCGCGTTTCCCTTCTCTGTTTCGTTTTTCTCCAGTCATATCGACCGGTGCCTGTGCTCGTTCATTACGGAAACAGTGACCCGCCTACCTGGACAAACCGGTACGATGCCAGCTTTATGAAACACCAGGATATTTCGCTCACAGGCGGCCTTTATCGCTGGTTTGTGTTTAAGGGAAGAGGACTAATAAAGTTTCCACGTGGAATCGCCGCGGCCAAGGAAAGCGAAGCGCAGGAAAGCTTGGCGGGTAAAAAGTACAGAGGAGAATGGGCAGTCTAGTACTAAAGGATAAAGGAGATTTAAGGATAATATAACAGCAACCATAAAGATTTTCTGGAATTGAAATTGTAAACGATATTGGAAATCGAGTACACGCGAATCACATTGTTTGCGATAATAGAGCTTTATATTATCTGGTAGAGAATTCTTCAGAAATAACTAATTTCCGTCTCATCAAACGGAGAAAATTTTAGGAGAGTCTCCTTTCGCGCTCGAAATAGTTTTCTATTGTAAAATGCTTTTAAGTTTAGAATCGCGTGACACGTTCAATTGTAAAATTTTGAATAAACAAACTTCGTTTCAGCAAATTGTTCGTTGTTCGTCTATTTCATTTTGATTTATTCCAATATATTTCGCAATCACGAATTTCCAACACACCAAGTCGAAATTTCAGGTATACAGCGGTCAAACTTAATGGGCGATTATGTTCCTCGTCTTCCTTTTTCCATATCCTTCTGTTCCTTTACAGGCTTCGATACTGCTTTTCTTTGTTGAAGGCTGCTTTATCTGTCCAATGAGCTGTGTGATTAAAAAACAGTGCAACCAGTGGATAGGAAATTATCGTGGCCGAGTTCGATGATCCTCTGAAGCTGATAAACCAGATAATTGCTTCGTACGAAAAAATACGTTCGGGTCTGGAAACGATGCAAACCTCTTATTCTTGTAATTTCTTGTAATACTTTAGAATCTTTATAGCAATCGGTTGGAAACCGAACCGATCAATATTCGACGATCGTGTCTCGCGAAGAAGAATTACTTTAACGTCCAACTAATTCAGTAGAATTTCGTACTAAATAATTCTTTCGAATCACGTTGAGAAATGGTAAATCAGGTTAGCTCTGATACAATTGCTATGCTAGGAATATAAAAATTCTTGCAAGAGAAAAAGGAGAGTTGAAAGCGAAATAAAATTGGAAACGTTTAAGAAGTTGAGATTCGAGGAGAGTGATATTAAAGGATCTTCAATTAACTCGAAGATACCGAGAGGAAAAAGGGCGAAAAAAAATATTACAACTTCTTGATTAGCTTTCTATTAGGTAAAGGAGAAAGATATTCGTGAGCCTTTAATTAACTTTTGACTATAGGAAAAAACGTTTCGTTCAAAGTAATACTGACGAACGTCGCGTTTGGAAAGCCGCGAGCAAGCAACATAATCTCAAGGCTGTTTAATTAGTTCTTAATTGTCCGAAGAAAATTTTTCGATCGAACTTTCATCATGAACGTAAATCATCGCTGTGTGTCCGGAAACTGTGTATTGAGTGAAATATTTGAAACGAAATCTTTTCTTACACGCTCGCTTGTCTATTATTCTAGCAATGTCTTCGCTAGCAATTTGGTACACGTTAACTCGCGAGTAATCGACGTCTGATAGACCCCATTTAACGATAGAAAATCGTTCTCTATTTTTTTAACGAACCAGTCACCGTATTGGCAGCTATTTGGACGCTCGCCGGTTGACACGGTCGATGCGAGTTATTACGTCGAGCAACGAGCTACTTCGTACAATCTCGTTAAATCTCGAAGTTTATTTTTTACCACCTTGTCTGCTCTGGACGTCGTGATCCGTATTATCGGCCCTGTATCGTTTTTTCTTCCTCTTTGATTGGGTCATTTCCTCTCATTACAACAAAACAATGTATCTTCCTATAACGATACGGGATGTTATTCATTTCTTTTTTACAATAATCGTGTTAGCAAATATATTTTCTCTATCTTTTTCTATTCTAGAAATATTCATAGTTATATATATTTCTAGTAGTCGTCGACAGACACCAACAAGACATACTGCATATCGAATTCCTTTAGCAACTCCACTTTATCGCGTTATAGTTAATTTAAAAGTTTTTATATGTCGTAGACATTGTTTGGGTAGTTTAATGAATTTCATAATTTCGTTCGCTTAGTTCGTTTAAGAAAAGTCGTTATACGCGGGTAGGCGAGTCGGTTTCTTCTTTTTCTTCGTTTTCGCTTCTTTGAGTTGCGCGCGAGGATGGAAGTAAAGCGTTTGTGTTATGGGAGAGACTATTTAAGAATGGTGGATGATTTTAAGGTGTGTCGGGGATCTTAATATCCCAGTTTCTATGTTCTCGAGCGAACTTCTCTTTTTTCTCTATTAGCGAGCCAGATTGGATCATCCTAATTTCTAGGAACGAATGTTCTGTTAGTGTCTTTGCCTTCTAATAACCTGTTTCGTTTTTCATACACGTCTGTTTAAATATTCGGTGGCTAACGATGCCGAGGCCATTTAATTTCTACGTTCAAGAAAATGCTTCGCACGTAATATTCTAATAAAACCAGCGCGAACCAAGGAAAAGGAAAACCCGTAGGGGCAGAGATGGAAAACATTTTCATTAAACATTTTTTGCTCGTACTACAAGAAAAAGGAAGTGAACTCCCGCGTCTCTCTTAAAGAGTTTCAATTTATCCTCGAAAAATTAATTTCGCGGCCAAATTCATTTTTATTTCCATATTATTTCTTTGCTTTCTTAATCTTTGATTTATATTCCACTCTCCTTTTCAGAAACGTCTGACGCAATTTTTTATTTTCCTATCTTATATCTTGCTTTCGTTCTTACTTTTATTTCACACTCTATACTAAGAATAAAATATTGCTATAAAGGAAGAAGCAATAAAGTTTATGACAGTTTTGAAGACGTTTTACGTGAGAGTCGATGCAAACTTGTATCGAACAAAATTTAAATGTAGAAAACTTCCCTTTCATATCACGGTATATTATTCTACGTTACTACTTGTATTTTGTTAATTCTCGATTATAATACTTGGCAGTCTCGATGATAAATCAGTAGCATCGCCGATTGATTTTATTTCATTGAAAATTCACTTGGAATCGTCCAATCGCTTTGCGATCAATCACGCAGAATCCATTTCCATCCCCTGATTTCTCCTAGTTTATTCAATCAACTTCGACCATCTGGCGCTGCTAACTTTTCAGCGCGCGAAAGAACCGGCTCGTTTTCCTTTGCAGGCGGTCGTAAAATCGACTTCTAGTCTCGTTAACACTTGCCCACGATCATTCGATGACGTGCGGTTGGATCGTGAGGCGAATACGCTGGAATTGACCGAGCTCGTAAACTACGGAGTCGTAAAGAAGCGCGTCGATCTTTCGTTCAGACGCTCGTTCGAGCGGCGGAACACGATTAGAATCGAATCGACGGCAGTCCATGGATGGAACGATTCGTGATTCATTTCTGAAAGAGGATGATACTACACCTTCTCTAGCGACAATTTGCCTCGTTCGTACATGTTTTCTTGATTTTCGTGGATTTTCAAGAAAGTTGTCTTGCTTTGGGACCTTTGAACGAGTTGGAACGTGCGTTAAGAATTCCTTTTTCTTCGTGGATTAATGTCATTGTATAAATTTTGGAATTTTAACGTACAATTTCAAAATGGCATATTTTCTAATTACTTTAAATTATTATTGAGATATATGTGATTTTGTGTGCCTCATTGGATTAGCTGCGTAGTAGTGACACACGTATATGAGTATGAGTGTGTGTGGGAGTACGTGAGTGAACAGCGTCTCGTAAAACAGAAGAATGCAACTGTTGCGTACGCACGGTGGTAAAAAAGGTGGTGAGACAAAAAGAGTGCTGAGACAATGTGTATCTACGAATATCTTGTAAATCGCATATTAAATAAATCTGAGACAGTTTAATATAATTTCTATGTGTAATATGAGTGTTCCTATACATTTATTTCGGCGACTAAGATCCACAATTCTCAACAATTATCTTCTGTGATTTTTCTGTAAATTATAGGTTACAAATTGATAGGAATTGCACAGCAGAGTTTTTAGGATTTGTGGCACCAGAAAATAAGGTAGAAAATTTAAATACTTACGAACTTGCGAACCTTGTTACTCAAGTATTCGTCGATGCCAAAAGATTATTATAGGTGGAAGGAGAAAGAGAATTCGCGAAGATAAATACAATAGAAGCACACATTACATCTGGCGATATTCGGAAAGGAACATCATTACTTTATAACGATGGAAGATAATCTATCTTTCATTAACCTACTTAAAAGTTACTTTACACTTTTTAATCTACTTATTCATTCATCATCTCTTCTTCCGATCTGATAGAACTTGTGGAGAAAATGAAAAAATGACGTTAGCAAACGCTTGTTACTTAAACCGCATCTTCTTTTAACAAGATAAAATCTTTTACTCTACACGATAATTCTCCTTCTAAAAAATATTCTTCTACCCATCGTAGAAACTTTCTTTTCAAGAGAATCTTCACGCAATAGCTAAACAAAAATTTCCTCTTTAAGCAGCATTTTAGCCTTTACGAACGTTTCTCTACGAAAAGACCTTCAGCGGCAACAAAACTACACGGTGCACACATAGATAAATCACCGTAATGCAATTTTCGCACATACCCACCGTGCCATTTCACTCTTCTTCAAAGAACTTCGTCCCCCGAACTGCCAAGAAGTCGCGTGATAACGCGGAATAAACGATTCTGCAGTGTCGACGGCCTCGAATGTTAAATATTTTCTTGGAATTAATCCGGTCTGTCGGATGCGAGGCAGGCAAAAAACGGCGTCGCGTCGCAGAAGGCGATGAAAAATGACGGTAACGAGAGGAACAGCGTACTATTGAACGAAGAGAGAAAGAGACGAAAGAGGGTAGAGTCGTTTGAGCGACGTGATATTTCGCTTTCCGTCGTGGATTATAAAGCAGCGTGGAAAATGGAATAAAGAGCGGTAAGTGGCTCGCGAGCGAATATAAATATCCATCTGGTGGAATAATAATTATTGGGATCGAGAAGATCCTAGCCACTGAACGCTGCTATCACGCGACCAGCTATCTTCTAATTGCGCGCCATAATATTTCACATTACCCAGGAAATTATATCCTTCGCTGGCTTAATGTTCGTAAATCAACGACCAGAGAAACCGAGGCGTCGTCTACGACTCCGGTCAATTACTGATCGTTCGTCGGTCATCCCGTTGACGACTATATTTCTATTCGGATTCGATCGTCGACGGGTATACATCATTTACATGACGCGTTCGGTGGACAGTCGCAGCAGGGAATCAAGCGGCCGCAACAATGGTGTACGCGCCACAGGGTTGCTGCGTTTCGCTCGCGGCGTACACTACGTCAAATCAAAATAACGTGCATACACGCGGATACATGTTGGCAGCGGCCCAATTATTTGTTAGCCCGGAAACGTCGGATCTCGTCGCTTCGAAACCTCTATCCATGCAGCCTCTCTCGTCTCTCAGACACAACGATGGATGTGGAGAGAAAGGCGAGCCACCACCGAAAATCACAATAACGAAAAATAAAAGTAAAGGCAAGAACGGACGAGAAACATGGATGAACAAGAGAGGGATATGCGGAGCGGTGGTATCTCGAAGCTTGTCAAAACGTATTCGTCCATGGATGCAACGCATTATATAACGTGGTAGCCGATAGATCGCGATGGTCGTTCGAATGGCGCCAGAGGACACGCCAGGGTTCCGGTGATTGCAACCACTGGCTCGAAAACCGGCTGAAACGGGGAGAAACGTGACAGGGATTCGCTGGATGGGGACAACAGGGGTGACTGGTGTCCATCAACGTTCCGTCGTTTCTCCATACCCACCCCCATTCGCTCCATTCACCGTTCTGTTGTTCCGCGTTCTCTGTTCATAACAATTTCGATAGCCAGCCGGGTGTAATTGCTTTTTCGATGCGAAACAAGTTTTCCAAAAACGTCTATATTATCCCGGGATAGCGATTGCCTCGCCATGTTCCTAACTATTTCGCCACTCGATTTCTGTCTTCGTTTCTGATTCTCGTTTTGTTTCGTTTCCCTGTGCTTGTAATATATTTTTTCGCTCGTTGTCTTTTTTCAAAGGGGTGTTTTCTCGTTTCGAGATTGAAACGAGTACGTCGCAGCTTTGACAGCGTTCCCGGGTACCGCTATCGTGATTATCGATCGGCTGTTTGAGATTCGGTTGCACGAGTGGTGAAGCGTTTAAGCGTGCGAAACGAATCGTTGGGTTACCTTACGTCGGATGATGAATTTGTCGAATAGAAAGGCTTCGGTTCGCGATAGATCAAGAATGACAGGGACGATATTGCGATCGTTGTCGGATCATTTAACGACAGAAGAAAACCATTGCAAACGTATTTTTATCGAGGAGAAAAGAAGCATCGGTTTTCCTCGAGCACGAAAACTACTTTGCCTCGATATCTTCGTGTTCCTTTCTTTCGCCAAAATATCTTCAGGAGCACGGGGAATTTAGCCATCGGTGATCTTAAACGGCGACGATATCTTTGGTCTGGAGAACGTTTCGCTTCGTTTCTAACATATGTAGCACATATGTCAAAGCAGAAATTCCCAGTCGATTTCACAAGATCCGTTTTGACGTGGCATTCTGAGCGAAATAATCCGCGCGCGAAACGCTGTCTCCGCGGTTGCTTTGATGGAACTGACCGGCACGCGGTCACCGGCCTGTCCGGCTTGTCAATCAAAACGAAACAATTTCGGATGGCTTGGTAAATTGGCCGAGACCGTCGATTTGATTGCACGACGCCAGATGGGCTTACCCGTGAGGGAGGAATACAGAAATGGATTTCGAAAACAACCACGAACAGGCTTTCGTCTAGGTTTTCGTTAAAAAGTCGAGGATTAATTTCCTCGGTGAGGAAAGTGACGCCGTGGCTCGATTTACGACCGTTTCCGCCTGTAGCTAGACTGCAACTCCAACTGCTTCCTTCGCTTCGATTTCACAGCTTTAGGAGCGTCGGACCGCGGTTGAACGTGGGGTGTTTGGATCTTCCAGGCGCGGTGATTAATTGGGACGCTTCAACGCTAGAATTCTTCGAAATGGATCTTTTGCGATTGTTTATGTAAATTAGAATAAATACAGTGATGACAATGGTGCCATTATTAGTGTTAGTTAGATAGGACCGACGTCGATAGCTGGTTAAAGTAATTAGTTTGAAAATGATAATTAAGCGGACAAAGCTGTATCGCGAAAGATTGACGTTGTTTGAATTCCCAAGAAAAAGTGTGCTATTCGCTTTCGATCCAGGAACGCGGGAACTTAGTTATCGTCGTTTCTATACAGATCGTCAGACACCGATAGTTTACAACGATCTTGTTAGATACCGAGCACTGTAACAAGCGTATCATGTCCATGTCAATGTTCTTGAATACCATGAACTTGGTGAAATCGATACTCGGTTACGAGATAACGATATTGTACCTCAAACGTGTTACACCTGGTTCGTTTAATCGATAAAGTCGTCAAACTCTCTCTTTAATTTACTCATTTTGCACGAGTAGCGTTTTTCAAACAAACTTTTCGTTATCAAAGCACTTACGCTCGTAAACTTTCCACGGGCGAATCAAAAAAGGAAACCCGAAAGAATCGCAGAGTCCGTTCGACCCTCTTATTAACGCGCAAGCTGCAGATAAGACACGATGACGAGAATAAATTTCCATATTTGCATTTTACCGCCGGATCTGAAATCCCTTACCCTCGAACGTTGCTTGAACGTAATTCTAAGACCGAAAGAAAAACAGTCTCACTGGACGGAGCTTACGTTACCGAGTTACTAATCGAACCAGATAGTTCGTCCAACCCCCTTTTCCACTCCTCCGTTTTTTCGTCTTTTTTATCTCCTCTCCATTTCCTTCACTTTTTTTCTCTTAGCTCTCCTACTCCATCCACCACTCACCCTTCCTTAGGATTTCCCTCCACGACTTTGAAGCGCGCAGCCAGCACTCTCCTTACTATTCCAGGATACCCTCGAAAGTGCAGTGGAGAACTCGCCTCGCATTGATAATGCCGCGGCCATATTCCTGGCGAGAGAGCAAGGAGGATGCTCTGGGGAGAATTTCCAGTCGACGATAGGAACGAGGAGAAAAGAAGCGGCCGAGAGGGTAAAGGGATTGTCGAGGGTATCGGCCGCGAGCCTTATCGAACAGAAGAAACGGCCGTGGGACGGTCGCGTTACAGGGATGAATATTAACCGGGACCTGTCACCAACGATCCTCCTGCTTTTCGCTCAAACTCTCGACTTTCGACTTTCATCCTCGCTAGACGCCTCCGCTGCTAGTGTTTAGGAGTGGAATCTTGAAATCTGGCGAGCTGCAGTCAGTCAACTTGGATTACTTTGTTTTGCTGGAATTTTCCGAGTCGTGGATTTTCGAGAGTCGGAATGTTGGAGAGCTTGTGGGTTAGATACTATCGAAAGTTTCGAATCGCTATGTGTGGCACAAGATTGAAGAATTTAAAAGGAGGTCAGGTTGAAATTCCGTATTACCTTGGAAGACATTGTCGTGAAAAATCTGACGAATTAAAGGAAACTACTACGGATCTTCGTAATTTCCTTGTCTTTGACGAATATAATTTAAAAGTAGCGTTAACTTTCACGAAATGGTAAGGGGAATTGGGATTCGACGTTTCGAACGAAATTACTACACCGAAATCCACCAGCCAGTGCAAGTTCGTCCGGAGACCTCTTTTCCAAGATGAAGAAGACAGCGAAGTTCAATCGCAACCTCGAACTACCGGAATATCCCTTGAAATATCACGAACCCGTACGAGCGCCGGATACATTTGGATAAAGTCGAGCCATAGGATCGAGGATTGCTTTTTCCGAAAGGCATCGTCACTCCGAAGAATACCAGACCGCGTTTGCGCATCTCGCGATGCCATTAGCGAATTACTTTTCCCCGTGTAAAGCATCGTCCTTTGGTGGCATAGATCCCTTTCGCTCTTCGACTTCCCTTCGCTGTAATATGCACCAGATCCATATGAATAGTCATTCATAGACGTCGATCGAATGTCAAGAATCGAATGATAACGACGATTCAATGGCACGATCTATCACCTGCCAGATCTTCCTCGAAAAGGACGTGATCGAGAAAAAGGAAGTGGATCGTAAAT
The DNA here is from genome assembly GCF_051014615.1 of Bombus vancouverensis nearcticus. NCBI lineage: Eukaryota > Metazoa > Arthropoda > Insecta > Hymenoptera > Apidae > Bombus > Bombus vancouverensis. The sequence continues at coordinate 4,008,989 of NC_134925.1, forward strand.
ATAGCGACTTTTCGCGATAGATTTACCGAAACATTTTTATCGATAGACAATTCGCAATTTTCTTTTTATCGTTATATATTTTTAGTCATATTTACGTAACCATCCACTCTCATGAAGCAAGTGCAAAAATTGATAAAAAGGAACGATCTATGTTAAAAATAAAAACCGTCCCCGCTACAAACCAAACAAAATCCAAACAGCAGCAATTGAATACTCTGTCGCGAGTGCGCTGAAGCAAACAAGATTTCGAAAGCTGCAAACACGCCATAAGAGTCGCCCTAAAAACCATCGACGAAAATCTTCTTATTCTGACAACGAGCTTCTATGCTTTTCTCAACTACTAAAAACGGCGGAAAGCAACGAAAGGTAAAATCTGTGTACAGACAGAAGCGAGGTAAACGTTTCGAACACGAGAGAGTTTAGCGGATCCGGTTCGTTTGGTTGGAGATTCATCTCGGGACAGCATAAAGAGGAGGTTCGATTTCCGGCACTTTCGCTGCGGCGTAATGGTATTGGCAATCTTCTAAGCAGCCACGCCATCGGCGAATACTCGGAACGTCGCGACGCCGACCAACTTCTATCGCGTCCTACTGACGGACTCCGCGTGTCGGCCATCAAATTTTCTTTTTAAATCGTGAGGAACCGCGTAAATCAGCTGTGACATCTCACTTCCGAAAGATGAGTCAGCGTGCTCGTAAACGAGCCACTCTCGCTGCAACCCTCGAATGATAGCGAGCTATGATTACGACTGGTAAGCGAATGAAGACATTTGGGTCACTCGTATGGCGTTCTAAGTGTGTTTTCGATTAATCGGTGTTATCGATTTGAGTTGATTTGGATTAATCTCCACCGAAGGAGGTTGTTTTTTTCTTTGGTGGTGGTTAAGAGTTTCCTAAGAAGGTTTCGATGTGGATTCCAATTGGATCGAACCAAGTTCTAGCGCTTAACGTTTGGTTTATGAAGAGCTGTTTCTTAAGAATGAATCAATTGCGAATAAAGACATTTAGACGACTTGTATGGTATTTTGGACGGTTCGGTGTTGTCGATTTGGCATGAAGTTTTCAGTAATTGAAGATTGGGCTACGAGAAGATGGTTAAATTGGATTAGAAATTGATTAATTTCTAATTAAATACGGTATACGTAGAATGTTGTACGAGATGACGATTCAAACCTGAGCGAGTACTTTTCGAAAATCAATTACACCATAGAATCCCGCATTTTTTACCAAAGCGATGCAGCTGCGATTTAATTTCTGTACCATTTCTACGATGTAAAAAAAGGTATATTACGGCAGAAGGGCTGAACGAGTGTTCGTTCTCCTCGTTGCAAACGTTTCAACCCCTTGAGCGTTCAGAATGAGCGTTAATCAAAGAAAGGAAGCCGAACGTTCGCTAGGACTCGTTAACAGCGCGTAGGATTGCTACCGATGGAACGATCTGGATTAATTATACGGCCTTATTGGTGCGAGATAGCTCTTTGTAAAATCGTGAAAGGCTACAAGAAAGAAGCGAAGGCAGTAAAGGAGAAGAAAGCGGAGAAATTGTTCAAAGTTGAGAAAAATGTGATGGTATCCTACGTTTAAGGAGATTGGATGGTTTCGATGAAGATATTTTAGAGAAATATGATCCATTGAGCGCCACGTCAGACCGGACGTCACAGATTTCCGCGATATTTCAGCGCGGATTTCTCTCAAGGCTAACGCCAGACGAGCGTGAGGATGAACGTCCGTGACTGCGAACCGTTATTACGTACCAGAATACTGTGATGCATGCATTTGCGTTTACGTGATGGAGAGCTAATGACCATTTCTGATACCATTTTACTTGGTAATGCAAATATTTATTTATTCTGATTATTAGGAAAATTATCGCCATAGAAAAAGGGAAAGATGATTTGATTTCTGAAAATGTCGGTAGCGGTCGGTAAAATAAAACTGTCCTACAATATCTTCGCATTTTGTTCGTTGTACGAGGAAATTTTGACAATCGTATTGAAATCGACGTGTGTTGACCGAACAATAATGAGGTATTACAAATGGTTTCATAGAAGAGTTGGAAACGATAATGGAAAAAATAGGAAGCTACGTTATTGATTGAATATTTATCGATGGTTCTGAAGAATTGAGAAAAAAAAGAAGAGAATAGTGGGCAGAACACAATGAAGGAATACTTCCGCAATTTAAACGCCTGTAACGCAGACACCGAACTATTTCCTTCGTGAAATTGGCGGCTCACTTGCCTCTTGCCTTCAACGAAGCCTCGAGCGCCATTAATCAATGGGGAATTCAGCAATTAACGCTCTGGTTTTATTAACGTGCCACTCTAACCCGCACCCATGCCATCCAGCCGATATATCCGCACGTTATACAAGGTGTCTCAGATTTTTCCCCATTACAACCTATTATGACTATCTATTGGTTCGGCAAGACTGTCGATACTAATTATAAATTGAACAATTGCTAAGAAACTAAAATATGACTATAACTCTAGAAAAGATTCTTCGCTACTGAACCATTCAACGAATAGTTTCAAAAAAGTCAATATCTCTGAAAATAATAAAATATGGCCAGTGTGAAACACGCTTGATTTGCTATTTCGATATTTATGAATTTTTCATCAGACGTTAATCAATTCTTTCCGAAACATCGAGTGCACGCACGTACAGATGACTACGTATACTTTGATGCATGTGTAATTACGCATCCTGTGTGGTGCATTCGTTCATGGTCGTGCACATTTCATATACGAAATTTTATCGAGTAAATCCTCCGGTAGCTTCGGCTGGATAAAGCCTTGCATTTTCACGCTTTTTGTCGGTTCACCTTTTTCCAACCCTTTCCTCTTTACTGCAGATTCTTCTTTTTCCTTTTAGTTCGCTTGACCTCGATCACCGTGGTCGCTGAACCGCAGATTCCTTTTTTCAATTTTAATCCCCAACCAATAGGCAGTCGATGGCAAAAGGACGAGCAACGCAGTTCTTCTGACGAGATTTCGCGATCCCCTTGTCGACACCCAGCCGTGAAATTGTCTTCATTAGGCGACTCGTGTGAAACTCTACGAGTGTCGGGTTTAATTTTTCGCGCGAAACAAAGTGTGTTTCGCTGTGAGAAAAATTGAGGAACGAGCGGGGAAAAAATAAGAAAAAGATAAGGGACATTTCGCACGCGTCGAATAAAACCTTAACCGAGAAGGAAACAGAAGTAAAAGTACCTTTAATTAATAAATTCTCCCGTTTCAAAAGGCAATTTTGACACTAAATATCCAATCCCACTTCGTTTCAAACATACGTACACATATCCTCTCGCCAAATCTAATTCCTCGACCTCTCTCTAATTTCCTCGAAATTCACTGTCCCCCGGTTCACCCCGACATCAATTACCTGGAATCCATAGACACGTACACACACCGTATAGGACGAAACTGGAAATCGAAACCGCGTTGTTACAAACAGCATCTACGAGAGTAGAAGCGAAGTCGATGGCCGCGGGTAGGATAATTGCTCGGTGAAAGGAAAAGCCGCGACAGACAGTGAGATCGTGGCGAACGATTCGACCATGGATCCCATTTCCCGTAACAAGCTAACAGCTTTGCTTTTCCAGCTGGAACAATCGGACTCCCCCCTTGGCAGACTGATACCACCGTAACAGCCGTATAACTGTCGCGAAGCGGCATGGTTTACATGAAAGATCACGCGTGACTAGACGTGATCTGCACGATCGTAAATGCTATCTCACTGCTATTGTTGGTTCTGTGACGTTACAATGGGACGCAGAATTGTTCTGTGTGCTTCAGGATTATTTTTTCGTTAATTAGCAAGGAACGGTTGGGTGAATAGCAAATCTTACGTGTTTTAGGGTGATCGTCGTTTCTTTAAATTCGACGTTTCATTTATAGAATCACAATATTAATATCGCGTGTTCTTAACATTTAACCACAAACAGAATGTTTGTTTTATTGCTAAGCCAAGATAATTTATTTTATTGTAAGTTAAAGTTTGTCAAGCTCCGAGTATTAAGAAAAATTATAACGAAAAAAGGGGATTTTTAATAATAATAACAATAATCAGAATTTAGTAAAAATACATATATTCCTAATTAAGCGCCAAAAGTTGATGAAAAGCTCTCGTTACCTTTCATCCTGTAGTTTTGATTAACGATGAAGCATTTTTTTGAAATTAATGAGAAATTTGATCGATTTGTTACGAACAATCGTAGCCGATTTTCATTTGAAATTCGCCGGTATTTTAAAGGGATAGAAGTGATAAATACGATATTATTGGCTTCGTTAATGAAGCATGCCGAGCACGATTTAAACGTAACATCGAAATAATTGCATTGTTTAGCGATTGCTATAGTCATTAATGTATATGTAAAATAACGACGATCCTTGTCGCATATTTATCGCTAATGAACGAAGATCGTACGAACGAGTGTTTACGAGAACCTGGTGCCCGATGTTCGTGACTTCTATCGCATCCAATTGTTACATCATCCAAACGAGAAATGAAAATATGATAAAATTCTTCGAGTGCAGAAAGTTGAACTTTAACTTTATGGATCTGCACAGAATTTTACGTTACGAGTAAAATCCGCTTTGCGGCGATATTTTTATTCGTTGCTGCGTGTAAATTTTTTTCACGTTTAATTATTTTCACAAAATTAATCCTCTTGCAATGAAAGTTAGATCATTGTTGCCACGAGCGTGGAATATTTTATTCTATAGACATTAAACGAGAAACCGGCTAGAGAGCAGATTATGTACAATAATTCGGTCGGATAATATAATAATACGTAAACGTAACATAGAAAATAATAAACGTGAAATATTTGCATGAACCAAATTTGGCTCGGTGTTCGCCGTTTGTCCAACGGTTAACCGATTGGTTCTTTATCGCTCAAAACAATTTCACTGTTGCGAATATTTTGTAAAAGTGTATGATAACGAAACGAAGAGAAAGTTGACGAAAATGCAACGGTAAATTGAGACGAAGCTTACTGGGCTTTTTAGAGATAGCGGCTTGAACGATTTATCGAGAGCGATGCAATAAGGAAATTACGAGGACTCGAGGATTTATTGAATCTTCTCAGCTCGTTTCAGAACGTAACTCTAGTCGAGGACGGATTGCGATAAAAGTGCTTAGCTGTAGCGAGTCGTAATGGAGTGTGATTGATAACGCTTTGCTCTCCTCGATCAGACCCAGTTTATCATTGTTAACACGCGCGGACAGACGTGGACACGTGTTCCCTCCAACTTGGAATAAATTCTCTCTTCCACCATTTCCCCCTAATGATCCTCAAATACGTATATTTATGTTTTATCACAAATCACTCTTAATTTTTGGCAAATCAAAATTATTGTTATTAGGCAACGAATGGATTTCTTTCGACAGTAAGCACTAATCGATGAATCGAGTGAAAAATTTCAATCTTATTCTGTACCATAGAAGAGAAACTCCAAGGCCGTATTAAAATATCTGCAATCCATAGGCGATCTACCTTCTCGTTCCTTCTCTACTTTCCCCAATCTTCCTTGACAAGATTTCTTGAAAATCTCGGTGCATTCAGTTAGACCGGTAACAACCCCTTCCTGCATGTTCGTCGTGGATTACGCCCCTAAAATCGGGAGGTCAGTGAGCTGGAAGAAAGATAAAATCCGCGCGATTCGTATTCGCCTCGTTACATCGGAACGACGCAATTAACAACGTCGATCTGGTCGATCGAGTCCGGACGCTGGAAGACGCCTCCGCTTTTGTCCGATTCGACCCGATTTGAAAATTTCACCGCGGCTACATCGCTGTTCTTCGCGACGTATAAACGAGAATATAGAATCGATACCGATTGCCTGGCGTACAGTTTCTCTCGGTGACCTTCCTATCCTCTTTCGTCACACAGGGAAAGTTCAGCTTGCAGTTATCTTGCCACCTCTTTGTATTGACGATTTCAATTGCCAGCTAGGACAATTTAGATCCAGCCGAGCGATAAATGGCGCGCGATTGAATAACGCCTTGATTAAACGCGATCCCATTTCTGATAATTCTCCCGCCTTTTACTGCCCCTCAATCCCCTATCGTGGAATTTTCCTCGCAATAAAGTGCAGCTATTCGAAAGATGTCCAGAATACTTGCATCTTTTGGTCAATTTGTTGGGGAATTTGTTATAAATGAATTATTCCATCTTTTTCGGATATCGTACTCCACCGTGCAATTATCATTATATTATCGTTACAATTGTAGCTTTTACTTACGATGTCCACGAGGTGGTGACTCGCCGGTGATCGAGGCGATGCGTGGTGCGTCCTCGCTGATTTCGATGTCAGCCGACTTCTGGTAGACGTCCGCGATGGAGGCGGTGCAGCGCAATACCAATCGTCCATTACGAAACATGTCGTTCGTCACCTTGAAGTCTATGGTCGATTTCGATACTTGTGAATCGTCGTCCTGTGGAATGACCAAGTATCTGGTTCTGTACGTCATACTGCTGTTCGTGATCTGCAAAGAAGTTCAAACAAGGAAAAAGTTTAATTCTCGGTTCATATCTTTGGATTATAAATGATCATAATAGTTTGGAATAAAGATGATCATAATCATTCGCAGGATATTTAATTTTATTTGAAGACCATCGATCATCTCGATATCTATTACAAAAAAACATGGCAAGCTTCGGTTATTTCAACGACGAGATCGTTTCCTTCTACTTTCTTTTTTTAATTTTGTGCTTTCTGTTGTCTACGGAAGAAACGAGGGTTTGTATTTTTCATTTGCCGCTAACGGTTAGGCAGGATTTAATTAGAAAATTAGTTTCGCTATACTCGCCGAGGCAGGGAATGTTAGTCCGTTAACAATGCACTAAAGCAAGTGTACACGTCAAATAAATATTTAGCGGCTAGAGAATGAAACAGATTAATTCTGAAGCTCGACGTTGTATATACTTGTATATACTTTTATGTATAAAGCATAAATTATTATGCCACTGCGAGAAGACCGCCTATCGTTGAATATGCGACGATGATTTTGTGCCGGGAAAATGTGCCGTGTTGTCTTATTTAAGGCATTGGATAAATAAAATACTCTTCGCAACTACCAAAAACTTCAATTAGGAAAATCTCTATCCTGCAGATTGTCGTGTATGCACATTCCGCGTCGACAACTGCAACTAACACTTTTCTTCTGACATCTTTCTTAAGACGACTCGATGAACCTAATCTAATCTCACTTCCCAAAGCACGAAACATCGTCCATCGAGCGATACACCGTTCAAACCGTTACTACGCAGTTATTACGTTATTCCCCAGACCTCTTAACGTTTTCCTGGACAAATAATTATCGATCGCCTATCAGAGATTCGCTAGTCAATCCAATTTCCTGCTTGCCATCGAAGACGGCGTCTCCACAGATTCTTCTGCTACGTCTCTCTCAGAAATGAATTCGTTGCTTCTAAAGATATTACGCAGTTTCGTTGCTCTTAAGGTAAATGAACGGCGGGAAGAAACGGCTTCGAATCTTTCTCTTTTCATTTTCCCATCTTGTTCTTCCTCCTTCGCTTTACTTCTTCCTGGTTTTCTTCAGAGACGAAAGAAGAAAGGCTAAAGAAACAGAGAAGACGCGACATGAGAGTCGCTCGGAGTTATTACTTCGGGGAACAAACGAGGGGCTGTGCATTAAGTTCGCGGGCTCGCGATGACGCGAGACTACGCGGTCTCTGTTCATAAAACATAATGCATAAAGCTTGTGCCTTGTCGCGTATCGTCGTTTCTACTCCCCCTCTGTCTGTCTCTGTCTCTCTCTCTCTCTCTCTCTCTCTCTCTTCGCCTTATCGTCTTATCCCGTGATATTGCGACTTCTCTCGCCAACGATATCGACGTCACACAGAATTCTCGCTGAACGAGAACGTATGCCGTCGTTCCTGATTTTTATTCAGATCGGGCGTGTTCCTCAATGCAACGTTGACACACGATGGTTAATGGCGATGGAAGTTGCTCGTTTGGAAAGATGGCAAATTCTGGTACAGTGGATACGACCTTCTCAGACAATTTATGGGGTTGAAGTTCGGACGAAGATAGGTAGCAGTCGTAGAACAAATTTTAAACTGTCCCGTCTTAAGTGTCCTGAATGACGATCGACCAACGATCAAAAGCTGTCGAGTCACCACGTCAAATTTTGTTTTGAGTCACGATATCCGATCTATTACTACCACATTGCAGCCTCTGATCCAACCCTATCGACTGCAATAGCGTTGTAGCTTCTAATCCAACCCTATCCTCGAGACAGTGATTTTCCCGGCGGGAAATGGAACGTAATCACGAGCCGGTGATCTCTCGAGAATACTTTGATCACGCAACACCTCTCATTAATTTCGCAGTGGTGAAATATAATTAACCGGATATCCCAACGTGGAAACTTCGTCAGTCAGATATCGACGATCGTTCGAGATTTATCGGCCCTAGCTGATGAAGCGCAGATACCCCTCGGTATTCCCTATACTTCTTCTCCGACTGTCATCACGATATCTTCTCGTTGAAAATACGATTTTCTGTGATTCGTCATATTGCGAAAACTTTATGAGCGTTTCGAGTCTTCCTGGCGGAATTCCGCGTCGTTGTAAATTCGCCGAGTTTTATCGTTTTCTCAGAATTCCCTGCCACTGTCGTTTATCTTGTCTGCGTCAGCGCAACCATACCGCTTCGTACAAAATTCCTAGCACGGATCTTCTAGGCAGAATGTAGGTCGCGTTCTTTCCGCGAGTTGATAGATCTTGTTCCATTTAACGATTAGTATTTCCAAATGAATACAGGATAATTATGAAGCGTCGACGAATTCCCTTTCATCTTTGATTGAGAAGTTCGATTATTATTACGAACAAAGATTGTGTTTCTTAAGGGGAAAATACTAACTGCAGAAAGCAGTACCTGCAAAGTATACAGAGAACTTCTACGCTATTTCTCAATTTTAACATCCACATACGTGATCGATCACTTTCGAATTAATTTCTCAGGAGTCGAACAATCAGCGTCGATGAAATCGATCAGTTTGTATAAGGTACGTACTAAGCTGAATTCCAACCATACGTAAATTCATGCACGAAACAACGAGAAATTTTCTTTCGTTCGCAAACTAGTCCCTCGAACAATACAGCGAAGAATATCTCCGTTTATTTGAATCCTAGGCCAACTAGATCACCAATACTAAAATCACCATCGATGCTTTCGTTCGTAATCGCGGAATTAAATCACACCCTGTCAATAGCAAACAAGCGTACGAATAGTTTTGAACGATGGTGCGTATTTCATTCAGCGCTATTTTTGCTCAATCAAAACCCGCTTTGAAACAAACACTCGAGACCGGAGTCACCAAGTGGGTACTTGATCCTCTGCCAGGAGGGCGCTCTTTCCACCGATCCGGAATCCAGTACTCGGTCGTATTTTCTCGCCGCCGCTTCTTCCGCTTAGCCACGCGAAGCATCGACGAATTTTCTGCGACAAATCTCAGCTTTCGGACGCAGACCCCAACGAAATTCCCTTAAAGTTACAAATTCGGGATACGGGACGAGTGTGTACGCGTGGATGCAACAAGGCCGTTTCCCTGGGGCCTAACCATCGAAAATGTATTATCGTGGTGTCCGTGTCACGGATTTGTCGGAGACCGTCGCGCGAATCGGGAACGCCAGAAACGTCGCTCGTTAGAGGCTTCTTTCCGGTAGACGACGGACAGAAAACCGATAAACGCGTCATCCAACCCTTCGCGCGACTGTCATTGCCGTGATCTCCGGGTGCGTTGCAATTTTCGAGGACGAATGGTGACGAGAGGGTTCCTGTGCCATCCGAGTTTTCCAGTTACCCAAGTGGAAACCGGGTTAACGGACGTCGAACTGTATTTTCAAGATTGGATGGTTGCGTTTCTTCTACGCTTTTTTACAGTTTTCCGCTAGTTTTCATCGAAGTAGTTTTGCTTCGTACCTGCGGCCAATAAAATATTCTGCTTCTTATATTATTAAGCTAAGTATAATCTTTGGCGCTCAAGAATATCGCGAAGCTCGATTAACCACCGATATTCCAAAGAATCATTATGTAAAACGACAGGACAAGTAGACCACTTCAATCCACTACAGAAAAGAGGAAGCTGCGCAACCAATAAGAACTTCGAGCAGGGGGGATGCAATTAAGTTTCATCGAACACTACTCTCACAGTCTGCGAAAGCTTTTAACTTCCAATATTGCCGGAGTCAGCTTGTGTATTCGTGGATGCACACCTGCGAACGTGTACATTTTTGCGACGCTATACACGCACGACGTTGCGAAGTATCTATACATACGTATACAGGATGTCTCTGAAATTGTGCAACAAGCGATCAGGTGATAATTCTACATGTAAAAATAAGTTCTCTCTCTCCTCGTGTTAATATCTGTAAACACGAACGGTATCACGATTTGCTTTCTACCACGTTACTGTTATCTTATTTCCGCAATTTTCGCATTTCGAATGCTTTCGTAAATAAGGACGAGAGTATTGCCTTCTAAGAATGATTTTATTAACGTAACAAGTGTTCAGAATGTTGCCCAGAATGTTGCAGCATACATAGCCTCTGCTCTCCAATTAAATTATTGTCAGCACGAGCAGAAAGAAAAGTCCGATACCTCGAAACTTACAATTAGTACACACGCACCTGGCGGATCTTCGAACTCGTTTTTCTCGAAAACGAAGTTCCAAACGTCGAAAAAATATTATTCTTTATTTGTCGACTTATTTTTGTTCGTAGAATTATCATCCCACCGCTTGTACCACGATTTCGGAAACAATTTGTATATTTTGTGTGACGGAGAGATGGAAACGATTTCCTATTTCGGTGACCGGTATCGTTGAGCAAACCACCAGTTGAAAAACCTGCATTTTCTCAATGAACCCAGCTTCTATTTTGATCTTTGAACGACCCAAGACTTCTACCTGTTTCCATTCCTTTCTCAGCCGTCGTTTTTCCGCATGAGCTGACGCGCGTTTAACAACTTCTCCAGGCTACCTCCGTCGATATTTCTCGCGAGATATCTGCTTACAGTTCGCTCGAGAAGACTTAAAACTCTAGATCGTATTAAAAGTTGCATCGTCCCGCGAGGCTCGCTGGAATAAATCCTTCGTCTTGAAACTCCGCTCCTTCGATGGGTGAACCGAGTTAACACTTTGCTTTCTCGCCGGAGGGATATTCTCTGTTCTTTCAATTTCACCATTTAGCTAGACAAACTAGATACGATCATGTTTCGTGCACGGTATACCATTGGCAAGAAATATCGCTATGCTTTGCCGGAATTTTCTCCCTTGGTCGTAATACGGCGTAGTTTCTTATACAGCATGTAGACTTTGTTTTTGAGTAAATTTTAAACGGAAGAATTTTAAACAAGATCTTTCTTTGTAGATCCTTTATTTAAGATTTGATATCAATTGTTCAATCTGATATTCCATTGTCTCAATTACATTTTGTATTAAATTTTGCCACATTTTCTGAATAATTTGTTCAACCAAATCTTAAACGACTCACCGTGAGACTGTTCGTAAAACGAAGTGCAGAAACAAGGCGAGGGTCTACGATGATGTTAGAAGAAAGTTGCCGACAATGGATCAGAAGGAAGAAAAAGGAAGAAGAGGTCGAGGGTACGGGTAGCTTGGTTCTTGTGACACGCGTGTCAACGTTCACTAGCGCAGGTAAAAGCCAAAAATGGCAGGGCGAAATTGCTGGTGCCTGCTGCATTTTCGCAGCGGCTATTGTTACGGGCTGGACACGCGAATTTTCAGTCGCGCTTAGAGACCTCTCCCTTTCCCCTCTGGCCATTCATCCTTCCACTCTGTTTCACCATCGTCTCTCGGCCCGTTTTCGTTCGGCGAGAAACTAAATCGCCAGCCGCTTTCAGCTCTCGTCGCCACGCGTTAATTATAACCGATCCGATCCCATAAAGCGGCCAAATTTATTTCCCGAACCCGTCGAGACCGGGAAAATTATTTCGTCAAATAAATCTCGGACCGGTGGACCGGGGGCTATCGACGCGTTGAAACACCACCAGGTACGAGATCGAAGAGCGCCACTGACTGAGATATTAGGAGCCGATACGCTCACTGATTTGTTAACAGTGCAACTATGGATCGCTATATTATAAAATATGGATTTGCATGAAAAAAAAAATGGAAATGGAAGATTTATTTATAATGGTTGCAAAAAGTATTGACAGATACCTCTATTTTTCAATGAAGCGTCCTTTTATCAAATTTTACATATTTCACTTTGATGATATCAAATTTTTGTAGTCATACGATAGTATCGTTAAATAACACGAGATTTAATGTACTCGGACACAATTAATCGGTACGTAAACTATATAATAAATACAACGGCGTGTCGATATCTCTTGTAACGAATGTATATTATCTATATTTATCTGATATAGCGATACATTTTAGCGTTAGTAATTCACCGAATAACGCAGAACGTTAAGAGTTAAGCATTAAGCGAGCAGAATCCGAACAACAGGAAACATTCGCGCTGTCTGAAGAACAGTAGTCTGACTAACGACTAAAGTCGAGCAAATAACTTCGGCATCCTTTTCCTCGCGACATCGCGGTCCATTTAAGCCTCGGGCAGAGCCCTGAGGGATCCTCGAGAGCTTCGATCGCCAACTTTTCTTAGAACTCGAACGCTGTTAAACACGTTCCTCTCTGCTTTATCCTTGTTTTCCTCCGACAAATGTACATCCTTCCTCGCCAATAACATTTTTACGTTCCCGTAAGTGTTCTCAAAGAGATTTTTTCAACATTTGTTCTGGAACATTCGCTGAAACTTGTTTGATACTGTTTTTACTTTGTTTAATAGGATCGAAGAAATATATTCATAGTTGTTCTGTTCTACGCACTGTTTCGTTAAAAATTGGTAGGTTCGGTGAAAAAGTATTACGAATATATTCTTTTATTTCAAAAATTGAAAGATATATCCAAGCTTTTATGAAACATACGCGTAATAAATCAAATATTTCGATTTTTATTCTTGAAATATTTACATAAACATTTCCAAGCGTTTATGGCAACGCGTAGTAAAATATTTTAATGTTTCAAGGCATTTCTATTTGCCATTTTTTTTTGTTTTTGCTTTCCTAAAATCGAAAACAATTTGAACGCGATTGTATTTTGAACGTCCTCTTCTTTAAAATCACCGCTTGAAAATCAAAGAAATTGGTTGGTTCCTTTATATTCTGCGAGGCATACGCACCATTTGTTCCGATCGATCGCGTTACGTCGGCACGGTTCTATTCAATTTCCGTCCATCTTCGACGCCTTCGATCCAGTTTTGTTTTTCAATCAACACTGGAGCCGACTGTAACTACCTGGTCATTTTACATTTCAGCGCCGAGCTTTCGTGCGGTAGCACGGGTGTACAGCATAGCGACGGGAATTAAATTTATCGAGATCCATCGAGATACATATCCGGGCAATCGGCGTGAGGGTGGAGCGACGAACAGGGGAGGGTGGATAACCGGTGGCTCGCGATGCCTCGTATGCAAATAAATCGTTATTCCGCGGTATTTGTTAAATCAACCAAATTATTCCGTTAAATCGCAGGCACCATCGTGGCTCGACGCGTTTAATCGATCACGATGACCCCCGATGAGTTATATGTTTTCGATCGAGAACACGGGATGCTACGGCCACTTCCGCCCGTTGTCTTCTTTCTCTTGTCCCATTTTCTACAGTTTTTTTTGGATGAATCGTGATATAAAAGCTAATAGGTATTTTCTGTCGTTTAATGTTAGTTTTGTTTCTTTATTTTGCCACGTGGAATCGTTCTTTGAAATTAATTTTTAGTCTGATATTTCCGATGGCGACAGTGAGAGTACTGGCACTGTATCTTTGCTTCTCGTATTTTTTCAAATTTCCTGTGACCCTTTATCTCTATTTTTCTCTCTATAGCGATGGTTATTTACCTCATGATGTACGCGTAACGCTATTTTACTTTAATTTCGTTTGTTTTCAACCAGAACAATCTAATTCGATCTAATCCATTACAAACAACTAAATTTGTAGTAGAAGCAATTTGATTCTATCTAATCTGTTATAGACGTGTAAAAAGTCGTCCACGCCTATTTTACATTTATAGTGGCTGTTTCGTAATAAATAAGAGCAATCTGAGATTTCGTCGAGACAAATTATTTCCCGTTTAAAAGATTGGCCACTTTCGCCCCGTTTGATCACTTCTCGAACCGATATCTCCACCAAATTGGATTTCTTTAAGATTTGTGCTGGGAAAATTCTTAGAAAGACAAATGACGTCGATTAAAGTCCTGGATGGGGTTATTCGAGGAGCATATAAGAGTGTAACAGGGAAAACGGCATTCATTAGTTTGTCGTCAGACCTTCCATTGGTTATCGCGTCGGTGTGCCTTCATCTGATTTATGCTCGTCTTTTTGACTCTCTAAGTGAATACTCTACCACGTTGAAACTCATTCAACTTGTTGTGTCTTCGAAATGAAATCATCTAACTCTTTAGTCCATTCGATCCCAAAATTTATCGTTTTCGGTCGATCGACGAGTTCGATTTATCGTAAATTATCTATTATAAAGGGTATATTTTCATTCTATTATTACAAACATTCGCAAAGTGAACGATTAATCTTAAATAAATTTACTCTTCAGACCCTTTACTCTCAAGTGCTCGAAACACCGTTGGTTGCAGGGGAAACTCCATCGTTGTAGAATGGTCCATCAATTTTGAAGTATCACTACTCTTCCCTCTAGCCCTCGAATCATTCTACAATTTCTCTATCATCGAGCATTCGACACAATACACAACCGCCATATTCCAAGAACCTGTCATCTTCATCCACGCGAATTCTCAACGTTATCTCATCGCTTCTTCGCCTCTCTACCCTGGAGTCTTTCGAAAAATCGGGCGAGGCATATTTCATCGTGTCCTCCTTAACATTGGATTTCTCTGCGACGAGATTCACCGCAGAATCAAGGATTCTCCGAGCGTTTCTCGGGAGTATCTCGCGAAATTGATCTATTTTCAAGGAATATTCAAAGAAAAAGATCGATCGCACGATGAAACGGACAGGATCGATCGTTATTCTGTTTTTCGACGAAATAATTGCCGTTTGCTGGATACGAGCCGTTGAACCGTGGCTCGATCATTTATGTTCACTCTTGTTTACACGCGCCGCGTACACGGCCAAATAATTCGTTCGCGTGCTGGGAAATTAATTACGAATTATAAGCGGAACATCAAATTGCTCTAATTAATTAATCCGTCACAATGGGCCCGAATATGTGTTTGCTTGTGTCGGCCGCTCTTCGCCGGCCTAATATCCGGCAACATTAATAATTCACTCGAAATAATCGCGCCCCGCTATTATTGTACCCCCTTGACATATCACGGGTCACCGCAAAAACCAATGGCTATTTTTGTCTCGCCCCACCCACGGTCATCGTTTTTGTTCTGGTTACCTTGGCGAGGTACGTTTTTGATTAATTCCTGGCCTGGAGAAAATTTGTGTGCACGCGTGTTTTTAGTACGAAATAGGTACGAGGTAATAACGAAGCGCCACCAAATGGATTGGCATTTTCTTTTTTTCTTTTTTTTAAGGAACAAAATACGTGGAATAGAATTGCGGATAGAATGTTTAGAATGTTCAGGGTAATTGTGGAATATTTCTGTATTTAAATTCGTGATACGCTAGTTAATAACGAAACACGATCAGATGAATTAGTTGTTACTTATTTGACATATCCTCGTGTTTAAAATGTTTAAGATGAATTCTGGAATATTTTTTTCTTTGCAATATCCGAGATAGTTGCACGATACTCTTATATTTATTATCAGGATATATACACGACACTCGTGAGATATTTTTAGATCGAAAAATCTATCGACTAATACAATTCATATATTTCTCCCGGAAGAAATGTCTTCCGAATACAAAATCTTCTTCACTCCGCACCCTCAATCTCCTCAAGCACTTCCTTAAATTCATTCACCTTCCTTCACATCCCTCGAATCACCCTTCTTCGCCTTTCCCTCTGAAATTATTCCTACAGCGAGAAACACCTCGTGTCAACGAGCTTACCTGAACGGCGAACGGGGTGAAAAGGTAAATGGAACGTAACGGAACGAGGGGTTAGAGGTTGGCGAGATGGAAGTCGAAGCGAGGGTGTTCCTTGTGGAACTTTAATCATCCAGTAAGGTCACGTAGCTACGGCTCGAGGACATACATATATAGCGGCTTGGAATAAGGCGTGAGAGAACTCCGACGATATACTTACGAGATCCTTGTTCAGCTTCCACGTAATGGCGGAGGCGGGCCTCGAGTTGCCTGTGGTGCAGTTCGCCCGCAGCAGCTCACCCACTGCAATCCTTTCTTTCTCGATACCGATCGTCGGGTCCGTTTTCGGCGCGTCTAAGGCATAATAATTACGTTGTTTAGCACACGCGACTGCTAACTCGACGCCTGGCGTAAAGCCAGCTCTACACGTCGAGGCGTCGATGCGAAGAGTGAGCTGGAAGGGGTTGCGAGTGTTTTGGCAGATCTTTCTTGGTTGTAAATATATATATATATATATATATATATATATATATATATATATTATTTTTGGAGTCGGATAGAGTATTTATTGTTGTTATATATATTATATATAATTTATATATAATTTATGTTATATATATATTTCATTATATTCCATTTTTAAAAAGTCAAGCAAAATTTGATTTAATTAATTTGTAATGTTCAGTTTCTTGTTTCGATAGACTTGATCAACTTGCAATAGAAATTTACGTATTCGTGATATATTTAATCAATCTAACTTTTCAAATCTCGATAGAGTTGACTCGAGTTCAAAATTTATGTTTCGTAATCCTCCGACGCACAGTCGATAGGTACTAACAACAATTCGTACAAATTACAGAATCTAACAATAATTCAGTTTAAAACTATTCCATTACTCATAACTACTTCACGTTTCTCAATTTCAAACCGTTCAATCCTTCGATACAATGGAACCAGTTTCTCAGCCCGTGGATAATTAAAGCGGCATCAATGTTCGAATTTCTATTCTGGAAAAGGGACGAGGAGAAAGAGAGTTCTTCCGGTAGTAGTTGAGGGCCGAGTCGCGTTCCTGTTGGAAGTCTTCCGCGAGCCGTCGAATCCAACATGAAAATGGGTGTCACGTAGGGGCGCACGTGCGCCGCATTACGGGATGGCGCTCGCGCGATTCAGCAACCAGAAGGATTTGTCTACTCGGTGAAACTTTTTAATTCTGAACCGAGTCCAGGCCGACCACTACTCACCTACTACTTCCATTCTGGCCCTGTTGATCAACGTGTGGTACGAAGGGCTTCCAGCAGACACCTCGCACTTGTACAACCCCGTCAGGTTCCTCGACACGTTAACTAATGTTACGTCGTTCGAGTTCGATTTGGAAACCTGTAAAATAAATCCAGATCGAACATCGTTGATAACGAATATTAGAATCAGTGCTGTTATCATAGATAAACGATTAGGATCGTTCTTAGAGACTGTCCTTGAAGGTGGACAATTGTCTATCAGCCAGAGAATATGAAATTGATTTTCCTCGTCTTTTGCGCAGACGGTATCGTTTAAAATTGTTTAACTAAATAGAAACTTGTCATTCTAACTTTCCTAACAATATCATTATACAAAACTACGTTCAGAAAAATTTCCTAAATTTCTTCTGAAACTCGCCAAGACCGAAAACGTCGATCGAAGTTTTATTTCGACTCGCGGTTTCCGTCTACCGTGTGTTAAACTCGCGGGACCGGAAACCATCGATGCTTTGGTGAACGATGCTTCCATTCGGAAGGAAGAGGTCGAGGAGACGAGCTGCTTCGCTTGAAACCACCACGAGGATACTTTTATAGGCGATCGAGCCGCTCGAAATCTGATAGCGTCGAAGGAACTACCAGGAACTTTCTCTGCACCTCCTTCTTCTTCTTTTCGTTTCGGGTGATATCGTTCCGCCAGGAAGTTGACTCGACTCTCGGTTACAGGATTGATGCCCGACTAAAATGTATTCTTCTATCGGCTCGCCGGAAAATGCTCCACTCGCTTCCACGGATTCGATTAATTTCTTTCGAACGTTCGTATCTCTCGCGAACTATCTGCCATTCTATTTAACTTTTCGAAAATCAGTTTCCTGCAAGAAAAATGGACTGCCGCTGCTTGATGGAGCAGCCTACGAATTTGAAGATCGTCGATACAGCTTACAGTTCGTTTACAGCCATTCGTAATTCTTCGGACAGTTGTTACGATAAATTGATATTTCTGTGATCGAACAACGAAACAACAGACTGTGTTCCTTTCCATTGACAGGATAAATAGTACTTAATTACAGGAAATACAATAGAAGAAATGAATTGCATAGATGGAAAAATAATAATAACAAGACGATATCATGGTGATTACTTTCTGCATTTGTTTACGGAGAAAAAAAAGAATATACGTAGTACCATCTATTCACCGTAGTTTCCCAACAGATTACTCCCTGACAATCATTCCACGTTACAAAAATAAAACAAGAGACTCTTTTAAATTTCAGGGCATCCACCTACGGATTTCCAACATTGATAACGATCTCTCAGCAACTTCATAAACGAACCTTATTCACTCTGTCTCTTTTGTATAAATTTCGAACGGAAACGCGTATAATTTCCCGAATCTCTTTTCTCCTATCTTCTCCGCTCGCTTCGCTCGTTTTACTTTCCAGCTCGATTCCCTCCCCCCCTCCTCCCAGAATTACTTTGTATTCCACGCGACTATCGACCTTCCATCTAACCCTCTCCCCACGTCTAAATCTCGATCGGACTATATTCTACCCCCTCGACCGACCCCTCGTCGTTGCAATCATTTATATGCATCGCGATGGTTCCCTCTGCCTGCTTTACAAACTACACCGGATACGGAAACAAGCTCTTTTCACCATTTCCTCCGCTTCTGATGGAATCGGCGGACCGACGAAAGAAACGTCCGCAGATCGTAGAAAGACGTTTCATCGATGGATTCTCGTTGTTCTTTCGAAATATCGAAAGATCGATAATTTTGTATTTTCGTCAGAAGACGAGAGTCATTTGATACGAGACGAATCAAGACAGTTCTGATCAAATAATCTTCGAATATTCGGATTTCCTTTTCATACAATTATTTTAAATATTAGACGAGCTATGGTTATTTTTATTTCATGGTATAGTCCATCACGAGGAACCGATAGCTTTCCACGAAGATTTACGAACGACTGAAGTCTCGTGTCGTCGATACGCCACCTTGTTTTTCGAACCATTCTCTACCTCGTACAGGCTATTCATACGCGTGCTGCTTCTATGAATCCTTGTCGCTAGCCGATCTTTTACCATTTGTTTGCTGTATTGGAGGAATAAATCAGGTTTCGTAGGAAGACAGTGTTATCGCGGTGGTTTGTCGTTTCGAGGAAGAACAGGCTGTTGGTTCTGATAATCCCGCTGCAGATAATCGATGGTGGTTGGAGATAAAACGATCTAAATAGTAATATTGGTAATACTAATCCATTAGAGACCGATATTTTGTTAAGCTTTCGCGATTCTTCGTTTCGCTACATTTTACTGTCACGTTATTAAAATTCTGTTCTTTTTACATTGTATATGAAAAGAATTCTATGGATTTCCTTGATATTAGGTTGTTCGAAAAGTTTCTTTCGTTTCATAAGGTGATAATAGATGAACAACAATTTTTGTTTTATATTATTTTATTGAATTAAGTATGATCCATTTCGTTCTATTTCTATTATTATGTTCGTGCATAATTCAATAAACTAATATAAAACAAAAAACATTGTGCGTCTATTATTTCCTTATAAAAAGAAGGAAACTTTTCGGACAACCTAATTATTTTCAGAAAGAAACGATTGATAAAAGCTGAATTGAAACGATAATTAGGACGAATACGAAGTCTTTGTATCTTAACAAATGTCGATACCAGTCGTATCTTCTTGGAACTAATGCACCGTCTCGGCCTTTTTAGCTATCGACGACTCTACAAAACGGCGTTGTCAGCGGAACAGCACCTCGGAAACGAGTGTGGAAATTTTATTAAAGATACCTATCGGCCAGCTGTATGCATCGCGCGAATGAAAAATTTGTTTTCCAATGTCTCGCTACCGAGTCGAAGTGGAATCGAATCGATTGCCTTGGTTTCGAAACTCTTCTATCTTGTCGGCATCCATTTGCCATCGTTCGCAAATAGCAGCCAACCTATCGATTCAACTAAAAAGTAGTTTACAGACTCTCTTTGCTTTCCTTGAGAAAAACTTCAGACCTAAATAAATTACCAAGGCTTTTTAAGATGGTTTGTTTAATATTTACAATTCATTTTAGTTTCACGTAACTAATTGGTTACTTTGCGGCTCGAATTATATATTGGATAGAACTTTCTTAGATTAGAATTACATATTAAATATAGCTTTTACAGAAGATTAGAATCGCGCATTAGATAGAATTTCTTACGGTTAGAATTAGGTGTTAGATAGAATTTTATCTGAAAGCTGTCATTTTCGCATGATCTCGAGGGCAAATAGAGCCGAAACGCGTCGCGTTTGCCTCTTTATTGCCTCGAAAATGTTTCGAACGAATTTCGACTGACGATACTATGTTTGGGCAACGTGGTGCTGGCTGGGTACAGCGTGAAAATGGAATCTAAACGCGCCGCTTTAACGTACTCGTATCCTTTTCGTGTTTACTTTGTATATCGTTTCTATCCATTTTGTGTTTTTTAAATCGCCATTGCTAATATCAGTTTGTAAAGTATAAAACGTTAAGCGACGACGTACAACGTACAACTATGAGAAATGGAAATGAGAACAAAATACAATGGAGAGAAAACACGGGAGAAACAGAGATACTCGAAATGATATACGATGAAATATTTAGAAAATTATTCGATACAAATTATCCATCCTGCATTCGTGCGTTTTTAATATAAAAATTCGTATTAGAATACAGATCGAATATTTAGCATCGCAACTTTCACAGGCGTAAGAACGCTGTTTAAGCGCTCTACTGTTTTTCGATCTAACGAAAAGCGGCGGGATCACAAAGTTCTAAAAGTGCTGGCAATCCTTTGTAAGATAAAATGAACAAGCCTGACTAGTTTACTCTGGCGAGGATGGTGACATCAGGTGGATCCGATAAAAGTGGCGCGCGTCACATCGACGTGAAACTTTTTGCCAACCCCTGGGGGAGCGCGTAAGTGCGAAACCGAACCGTAGACCGGACGAAAGAAATCGATAGGGCTGATTTATAGCGCGAGCTACGACCGCGACACGACCCTTTGGAATCCCCATTCAAGTGGATTTCATCCCAGGTCGGCCGACTTTCTTGTTTTACTCGCCTCCAACTCCACGCCCCGACGTCCTTTTTTTCATCACAGTAATTTTCTTTCCACTCGCGCCTCCATTTAAATATTTCTCACGAATCGAGAGATTGTCGGAGAAAGGTCAGTTCTGATTGATTTTGATCCTGTGGTTGATCGAAATAGCGAGACAGTGAGGAAGCTTCTATCGTGAAATAGTTGAGAATACGAGCTTAAACTTCGCGAGGCAAATGATCGAATTTCAAATTTGGAACTGAATTTGATTTCTAATATTCCTTTCCCTTAAATGAATTTAAACAGCCTATCTTGAGATATAATTATGCTTCAAATATAATCTTCGAATATTTCCTGTGAAAAGAAAAAGAAAAAAAATAGACAAGTTACGAACACTCTCGACAACACACTCTTGACAAACACAACCCTTATACCATTCGAAACCTCTAAAAACTCGCATATCCCTCGAACACTTGCTCGTTACACGGCAACTCTCGGGAGGGTTGCAAAATTTCCGCAGAAAACGCGGTTAGAAAGTTTGAAAAGCGCGACGATATCGCGGGAAGCAGGCGGTACAGTCGATGAGGGGAAAAACAGGATGCTTCACTCGAAGGCGGA
Organism: Bombus vancouverensis nearcticus; assembly: GCF_051014615.1. NCBI lineage: Eukaryota > Metazoa > Arthropoda > Insecta > Hymenoptera > Apidae > Bombus > Bombus vancouverensis. Next base: position 4,030,977 of record NC_134925.1, read on the forward strand.
AAAATCGGGCCGCTATTCGGTCTTATCTTCACTTGCTTTCGAAATACAGCCGGCAGACTGATAAATGGACGTCGCTAGTACGTGCTTGTATCGGCTTGCAAAAGAAGTTCGCAGCTTTTGCCGCTGTTTCCTCTTCGAACACGTCAACCTGCAGCGAAAATGCATCAGCTGAACGAAACGATCATCATGGAATTTTTTCTTCCAAAAGGAAAAACGGAATATTTTTCTGCCATATACTGCTGTTGATATAAATGCGAAGCAACAAGAAAAATTGGTGATTCTCCTAAAATTCTGATATATTTGGGACGAATTCTTGGCGAGAAATCATTTGCAATCTTGAAATCACCAGATTTGTTTGCCGAAGAGACTATCCTTCTCACTTTTCCTTTTCTCTTTTAAAGATTAGCCAAAGTTGCTTTCTCGTGGATTATTATCATCAAATGTTTTACAATAAATTAGGTACGTGGATATTTAAAAGTTGAATCATCGATAGGATACTATTTCCTCAGACGGGTCTGTAGGTAAAGTAACGCGAAATCTAACCAAAGGGATAGCACGAACTTCATGAGATTTTTCGTCATAAAGATTTATCGAAGTGCTCGTTAAGAGTTTAATTGCGCGCATTAGTTGACGGATTCGGGCGCAACAAGCCGCGTTTTTGGCTTCCGCCTCCGGAAAGACACTGTTCCCAATTAATTAACAACGTTTCGTATCGACGGAAAAACTATGTCCACCCTCTTGCACAAACATAACGCCCATATATCTGCGCTAGCTTTCATCTCTGGCTCTCTGTTTCATACAAGTCGATAGGATTTAAATAGCCTACCGAGACATCTGTTAGTTGCTGGAATAATTTCATTCTTATTGCTGAAGAGATTTCGGATTTGTGGATTATTTACATATTACTACATGGACAACATTTTTGTAAATAAAATGCTGATTTCATCAGACACGCCTGCACTGTAGCAATTGAAGAAACAAAAATACCAAGCTTGTCGCTTTTGCATAACGTACATATGTTTCTTTCCCGATGAATTTCGTTTTATCCCTTCAACTGCTACGATACGGTGTTTTCAAACATTAAAACACTTGTAAATCTGGGTTTCACGTATCGATATTTGTATTTACGTCATTTGTGGAAAAATAAAGAAAAGAACCTGTATACTTGAATACATTTTTTCAACTGAGCTCCCCGTACGTTACAAATAGATTATGGATGTTTATACATTTGTAGAAAGTTTAAAACCAAAATGCATAGAACGTAATAATCTAATCTAAAAGTTAGTTAAATTAGAAGACGAGAAAAGAACACTCACATTCACGTGCATTCCATCGATGTTAAAGGTTTTGCACGGAGGATCTCCTTCTGGCAGGTACCGATAGAACTCCGTATCCTCAAAGTACCATTGCAAGGAGTACAATGTCAATCCTTCTAGATCGTAATGACAGGATAGTGTCACTGTGTCGCCCGATCGTACCACCGCTGGCACGTTGATTGTCAGATCTTTCAGTCCTGTTGCACCTATAATCAAATAATGCGACACAATTTTGTAAAAAAATGCGACTGCATCGCGTAACGGTGATTTCTATAAAGTTTAGGGAGAACATTGATAACAGAAACAGTAGCTGTGAAATACAATCCTATTTTATTCGAATCGCTGAACGTATACACGTAGATATATACGTTTTTTCTTAAATACCAATACATCATTTTGAGGATCGACCATTTTTATCGAAAAAGAAAAAAAATTTCATTTCGATCAGGAGAGCAAAAAATGTAAAAAAATACTCGACTAACACGTATATATCGTAACGTATACTTACAAATTTGTATATCGCGTAACGGGTATCGGTTTCGTAGATTAATACTGGCCGCAGGGTTGTGTTACCAGTTAAAATGGCAAAACGGATAACCTTCGTATATGGCGTATTTTTCCATCCGCTGTGACGCGTTCGTTTTGTCGTTTTAATTGGCGATACGAGGTGAAATGCTTGAGAGTTCTGGATAAAAACCGTCGAATGACAAAAACCCGTCGTTCTACGGACGTTTTTGTAATTAGCTGCCCGGAGTGTAACCATAGTACGGTATAAAGCGCCACTTTATGACGCGTGTTTTATCGTAAAATATTGTAACTATCCACGACCATGTTATGTTCGTATTGAACAAAGAACTTGTAATTTCGAGAAATGATTACACGTTGCCGGAATGTATTACATAAACGTCAAAATTTGACACTTCAATTTACAACTTTTATAATGTCAAAGGGTTACGAGCAAAAGGCATTGTAAACTGGTACATTGTTCTCCGCGAGCCTCGGCGCTTTCATCCAGCCAGTTATTTATAGTTCTAATTAGTTATTCCACCCGGTAAGAATGTAGAACGTACGACAATTAAGTCCCGTTTCTAGCGCTAATCTAATCGCGCAAGCAAAGTCCATTTAGTCCGCCAAGTATCTCTTTAAACGGATAAGCAACCCTCCGGCATTACGCGTAGCTTGGAAAACGTCTAATCTCAACACTCCACGGTTTCTACTCCCAGCTCTATCCATCCGTCGCACTCTGTTCCGATTTAACGTGGTCCTAACCTAACCCCTTGTTGGGTAGATGATACATTTACACTGTACATGTGAATGTTTGTGTAAGCGTTAGAGGGCGTCCAGGCTTAGTGGAGACAAAAGACTGTTGCCAGATGTTAGAAGAATCTAGAAGAGTCGGTTGAGAACTAGTGTGCGTGCAAGAAGGTTGTCGAAGTCTTCAGAGTGTAAGATATACGTATAGCTGTTGTGTATAAAATAAAATAAACGATTTGTATTTCCGAATCCTTTCTTTACCTTAACATGGTAGCAGAGCGTGGTTACTAGTTTTACAAGCTATTTAGTGCGTGGTTTTTAGTCTTGCGAGTTAGTTCGAGTGAGTTTAGTTAAAAATACTTCGAGCACGTAGGAACGCTTGAGTAAAGAATAGAAAACCAATTAAAATGGAAAGATCGGAAATTATAATACCGAGATTTGATGGCGAGGATTACGGTATGTGGGAGAAAAGAATAACGATGTTTCTGATGTATAAAGAATGTGATATTGTTATAACTCGAGTGAAGACCGAAACAGACAATCCAGACTGGGACAAAAAGGATCTGAAGGCGATAAATATAATTTATAGTGCAATATCAAATACAATACAATTGGAATGTATTAGTGAGGAAAAAACTGCGTATGAAATAATGAGAAAGTTTGACGAAATGTACATAAGAGACAGCACTACAGATCGTGTGCAGAAGGAGATTGGAGAGGATAAGTCTCGATAAATACAGTGATTCAGAGTCATTTTTTAGTGATTTTGAAAAATTAGTAAACGAATTAAAAAGTGCCGGCACACAAGTGAGTGAGAGAGAAAAGCTAAAGTACATGCTAAATGCGTTACCTGAAGAGTATAGCTACATAGCGGATATAGTAGACGCAGTGAAAGAAGAGAATCAAGCGGTAGCGTACGTGAGGAATAAGATAGAAATAGCGGAAAGGAAAGATAAATCAAATCGAGGAGAAAGGATGCTTCAAATGTGGAAAAGTGGGACATTTTGCAAGAGAGTGTCAAAATGGCGTCCAAGCGGGAAGCAGTAACAGTTATTGGCGTGGGTCAACACGTGGTAGCAGTAGAGGAAGAGGAAACAAAAGCTATACGAGCATGAGACGTGGAAACTTCCATCGTCAAACAGCAACCGACACGAGTGAGTATGGCAACTCAGGAGCAGGAACTTGGATGGCAACAGCGCACGCAGCACACAGCAGCAGGATGAAAGAGATAAGTAATAATAAGATTATATGGCTATTAGATAGCGGTTGTACCGATCACATAATTAACGATATAGATTATTTCGACAAATCTATCGACCTTAAAGAACCGGTAAATATATATTTGGGCGATAATAGATCGATAAAGGCAACAAAAGTAGGAAATGCTTAAGCTATTTCGAAGCATTTGGAAAGCGAAATAAAATAAATATGAGTAAAGTTTTTTATATGAAGAAATGTCCGCAAACTTAATTAGCTTAGGCAAGTTAACGGATAATAATAATATGGTTATTTCAAAAGGAAATATTGCGAAAATAATAGATAAAAACAATAAACTTTCAGCTATAGCGGTCAAAGACAACGAAACATATAAAATGAAAAGTATATTGAAAGGGAAGGAGCACTTACTAAACAGTGCCGAATGTAGTGGTATGAATAAAAAAGGAAGAGAAAGAGATAGGGAACGTGAAAGAGATAGAGACCGTGACAGGGAAAGAGAAAGAGAAAGAGATAGGGACCGTGACAGGGATAGAGAAAGAGAAAGAGATAGGGATCGTGAGAGAGATAGGGCAGATTATGTCACACATCTAAAACAACATATTGAAGCAGGGAAAAAATGGGACCAGATGGATTACAACCAGACAATAAAGCCAAACTTGATTTGGATTCTGACGAAGATGAGGAAGAAGAATAATATTCAGATGGAAATGATGATTACGAGCCACCAGCGTATATTGTAAAAAAAGCTTCCAAAACCACTTAAGCCATCAGAAAGCGAAGAGGAACAAGGAAGATCAGAAAAGGAAAACAGCAGTGAGATTCACACAAATTATTCTAGAGACATTCCTTGTACATTTGAGGAGGCGATTTATTGTGAAAATAGTGAAGATGGTAAGAATGAAGAAAATTATAAGAAGAGGAAAAGGAATAGAAAATTGGAGAAGGGTAATGACGAAGATAGAAGCAGGAAAGGTGAAGTATCTGCGAGGAGCAAGGGCGAAAAATGTAACAAAAGTAGAACGAAGCGAGGAAAAGAAAGAGATAAAAAAAAATATAGGACATTGCAAATAAAAGAGAAAAGAGAGCGATGTTGCAAAGAATATGATATGTAGAATGAATGAGTAGAGTTTGTAAATTATCAAGAACGATTTATGGGTTAAAAGAAAGTCCGAGGGATTGGTATGAGTGTTTTGATAGGTATGTAACAAGATTGGGTTTTAAGAAGAATAATGTAGAATTGTGCTTATATACTCATGGAGAGCGAGAAAATGTTGTTTATTTGCTAATATATGTAGATGATTTGTTAATCTGTAGTAAGAATAAAAAAAAAGGTTATTAACAGGTAAATTTAAAATGAAGGATTTAGGTGAAGTAAAAGAATATCTTGGAATAAATATAGAGTATGATTATAGCAAAAATGAAATGAGACTAAGCCAAACAAAATACATTGAATCATTAGCAAACAAATATAAATTACAAGACAGCAAATTGTATTGTACACCTATGGAGACAAATTTAAAGGTTGAAAAAAGCTGAGATAAATAGAAAGGACATTGGATACAGGAATTTAATTGGTGCATTGCTGTATATTAGTACAAATACTAGACCCGATATAAGCTATAGTATAAATTATCTAAGTAGATTTCAAGATTGTTGTAGCGAGACACATTTTAAATATGCTTTGCGAATATTGAAATATTTGTATCGGACTAGAGATTTAAGGTTACAGTATAAAAGGAATGAAAAGTGTGAAACGATAGATTGTTATGTGGACGCTGATTGGGCAGGAGATCATTTAGATAGGAAATCTACTTCTGCATATGTAATTAGACTGTATGGAAATGTAATCAGTTGGAAGTCAAAAAACAAAGGTGTGTGACAAAAGCCTCGACGTATGCAGAGTATGTAGCTTAGTGGAGACAAAAGACTGTTGCCAGATGTTAGAAGAATCTGGAAGAGTCGGTTGAGAACTAGCATGCGTGCGAGAAGGTTGTCGAGGTCTTCAGAGTGTAAGATATATGTATAGCTGTTGTGTGTAAAATAAAGTAAACGATTTGTATTTCCAAATCCTTTCTTTACCTTAACACCCCTTTATATCTTGTCCTTTGTTTTACATTTACAAAAATTTATCTAACGGAAAAAATTAATATTTATAACTTAACGCTTTCAAAGGAAATATAATATCCTTTCGTTTCGTTGTTTAGACGTATTGATATCCGAACAAAATTTACATTTTTTTTATTATTATTTAATTTGTACTTTACAATTTGTCCAGCTGGACATTTGGTAAATTTTTCTAGCTTAATTGCTAAATAACGTGTGGATGGCTACCCCCAGCGGGATAACATCTTCGAGTTTGACTGTTTTATTTCTTTAGTGAAGTCAGTGGGGTGTTTTCTTTTTAATCTTCTCTTTATGAGAGTTTTGCCTGCTTCAGTAGTCAGCTGGTTTGGATGTGTTGCCGTTCTTTCCTTGTATTTTTCTGCGTACCTGCCGATTTCTTCTTTGACTTTTGCTTTCTCTTTGAGTATTTTTAAGTCTTTGCGTAACTTACATTTAACACTGAATTTCATGTTTTTGGAGGACTGCTTCGTTCAATGATAATTTCTTTCATTTCGATATCCGGATGAGACTTTATTTTTAGGACTTGGAATTGGCTATAATTGACGGCTTGTGCGGTGTACCGTCAGTTGCTCTTCCTTATCGTACAATCGGAGGAACGTTTATTTCCAAAAAGAAGCTATCACGAAAAAAAAATTATTTTCCAATCGTAAACGCCTTCCACCGAACAACTATAAATTCCATTCCATCGATACTCTAGAAGCACGCGAACTCAATCCGAAGGTAAAGATATTCCTAAATATACCATTTCTGTTCGCTGTTCCTCGAAGAAACATTTTAAAGCTGGCATTCGTTTCCTGAAAACCTATATCTCGGAATTTCCATGCACTCTCGTATGGTTTTATCGAGAGACTGCGTTCTTGTTTGCCCTGCCATTTGTCTACTACGGCATTATTCGGTTTCCGATTCAAGGGAATGTCGACTGGTGTAGACGTATCGTATCCTCCTATTCGTTTGTTTCCTTTCTAATTTCATCATTCTCCTTCGGTGCAGAGAGGCGCATCGTGAAAGAAAGTTCGAAAAAAAAAAAAAAGAAAAAATACACGCTGCTTTGTTCTCTATGTAGATGAACCGAGAGAAAAGAAATTGATTTTTTCCTAGTATGAATCCAGACTAGTCGCAGATGTTCCATTTCGTGTAGTCTGTTTTCCTTTGTATCGAATTCGTGAAATAGAATCTGACCGTAGAATACGAATCTACGGTGAGTTTTCAACTCAGAAAGCTTTCTCCCTGGTCACGCTTCAAAAGCGAAACTATCATTATCAAACTATCACTGCAGACGCGTCCACTCTCGACGTTTTAATTATTGTTTTATCCGTGTGCTTGTACATAAAATTGCCTTCTTCGTGGACGAGAATAGAAGTTTCAGATTGAATCGTGCACTGAGCGCGCTAGGTAAGTAGCGTAGATTGTATGTACATTTAAAGTGGTTGGAAATAAGGACAAAGATTTGTAAAGAAAGATGGAATGGCAGAGAATAAAATATATTTTGAAATTTGTTTTATACATTTTTTTGCATCCGTGTATATAAAAGAATTCACCTGCTTCTTTAGAATAGTTGTAGACTTTGAATTAATTGACTACAAAAAAATTTCGATTTTTTCCTTTTTTTTTGTATGTTTCCAAAACCTTGTCGAATATTTTCTCAGCGAAGGATATGAAGCGAAATTTCAAACAAAAAACGAAACGTTTTTCTATTATTTCAAGCAGCGAATCTTCTTTGCACGAATAAATAAACAGGAAGTGCTCCATCCGGAGTGGAAATAAAAATTGATCGTTTTCGAGAGTATTTTTCGAGGCAGAAATCGGTAGCTGGTAGTTGAAAATCTCCGGGAATCGACCCGCCCGGGGAAAAAGAGAGCAGTCGCCTTTAAATTTCGCAGAGTGGCGGAGCTTTCGCGAGCAGCTTTTAATTCCCGGATAATTCGACGTTCACGTGGTCGTCGAAAAATCGTCGGCCCCGATATTCCCATCGGCTTTCTGGCCATTGTGCCGGGTTAAAAAGACCCTTCGTCGCCCGTTAAATATCGATTTTAAAGGGAAACGAGCGCGACACCCCCGTGAGAGACCTCGTGTGTGTTTTTACGCCCGCTGTTTCTATGGATTCAGTTAAACGCACACAGATGGATAACCTAGTCCTTCGTTTCGATACAGACTTATTCAGCTATGAACGTTCCCACGGGGAGCCCGTTTCTACATTTCTTCATCCAGCCAGTGGGATATGAGCCGAACGATATTGCCAATTCTACGTGCCACGACGGAACAATAACTCCACTCTGAAGAATTATCATCTCCCTCGTGTATCCTTAATCCTTTCTTCTGTAGCGTAGCGTGAAGGATCTTGGAATATTTGCGCATATTCTTCCGTCTTTTTACCTTGTCAGGGTAACTAATATCGTATTGTTTGTTAGTATACAGTTGGTATGTAGTATGAAAGAAAAATTCAGGAGAGTTGAAAAAACTTAGAAACGCGTTTTCACAATTTTTCCACGTCGACTAGACAGCACAGCCTTTCCTCCTCCTGGTATATGTTTTAAATTCAGACAACTTTCGCAGTTCCCCGTCAAGAGTTTGACCGATGTCCGTGTTTGTGCCGAGTTTAATTAGCGCGAATGTGTCTCAGTTGCGATAAGAAAAATTTTGGTTGCTTTTTAACGATGTAATACGACGTCTGGAACACGTCTCGCGCATTTGATTTGTATCTATCAGCGATCCAAATTGACATATCTAAGAAGCTATGACGGATCACATGTTGACAGCCGTACTAACAATCGAAGTATTTCAAGCATTCGATCGATTCACATTCACGTATAGCGTGCAAATTAGTCCGCCAGTTTCAGTATGCTAACTGGAATTCGGTTAGCTTGTGGTGAAAATCGAACGCGCTTGCTTTTCACGTATTTGCACGAGATAATTAGTGATTGGAGCCAGAGGATGGACACATTCCTGATGCATTGACGATAAATTGGAAAATATTATTCATCGCTTTCTGAATGAATAAGATAATGTACTATTATTAATTACTAACGTTAAAATCGCATGCTTTGTTCAATTGTTTAATTTCACAGTAATAAATATAACCTTAATTTAAAAGAGTCAATTATTTCATTAGTTGCTACGATACATATTATACATTGATTTAACAATGTAGCATGGGTTTAGCAAGTGATGTATGTTTTTTACATGAAAGTTATCTACACAACTCGTTGCTAAAATGGTTATTTTAAAGTAGAAGCTAAACTCACTCATTTAACACATTGTCTATTATGACGGATACCTACGCTGTATCGATTCAATTATCTAAATAATTTCTCTTCGCAACACTTTCTACATTTTAACCTTTGCTTGTCTCTCTTGCTAACTAACTTTCTAAAAACACGTATCAATTTATTTTCCCCAAAATCGCGTTAAAATAAATCCCAGGGCGCAAACGTCTCGAATTTGCTTAATTATGGTCGAGATATCGATATTATTCGAAACGGAACAGCAAAAATACAGTCAGCAAAAACTTACGAGGCGTTTTTATCAGCTCTAATTGGTAGCTCGGGAAAAGAAAACCGTATGATTACACTCAGTGAACATTTTGATTTTTGGTCGATTAACATGCAGTCACAGAATTCTCGTAAAAAAGTTTCGTCTTTTTCGTTCTATTATTGAATATTTTTCGCTCTCTCTCTCTCTCTCTCTCTCCCTCTCTCTCTCTCCTTCTCTCTCTCTCTCTTTCTCTCTCTCTCTCTCTCTCATGAATAACCACCGATATGCATCTGTATTCCGTAAAGAGAATTCGTTAATCACTTAAATTGATAAACATCAATGGTACAGTCGACGAAGCGTGGCCTCCAAACTTTTTGTTTATTATTCTATTCAACCGAAAAGCGGGATATCAAATCAAACATACCTATTATACTTTCAGGAGAACGATTACAAAAATAATTTTTCTACATAACTTGTGATTTTTTATGATATTGATCGAACAGTTGGAAAAATTAATTAGTAGTAAACAATAATACCGGGTTGATGGATATAAAATGTTTTTTCAGGTAAATCTTATCTTTTATGATGACTAACCAGTTTCATTGTTCCATATTTATGAGAATTTAAAACTTTATACAATAAATTCAAAATTCTGAGAATATAATTATGATCATTTGTTTCAAAATAATTTATGCATTGAAAAATTGTCTACGAGCAATAAATGTCTTTAATAATTCAATATAAATGTATAGTTCATAATTCCAATCAACTTTTATGGCACTTTTCCTACATTTCAACTGATTAAAGAACAATGTGAATATTCTGATTATCCATGATAGCCAATAATGAGATTTTGATATTTTTATTGTAAATTTTCTGAATATTAAATACACGCAACCTATAATAAAATTTAATTAAGTTTAATGGGGAGCATCGCAGGTATATTAAATTCAAAGTTTGTAGAAACATTATTTTGTAGTCATAAAAATACAAAAATTTAATCAATATATTCAATTTAAATCCCAAACAGGAGAGAAACAAAATTAGTATGAAAACCACCATTAAAAAAATTTGGGCGCATCTGGTAGTAAATCGTAAGTAACGTCAATTTGCACAATCGCAATAATCGTTAATAGTATCGGTCCAGAGGATAATTATAACAATCTCTGATCGCATAACAGATTCCGTGCACGTGAAAAAGTAATCGCGACTCGCGGATGCTGGGATTGCTTCAATTTCATGTTGCCTACTAAGTGAAATATAGGATAGACCGGCGAAATAGCCTTGTTTGAGCTGGCCTCGGCCTAATTACGCGGATAATTATCGGCGCTGATTGGTAGGCGGCTCGTCGGTACGACCCGCTAATGAATATGGATAAATAGTAAGTGGACCAATATTGGTTTTCGCCAAAACCGCCGCATAGTGTAATATAGTCGATTTATGGGGATTGAAAGTCATCTAAATTCTAGTAAAAAAAAAGTACAGTCTATCACGAATGTTCCGTGTAGTGCAGCTCATAATTATTCGATAGATATATCTTTTACGCTATTGTTCGCTTCTACTATATAAACTAACAAGTATAAAAACTTCAGTTTTCATAAAAACTTACTATACTACACTATAGAGACTAATTAGTAAATTAAATTTCATATAAATACATTTATCGGTTTCTTTGCTATATATATGTACATATTCGATATTTTTTAATTTTCAATTTCATATATGTATAGAGTATATGTACAGTTTGTTTGAAAAATAGCAGGATTTATATTTGTCTAAAATGCGTAAATTCATTATAATATATTCAAATTCGCAATCGTATCTCGCGCGCTGGTGTTGCCGTGCGGAAAAGCGTTCGGATTTCTTCGGATACTTTCGTGCTCTCGAGTTCTTCGATGGTGATCTAAGCGTAAACGTGCAGTTTATTGTGTTTCAGTGTAAAATTAATAAAAGTAGTAATAAAAGCAATAATAACATCTATATAAAAGTAATATGCTGTAAGAGTGCATCGCCCGTATTTATCACGAAAACGCCTACGATATCCCGAGAATCCTTATCACATCAAAATCCTGACAACAAATTTCTTGTGTCATTTTAAGGTTATGTTTCCGTTTTATATGCATGAAACACATAAGCGTTCAAATGTATCCGGTTATTTTCTTATGTTTAACAAAATGTACTTTAATTACTACATTACTAGTAAATCAAACTGTAATGATTACATTTTTAGCTATCATTATATAGTATCGGTAAATAATTATAAACTCAACAATATTTTTATATTTTTCATTATGTTGACTGAAAACCGTAAGTATCCATTTATCTATTTCCATATTGTAGTGTGAAACAGAGTTGACGTATATAGAAGCTGAAATTTTGTTCTTGGGAAATCTAACAAAATTTTAATTGTTTCTTAACTATGTACGTTTACTAATGCAGTTATTAAATACATTTGGATTGAATGAAGTATGAACAAGGAAGTATTGGCGTGGAGATGAATTTGTTGTCAGAGACTTAATTATCAACACTCTCAGGTTATGTATGATAAAAAACTGAAAATGATCAGGTATATGTACATGATACCAACTTGTATGAAATTATGAGAAAATATTTCATAGCAATTTATATCAAATACATATGTGAAGTTGAACAATAGATATAGGTACTGTATTAAAATTATTTGTAGGTAGTACAGTGAATGTGTTAACATAAGTACTATGGCAACATAATTCTGTTTAATGACTGTTTTAAAATTTGCTGTCACCGTAAACACTGATGACTTCAAAAGTATCAAAGGTTCTTTGTCGTTCTACTAGCCATCTTCTCATCTTCTATACAACATAACTTCCATCATACCATATGTATAAAAAGGTACTGTATTCCCTGTAATTCATATTAATAACTTTACTAATAATAACTACTATTCTGTATGTCCTCTATATTCAAAAGCAGAAGAAAAAATTCAAAGTTTTAGGAAAAGGTTTATAATTCATTTTTCCTTATTTTATGAATAACATAGGAAACACAAAAGGCAATCATTCGTGTCTAAGCAAAACTCCGGATAGGGTTGTTGTTTCAGAGTTGTGGGTTTCATTAACATTACAACACGCTAGGGAAGGTTCTATTATGTAGTTCGAAGGTTGGTGCAATTTTTTGAAGTCGTGAGTAAACCTAGATGCATCCTAATTAACGTAATTTAGAAATTTCCCTTCTGCTGCAACTACTTCGCATATATATAACAGTCCAATTAACGCGGGTTCAGGATTCACGGAGCTTCGGTGCAAGTTACACACAATTAGTTGTCCAAATTTGGGTGTCATATTTGCGAAGATTCATCTGCTATACTATACTCGCTATTTCTTGCCCAGTATGCCTCCTCTTGCTCCTGCAGAGTCTAATTCAACCAATTTCAACGCTTGTGCAAGTTCACACAGGTAGAATAATGTAGACGCGCATGCTTCTCTATTTTCACGAAACTAATTTTGTTGCACGGTTTCCTCGATGAATTGTGTTATTATAACGAACAATCGCGCTTTTCATCTTTTGTATGTTCCATCGTACAATGCTGCTTGTAACTCTTTTCGAGTCAATGCACTATGAAAATATCAGTACCGTATCTAATCGTGAGAATATGTCGATTCAGAAAATTAGTTAGCCAACACAACAATTTTCACCATTCTCCTGTAAAATATTTTTGTTATAGCATTTACGATTTAATGTATATGATTCCAGATACGAGCGTCTGCTGAACTCCCTTGCTTTAATTTAATTATTAATACTGCATATATAATTGACGTTAATTTATGACATCAGAATACTTAATTAATATATAACAAATTGTCATTTGAAACACGCATAGCATGATTAACAGTTTACGATCGTATGAGATTTGGAATTGAAATCGTCATGGAAAGAAAAGCGAAGATTTGGAAGATTAGAGTTCGAAGAGTTTGCTAATGCACTGATGAATGTGCGTAGCTAATAGAGCTATAATGTCGATAAATCTATAATTAACGTCGTTGAAGCATACGGCAGTGTTTTGCACAAAGTGTTCTTAAGCTAAAGTTTAATAGGATTTTAGACTTTGCACTGCAATATGTTATGCGAAAGCGTTGGAGAGGAAAATATTTGGTTATTATATAAATTAATTTTCGGATATTTGGTACTTGGTTCTAATATCGTCTTTACATCGAAAAAATTTGAAATTCTAGAATCAATGATTACTGATTATCTAAAAAAAGAGTCCGTCTAAAATAATTGATATTTTATTCCTAATACCTTTGCTTTTTTAGTAGCAACTGTCTTTTGACAATATTTTAATACAACTATTTAACAAACACATATTGCATTTTATGTTATTCTTTGTTCCATTAGGTCAAAATATGCCATTTATTGTAGAAATTTACAAAAATGTCTGAACAATTTATTATCTTTGCAAACTTGTCACTTCTATGAATATGTTCGGATTTTTCCAGACTTTACTGCTGTAATCGCGGTGATTACGTCTCATAATTAGACTGGGAATTTTTACGCATTTGTGGAAAATTTAAATGTTAAACGAGAAATATTTAAGGTAAGGTACTTGTGATGTTTAAAAGGCGCAACAAATCTTAGCTTGGGCTTCATTTCTCGCTATATAGGTCACCGATGTTGTGTTAATAAAGTTTCAAAATGTTTTGCATAACGCACTCAATATATGCATAAATGCTAACCAAATGCTATATACCATAAATATATGCATAAAAGTTTCCCGTGATAAATATTCAAATTCTACCGTGAGTCGCCATAATCAACTGACATTACTACTCGAACGAAAATTTGATCGTTACTCGTGAACAATCGCGTTTCTGAATCTATGCGTGCTAGAGTGAGAAGGATGAATGATTGAACGGATTGGTGACGTGATCTTGATTGAACCGACCGGCGATGCCCGCGGCTGCGTTAAAAATTCGCACGAGATCGATCCGATTTCCGATTTCTACGTGAACAGTGGAAAAATGATAACGTCGACTAGAACCTCAGCCTTGTTTTTGTTTGGACGTTTTGGATAATAAACAGTGGAACAGAAAAGAACGGTTTGAAAATTTTTATTAGAGTCTATTTGATAAGAAATCATTTTGATAATACATTGATGTAGATTTAGTTATTTCCGGTCCTCGGAATTTTTTAACGTTTTATGAAAATACTATGATTTGGATATAAAGAGTAAGTAAGTCCTCTCATTTTACGCTCTCATTTATTCCAGTTCGACGAGAGAAAATAACAATTCTGCAACACGTACCGGAACCAGTTTCCTGGAATTTCCACCTCCTCGTTTAAAATAATCTCGCCCTTTACACATCGCAAACTTCGCAGCCCAATCGTCACGACAACCCCCATCGCGTTTCTCCGGTTTCCACGCCAGCCGCTGTAATCGTCCAGAATCCCCATAGCGGCGCGATATACGCGTATATGTATGGCGCGCAGAGCCGTGTTAGCGGCAATCGTGCCGACGATAACGACGCTGGATGTAAACTGCGAAGTTACCAGGTTAGAACCAATCGTGTAACCAGAGCTGTATCTCGCGTAACGCGCCTTAAGGAGCTCCCCGATTGGCGTTCGAGCAGAAATTTGTAGCGCGAGTTAAACCTCGAACCTTCGGTTGAAGGAATGGAATTTTCGTGCACAACTATCGCAGGTGCCGTACATTAGCCGATAAACTTCCTGTTTAAGCCAAATTCGCGACTTCCCAAACCCGATTCAATCCCTGGAACGTCATTCCACTCCTCGATTACGAGGATTTTGTCTATACCTTCGTCTTATTCTACTTAAATTGCAGGCGAATCATTGAACTGGGAATGTTAACCATTTGGTAATTGTCGATGCAACTTGATATCGTTTGTTGAAGTATCGTCTGTAGTTTTTGCTTCAGTGTACAAATAGAAAGCTGTGAATCCGTTTCTGCGCTCTACTTCTCAGTGGATGTTAGGAAACACGTATTTTCCACTATCATAGTAAGTTCCACTTTGACATCGTAAATTGTTACAATATGTCGGATAATATAAAAGTTGAAGTTATGTTCGAAAAGTGACCATCTTTGATATTTCTCTATCTATAATATAGTAACAATCGAAAAAAACATTTACAGTAAAGAATGTCATCAAAGATTTCTGGAATACGTAGAAAGATATTGAGAAAAGGCGAATATTTTCAATCGAATCGAAAGAAGAGAAAGGAATTGATGAAACTCCCGGCTTGTCGAGTTTTTTTTCGCGCCAATGATTGGAAAATTTCATTTAATCTAAAAAGTATTCGATTGTTCTGGCTGGCGTAGCAGGAGGAACTTCCCGTGGAAATTGTTCGCTTTTAACAAGAAGATTCTCTGCAGCATCATCGAGAAGGAATTCGGTATCCGTTCGTTTCCTCTGGCCCAGGTCGAGAGTATCCCGGGGGGCGAGAAAAGTTTCCTACCCCCTATAAAAAATTATTCTTTGTTCCCCACCGATAGAGGTTCGAGCGAGAGGTTTTTCTTTGACAACTTATCTCCAGGCCGTCGAACGGAATGCCGTGAAATTCATTAAACTCTTACGTCGTCCCACCTACCAAAGGGGATCGAGGCCTTCTTTGTCGAAAAACCGGACTTATTATCTCCGGAAAGCTCATCTGAAAGTCATTCGGTGCCTTTGTGAAGATCGACGCCCTTTGCCGGGTGTCGATATTAAATCGACGCGGCCAATTTACCCTCGTAACGAGACCTAACGAAATTTTCGTTGTTTGTCGGTTTATCGTGGCTTTCGTTTGCTTTGCATTCTTGGGAGTCATCCGTGCGCCTCGCTTAACGCGTAATATAATATTAAGGAACGAGAAAGATTCCAACGAACTTGATACTTTTTTTTATATACTGTCTATATCTATAATCAGTTAGTTTCCGTGGTACATATATCTAACGCATCTTTTGCATTTTATTTATGTATTTTTTAAAAACATATTTGGCCAAATATGGATTAGATTAATTAGCTTGTGTTAAGGCTGCTAATATAATTACTAGACTATGAATGTTTAGTGATACTAATGAAAAACTACGTGCTTTTTTATACATGTATTACAAAGGTATAATATTGTACGATATTTAAAACAAATATAACTATGTATTTCAATGTTTACAAAAGGAAATGTTAGAATAACTTATCAACGTTCTCACGATTAACGATAGGAATTTTTAAATCGAAAAATGAATTGATATGAATGTGAAAACATCGCCAGTCGCGACTCCGATACTCGAGCGATAAAACGTTTCGATATAGACTCCACCGTCTATTCTAAACGTTCATCGTTTGCTCAATCTCTTTTATCTCGATTATTCTCGAAAATCGTGTATGCGTTCAAACTCGCTTTTACGGAAACCTATATTTTTCCTCTCTGAAAAAAAAAATTGTATATCTTTTATTTCACGCTTTTTATCCACTTTTTCACGGAGAATCGCCTCTTTTCTTGTCCCGTTATATATCGCGTTGTATATTTCCTCGCTTGGCCGTTATTCCTTTATCGGACCGCGTAAAAATGTCATAAAACCGTGCGTGCATAAAGCCGCGTCTCCAATGACTCAAGACCGATCTTAATCCTATAACATCGACGACGTGTTATTCCACGATTTTCTCTGTGTTCGGTTTCTGTTTCTTGTGCGTTCGATCTCTCGCGATCATCTTATTCGTTCTAAGCACAAACGATAGAAAATAATCGCTGTTTTACGACGTCTTTCCAAAGATACGTTTCTTTATTCCATCGCGATGTCGCTATTGCGTTACCATCGCAGCGACTATTGTTTCTTCGTACAGTCACTTAAAACGCCATTATCTTTGATCGTTCTGTGCTGATTTATTCCATCGAGAAGAATAAAACAGAAACAAAAAACACGAGTACCTACGATACGGTTTACCTTCTATTTTTATATTTTTATTTGTACATGTTTTATCGTCAGGAGAGGATTTTCACGAGAAAATGTGGAAATCTTATTCTAATTTCTAGTTCAGAGATATTTCCACCTTGATATATCGAATGGAATGGCCTATATCTCGTCCCAGTCTAACAAATTTTTATCGGTCAAAGCGTTCCGGAGATCGCCGAGTTTTTCCACGACACTGCCATTAAGTCTTTCCTTTGCCGCCTCTTTCTCTCGTCCCGGCGCTGGATTGTCGCGGTATCTTACGCCGCATCTATCATTTCTTATCGCCAACGTCCACGTTTCCTAAGATACGGTGAAAATAATCGCGATGTTGGCGATATTTTTAGGATGATGCATCCTCTTTCTCGCGAGGACGCGCCGCGCCGACACTATTTTCCAGAATTTTGAGCGTGACACCTAAACCCTCGTTCACATCGCGACCAAGTTTCCCATCTTCCTAACTTACTCGTGCAACGAAAAACCTAGAAAAGTTCTACGTCCTATAATTAAACTACGTCAGAAACTCTTGCAAATTTAATTCTTTGTTTCGCTCGTAATATTAATCTTCCTAACCCCATTCCTTATGGGCGAAATAAAATTGCAACGACACGAATTCTTTACACGTCAATCGTCGGACGTAAACGGTAGAACGTTGTTTCGATAGAAATACGGATATCGTGTAGTGTTCTGCTTTTTAATAAAAATAAGAACGTGCAATATAGAAAGTAATAAACAGTTTATAAAACTCAAGATAATAATATTAATATAAAAATTATTATTAATTATTAAAATAATAAACTAAAATAGTTTATGAAACAGAGTTTAGGTTTCAAAATTCATGATGGAAGTTGTGTAGGGAGCCTAGGACACACTTCCCGGCTACTTCCAATAAAATGTTCTTTAGTAGAGGCTCTTAGGGAGATTTCTTTGCAAGATAAGCACATGTTTACAATGGTCTCGTCGTTTTAAATATAAGTGACGAAGAGAGGGAACGGACAGCCGCGTTTCGCCAGTCCAACGTTTCCACCGCTTCAACCGTATAATCTCTGGACGGGAATTTCGTAGTCGCTAGACGCGATATCGCCTTAAGCTGGTCTTAATTACGCGTTTCTAATTACTCGCACGACTTTGGTGTGTTGGATATGTTGCCACGTTCTCCGGGAAAATCTGCATTTAGACGCGTTTACGCTAACTTCGTTTACACTATGGCTGGCTGGCAAAATGATTACGAAGATCGTCCCTGCTAAATAATTAATGTTATAGGAATTACCTTGTTCGCCAAGTAAAAGTGTTATAGTGTATTTTTAAGAACTTGATTACTCTGATTTACGAAGTTTGCTATTACGAAACTTCTACTGTTTACTAGTTCTATTAAAACTACAATCTGATAACACTTTCTTCTTGCCAATTAAAAAGTTCTGTATTATTAACAAAGTCAACGGTATCTCAAAAAAATTAATTATTAGAAATTGCACAGAATATCCCTTAAAAATTGATTATTCTTATTCAACAATTATTACTTTCATAGAATGTACATCGTTAAATATTTGGCAAAAATTATTCGCTCGGCAGATCCTATGATAAAATTTCTGTTTTGTAAATATCGAAGTATTTGTAGAATATTTTTTAAAAAACGATAATTCAATATTAATCTTCTCTGCATCGTAAAAAGAATAGGAGGCTGCAAAAGGGATAAAGAACTGTCTGTGAGTTCTTCAACGGGATTCAAAGGGTGCACGCGAGATCTCCAGCTTTAATATCGAGCTCTACCATCGTTCGTTATTAACGGTCCGCAGCAGCCGAAAGTGGCGGAAAAACCGGCGAAGAAATGAGAAAAACCCTCGTGGTCCCTCGGTGAGCTTCCGGCTGTGTGACGAGTGCTTAACAAAGTAACCTAACAGCTGCCGCATCTAAACGCCACGTTTTACCCTTGTCAGTGTTGCTGCTCTCTCTCTGTTTTCTAAAATCGTGGCGGAAAGACGTACCCAATCTAGACCGTGAAAACAAATAGCCAACAGAGAAAGAAACAAAACGGAAGAGACAAAAAAAGGGGTGGGGGAAGACGAAAAAAAGGAACAAAGAGTAGAATCGTTTTCATTTCAAGCTAACTTCTATTTTCTTTCTCCCTCTCCCTTTTGTTGTTACAGGGAAAAAAGCTGAGGGGAAACTACCCCCTTATTCGTCCTACCCCATCCACCTCTCAACCGTCCGCGAATGGGAAATTCAATTTGCCGGCCGGCTTTCTTATTTGATCGTGCGCAAACACAAAACGGGGACGAGCCTCGTTTCGTTCTGCTTCACCCTCTTTGCGCTCGTTGCATTTTTCAAAATCAGCTCGTGGCCACGCGGAATTGAACTCACTAGAGGCTCTTGTATCGCGGAAACGAATTTGCAGCCTGGAAATGGATCGTTCTCGTGCATTCTGTCTTCGAAATCGAGGGAAATACGCGGCTGGATGGATTTTTCGACGGAGATTCCGTCCCTCCGAGACGCGAGCACGTCGGATTCGAGAAGGGGTGTGGGATCGATTTAATTGTCTTCTCGTTTCGCAAAGAATGCCTTAGGGTGGCTGAAGGGATTTCCACGGGATGTTACAGTCGTCGAGTATCGTTTAGGGGTGGAAGACTGATTGCGTGAAAGCGACGTCGATCGCTGGAAATTGATTCGACGTGAATTGGAACTCGGGGTAGTTACGGGGGTTAATACATTCGCTATCTTCTGTGGAGATTTTCTAAATGTTTTTTTGCGCTTTTGACACGCGGAAATTAGGAGATAATTTCTGCTCCTGTATTTTTCTCTTCTTTTTATTTTTTAGAAACTTCTTCGGGAATTTTTTATCTCGATTCTTAAGATTCGTATATTAAAATACAGATATAAGTTACGGAAATTAATATCTACATTTAAGATTTCTTAAATATATTTTATACCTTTAAAATATGGAAGTTATGATTTATGGAATACGGGACGAATTAAGCATGGAATATTTAAAAACTTCCTACTTTTTTCATGAAAAATTCCTTTAATCCAGAATTTGTATGTTAAGGTGTATGAGATATCGAGATGTTTTTTGTTTCGTATCGCAAAATCTTCCAAGAAAATTGAAAACACTTAACAATTATAAATGTGGATTCTTATAGACTGCTTCAAAAATATATCCCCTTCGTTTAATAAATTTCCAAGCTTACTCTAGGTTTTACTTTTAATTTTTCACAACTTGAAGAGTAAAATATTTAAGAAAAATGTAGGTGCTCTTTCTACGTTATTTGAAAATTCCTATGAAAATTTCCTCTAGATTTCTTCGCATTGTTAAAACTTACAAAGTTTATTAGACTGTGCGATATTTTCCTAAGCTTTTGAGAAACTACTCAGAGACAAAGGATTTACAACCCAAAGCACTTCGGCAACCAAACACTCGAAGCTGAAGAACTCGATAAATAGATCCAATGTTCCATTCACCGGCCATATTCAACGGCACCCATTAAAAGTAACACTCGAGGTAGCAACCCCTCACCTCGAGGCATCTTAAATCACGTTCCATTACCCGACGAACGTCACCCGTGGATGGTGCTGGCTCATCGGCAACTAAGAAAAAGCCAACCGCGCTTTCTCTATCCGGAGACGATAAATCACTCGTACCCGACCATTTCATCGAACTGTCCCTAACTAAATAAGATTAACGACGCATCCATTATTGACATTCAACGTAATAAAATCAACGAAATTATTTTCCTACCAATTTCCATCGCGAATATTACCACTATAAAAAATTTCATCTTTCTTTATTATCTGAATTTCTAAAGGCAAACTTTCATTCAGGTCTCGTCTCTTATACTCTTACCGTTCCCTGATTCCCTCCAACACCAACTACGGTTCCAATCACCGATTAGCTGAACTGTTTCTAACTAAACAAAATGAAAAATATATTTATCGATAAAATCGGCGAAATTACGTTATTAATCGTTTCTATTCGGCAGTTGTCCATCTTCAGGAGTTCCATCTTTTCCCTTTAATTATACTTTCCTTTCATCTTCCAAAGGCAAACTTTTATCCAGCTCTGATCCCTAAGGATTTTACAATCCTTATTTTTCTCATACCTAGAGCTGCAACCCTCGATTGCCGTTTTCAATGTCCTGTTTCCCTTCACTGTACAGTATGGTCTCATACACAGGGGCGATAAACGACGTTTAATCAGGTTAAGAGAAGACCCTGGAGCCTCGCCAACTCCGTGCGCAGGATTTTTCGAAAGTACCAGGGGTTGAACGTAACTCACAGCTAGGCTTGAATTTTCGATCGCGGCAGGGTCCGTTGAGAGCGGCAGAAACCGTTTCAGCACTGTCTTTGAGAAATAACGCTTCTTAGGTAGTGAAATGACGAGCGTGAGAAATGTACCGTAGAGGGGGCTGAAGAAAAGGTTGGGTGTTTAGTCGCGAAAATAGTGGGTCACGCGTTTATTGAATTAGGGCTTTAGGTTGGAGATTTCGTTGTTTGCGAATTAAATTACGCTATCTTCTGCGAGTGAATAATATTATCGTGAACAATAAATGAATAAATCGGGGGGACTGTTGAAGGAAATTTCTTCGTACTCGAACCGTTGAAACGTACAATTATTCTCTTCGTGTAAAAGTTGTTCCACTCCGAATCGACTAGTTTTATTCGATGTTTTATCGATATCTGAATTTTCGTTCCAATTAAACTATACCGCGATTCATATACAGGCGTTTAAGTCATCATTTTGCTGCTTCTGAAATTGTTTAAGAGCTATAATTTAATTTATTTAAAAGCTATCTAATTATATAAAAGCGCGAAAGAATTTTTGATCTATCGACTATTAACTCCTCCGCGTAACATGTCACCAAAAGTCGTTTCAATCGCTCGGTTCCAACATCTCCGAAACACTCGCGAACTTTCTGATTGCAAATTACACGGCGAACGGAAATTGTGCGTGCAGCGTTGGAAACAATTCCTAGTTCAAACGCGAAACGGATTACGGCAGTTGAACGTCTCGGAACACTTGGAAATTCTCGAGAAAACAAGATCGCTGATAAGCCTTCTATCCGCTTGTCCGTAGACGAGGCCTCTCCTGTCACGGCTTCTTGCCCCCTAACAATCGATATCGCGGCTGTAATCGACCGGCAACGATGTAACGCTCTCGAGATACTTGGTATTGGCAGACGGGTTGGACATGCGCCATTTCTTGTCCTCTTGCAAATGTTACCAGTCCAGGAAAATCGTCGCTGAATCAACGAAAGGTTTCACACCTTCAACGTGGTTGTTTGAACCTTCGTGGAGGATTACCTCTTGGAAGGACAAAAAGAAAGGGAGAGTCTCGTAACACCCATTCGACCTGCCAGTGTCGTTTCTAGGGGATGGAAGTGTTTTCTTTAACGTAGTCGGGTTGATAGCTGGCTTTCGTGGGAAGTTGGAGTTTAGCTGGAGGACACAGTTAATGGACCTTTTATGAGTAAAGAGGATTATTCCGAGGGTTCTTGGCTCACTTTTTGTTAGGAGACAGGGCATTTCGAATTTCGGGATAGGGATTGTTACTGAAGTTGGTTTAATTGAGAGTTGCGCTGGAATGTCGCGTTAGAGACAGAGTTTCACTGAAACTCGGACCGTCGACAAAAATCCTATTTCACGCGAATGGTGGAAGTATGTTTTTGCGAGACTCGCTACTGAAATTTCGGAATTTCGATATTTCGATTTTCAAATCATGTTCCGTTCGAAAAAGTGAGAGAATTCTTTCGAAAGGATAAAAAAAAGAAAAAATAGAGGCAAAGGATTCAGATCTTCCAAGATTCGAGTTATCTTGGACATGCGACCTCGTCGTTTACGGAAGAACCGTTCCCGCTGAAGAGCCACTTTTTTACTCGAAGTGACTGTACTCAAAGTGTCACGGAGAAGATCACGCCCTGGCCTCAGAGTTCGATTCTGTCTCGACTGATTAGCTCTTTTATCCTCGACGACTTCCTTCTCGCCGAACGAATTACTTCCAACTTTTCTGCCTCAAAGAACCGAATGCCTCGAGAGTATCGAAATTCCAAACTTCCACTTTGAAAGAAATAAAATCCTTGCACCCGTTATATAAAATATGATAAGTATCGTTTTGTCGATGTTTTAATTTTTAGACAGTCGATTACGCGAGCGCAAAACAAGTGAAATATTTTAGCCGTCAGAAATAGCAGCTATTTTTATCCATATCCATACTCTAAATGTTGTTAGTAACATTCGATCTTGAATAACAACGCAGAAAGAACAAATTTTACGTTCCTTCCTCCATTACTCGAAACATAGAAGGAAGCCAATAATCTGCTTGGAACCGAAGCAAACATTCTGGGACGAGCGAGTAACGAGAACCCTCTGATGCGATTGAAGTGCTGGCAGTCTACGTTTCTCGGTCTTATCATAAATTAGCAAGTCTGCCAACGGATTAAGTCGTCCTCTAGGCCGTTTGTCCCGATCGTTTCGTCGGTATGCATTTAAAGAAGGATAATCGAGGACGGCTCGCGACGGACCCAGCCTACGCGGGAAAGGGACCGTCCTCTAACGAGAAAACTTTCCCTCGACCGGCGATTCCGGTTCCCTTATTTTCCAGGGCACGCGCCATCGTTCCTTCTCTCGGGATTCAGATTAAATCCACGAGCACTTCGACTCTGTTGAATCCTATTTCTCTCTCCTATCGCCTGGCCCGACACCTTAATGAACAATTTACGGCTTCAGTTCGAACGACTCTTCTTTACCCGAGCGCTTTTTATCATAGCACTCTTGTTCCACGATTATCTTTCTTTTGTGACTCGAGGGTTGTAGAAAACTTGTTGTTTGGTTGGACTGGTGATCTGTAAGCAAGTGATATAAATATTCTGTACAGATAGAGATTGGAACCGGTGCGTGTGCTTTTGGAACGCGTCGAGGAATTTTCAATTAAAGGATTCGAGGAATCTGTTCGAATAAATGTTTTAAACCATCGTTACGAAGTTATTCTTTTCCATCTTCCAGTATTTGTTCAGACGTTGCAACTTTAGAGTATTTATCGAACTGACAGGCGTTTTGAAAATCGCGGTCGTTTCAGTCATGTATACAAACGAAGCACGAATATTTCGCGACGTTGCACATGGCACTGTTCGTTTTAACCCTCCGGGAGAATTATTCAAGCCAGCGCAGCGGAACGAACGAGTTCCTGGTAACTTATTGTGAAACTTGCCGCACGGTTCGAAGAAATATAGTCCGTGGCTGTAATATGCTTGAATTATTGACTCGTGGCCACCGCCACGTCTCGGTGAAAACTTTCCGTATAAACAGGGGACCGCGAAGCTTTCGTGAGACTGGCTGGAAAATTTCGGAACTTTCCGTCGTGACGAGTTCACTGTCACTGGCACATATTTCAATAAGTTTCAACAAGTGACTAGATCGTTGGCGAACTCGAAGAATTACACTATCGTCCATACACGTGTATTTGCGGTAGAGAAATAATTTAGCTATTTTGTCTCTAGAGCGTAATTATCTTTGTCATAGTCCTCCCTGTCGATTTTAATGTTAATATGTTTCATCGAAAACTTGTTTAGGAATCTGCGAAGAATAATTTATAGCAAATTGAGTAATAATTTAGCTATTTTGTCTCTAGAGCGTAATTATCTTTGTCATAGTCCTCCCTGTCGATTTTAATGTTAATATGTTTCATCGAAAACTTGTTTAGGAATCTGCGAAGAATAATTTATAGCGAATTGAGTATTTGTTAACTTTGTTAATTGAGTTTGTTATGAAAATTTCTTCAAAAAGTAATAGACGAGAATTTACGATAAATCGAGCATTTCTCGATGTGCCTAGCCACGTATGATCCTTTTCTACTTAAGAGTTTGCATCGATTGAGCATTGTCTGACGCGTTCTTCCACATATAACTTGTACATAATATGAACAACTTGTATATGAAAATCTTCCTGTATCTACATTTCCTCAAGTGCCTAATTATTTCAAATCAACGTGAAGTATTTGAGCGTCTACCGAGCTTCCGCAACTTTAAACTCGAGTAGAATTTCGTGAGCAAAATTCGTAGCAATTGTTCCGTACACAATCTCATAAACCGTCCACAAAGAGCGTATTTGCAACAGTAAAATCCTTAATGCGAGCGTCTTCTTAGTTTTCCATCCGTGTTGCAACAAGCAAAGGCAAAGTTTCGCAAACGAATCAGCCAGAGGCGACAATTTTGTACCACGCAACAAGCACACGCACGTATGGCTAACTTCGTTTCCGGTATTGTGTTCGTCTTATTGTCACCGCCTGCCCCTCCCAGGCTCAGCTTTGTTTCAAAGCAGATGCTAAACCTTCTTAGCCATGTTCATCAGGTTGACAATTTCTGGAAGGTCTGCGATCATTGTATTAAGTCGTGGAACCTCGAATCTCTCTATCGGCGCATCACAGCGCTCCATCCGCGCCATTATTCTTCGTATTTTTTTCGACTATTAATCTCCACTTTTGCGTGGAAAAAATTCGCGTCGCCCAATGAGGTGTACCATATCTTCTATTCGAAATATATAAATAAACGCCACGCTTACAATTGTAATTTAATAAACAATAATTTTGCGATTGAGATGTTCTCAAGATTCTGGTAATCCTGTCATTCGTGTCCACGTCATCGTAAAAACTAATCTGTCGCGTGCGGTCTGCCTTGCAGTATATTCTATCAACGTGAAAGCTGTCAGCGAATTGCTCAGAAGAAGCAAACCTTCGTTACGTGTCATCGATAGAGTTTCGCAAAGCGTTCAAAGTAATTTCGCTCGAAAATTAAAATATTTTATGGAAGATTAAATTGACTTTACTCTATAGACGAAGACATTTCCTAAGGGTGGAAAAAGCTGTGTGTGTTTTTCTTGTTTTTTTGTATTTCGTTGGTTGGAAGGGTTCGTATCCAAACATCTTTTCTCCGCAAATTCAACAAGAAAGATATTCCTTTGTCCAGGGTTTCTTGGTAGTCTGTGGTTTCACGAAACCACCAAGGAGATCTGCAAAGAAATGGATTTAAACGTCTGGCGCGTAAAACTCGTTCGATCGTCGCTTTTCCGCGCTCATTCCCGCCCACGAATACGCGTTTCCCTGGTGGAGTTTACAGACGACGCCGTTTCTGAACGACGCTTCGTTGGAATGTGCCGGATGATACGAAACTCGCGATCGGAAGGCATTGTGTCGTTTAGGAGATGGAATTTTCTGTGTGGACTGGCTGAAATTCGGTCGGTTAAAGCTCTTCCGTTTCCTTTCCACGGGTTTACGTGTTAGTCGTCGAAGAATACTGAAAAGAATGCCTTGGAACCAACTACTTGGAAATCGATTCTATTGGTAAATGCGGTTAGTGGGATGTGCAATATTTGCTTCGAGGTTTTCAAAGTGCACGTGCAACTATTTTAAATCTGCAAAATGTAGATCCGTTCAATTGTCAAATATCTACCTTTCTTTAACAGTCACGATCTTTTAATGTAAAAGAAAATTATTTGAAGAGGAAGTATTTTAAATCATTCAAACGAACAAAAATTGCTAAAATAATGAAATTGTTCTCGGACTCTTGAACTTCGTAGCGCTAGTGTGATTCGCTAGCAACGATTCCAAGCTTTCGATCAATAGCGTAAAACGAAATTGTATTGGCTCGCATCGGGCAGCGATAATCGGAGCGAAAGATGACTGAAAACAAGGTGTTATTCGGTTACATAAATCGGGCGGAAGTGGACCGCAATTCTCCCGGATGCAAACAGCCACCATGGCGGCCGCAAATTCCCTCGTCGACCAGGCGTCACGGGAACGACGCATAATGCATCACCGAAACACGCGCGTCCGAATATGCATCTTGACTGACCGCACAGGGATCGTACCACCAGCTACATCACCGGCAAAGGAACGTGAATTAACCCGGATGCCATTTTCCCTCCCGTTGACGAAATGTCCGAGGGTTGGTTGAGCGGAAGGAAGAGGATGGTTTCGTCTGTTTCTGACATTCTCAACTGGATGAACGAACGTCGCGCCGCTGAACGTTATAATCACGATAACGCAGGAACGAAGACACGTTTCCTATTTAAATGATTGCCCATAGATGGGAAGACCGAAACGAAGTAGACGAAGACGCGTAATAATCGTCAAAGAGTTCTACCATGACATCGAAGAAACCTACAAACTGCAACGATTTCTCACGAAACGCGATAATCGAAAGTATCCGAAGATTACCAATGAATTTTGTAACTCCCAAAAGATCTGTAAATCTAATGATACCACTAACGATCCAAAATATTCAACAGTTATCAATGAGTACACTGTAACTGTTACGTCGGGCGACACTCTACCTAGACCAGACCACACACGTCGGGCCAGACGAGAACCAGATATCCGCTCATCCTTACTGTGTACCCTCAATAGTCTTAAGGACCTATCATAAATTTCAGGAATTTTCTAGCTAAGGTCCTTCAGACCGAACAAATATCTTTTTCCTAAATCGTTCTCTAAAGATTATTGTCTACTACGGCTTGACACGGGTAAGTTAGTTTTTCTCACGTATAATGCTTCCCACTAGCAACTTTCTATCGAGGGCGGCTAAGACCCTTCCTAGTCCATCACCCTTCTTATTATCCAATCAGAAGCAATGTCTGCCGCCCTCACTTTCCTAACCAAAATTGTCATCAACAAATCCGATGGTCCCGTGCGCTAGACACACCCATCATCAGCTTTCCTCCGACACAGAATCGTCACTGAAGTTTACTTATTCTTCATCGTTAGAATAGTCAACATGTCGTTACCGGGTTTCTATCCTTAAATCAATCACTTACTTAACTTATACATATGCATCAGTGTAATTATCTTTACAAAGTTGTTGGCAATATAAATTCTATAACCTTGTTAATCGCAGCGTTATACCACCTCAACCACCCCTATTATCTCAACAGAAATCAGGCGATCGATCTATTCGCGGCGTCGATTATTATAATCGTAACGAGAATTTACAACTCCCGTTGACGTGTTTCCTCGCGATTGCGTCTCCTCACGATTGGTTGAAAATACAGTAACTTTGTAGAAGACTGGAAATCACGTAATCGAAGAATGAGAAATTCGAGGTGCAGCGGATTTGTGGTCGGAAATCGAAATAGTCGTCGTGGCAATGAAGACTATCGCGTGTGTATCGGTGCTTGCATCGCGGGCGATACAATGCCGCTTCGATTATCGATAATCCAACGATAAGAAGTGGAATGGATAATCCGAGGCTGGCGGATAATCCGAAAATCCCTGACAAGAGAGCGCCATGCTTTATTACTATTAGAAGTGGCCGGCCTCTTAAAGTTTCAAGTTTAATCCAGAAACCGGTATAATCCATTCGTGGATAATTGAGTAGCTTGCTGTGACTTCGAGATGCTGCGACCGCGAACTGGATACAAACTGAGACACATCGTTCGGATGAGTTGCGAGAGAAAAGTTAGAATTCCCCGGCCTCTCTGGTTATTGGCCTTTGAATGCCGATCGTTCGACCCTCGCCCAGAGAAAAATGAAATTCCCTACGGTTATTGGTCTCCGACCTGGATAACTGAATTCGACTCGTGGAAAGTCAAATTTCGAACGGTTATCGCTTCGATGTTTGCCTTCCTTAGTCTTCTATGGAAATTCGGGCTGAATCTATGGAGACGTTGATTTTGATGGCTCCAAGTGTTTTCTTCTCTCTTTTTTTTGTCATAGAATATTTTTAAACGATAAATTTGTGTTTGCGTACTTTGAAACCACAACGTGTTTGATAATTCATAGAATTCTCGAGTGGCTTATTTTCCTCGGGATTATCGATCTATATAACTCCACATTATTATTACGCGATTACTAATTCGAAAGTTCTATTTCTACACAATTCATAAGTTTCCAGCAAATCCTTATTCGCTCGAACGATATACTTTCAACCGATAAAAAGTGTCCATTCCATCGTGTTTAGTCATCCTGTTTGGCGAGTATTAAGTTAAAACAATAAAACATGACCGAATGCAAGCCGCGTGTGGCTGATTAAGAAAAAAGTATGCTACATTAATCATGACCGCACTTCCGAATCTGTCTCTCCTTCGTACAACTTGCTTTATTGCCGCGTAAACTACGTTTCCATCGTCCAAGACCGGACGGCTTAATGTACAATCGATACGAATGGCGAGGATTTTTCTCCAGGTTGGAAAACAAGCTGGGAAATCTGGGAAACTTCTGACGTTGTTTCGCAAATTACTGGCCGAGATGTCTAATACGATTTTTTTTTAACTTAACAAGTGTTTAACGTGACTCCGATTTTAATTATAAGCCGTAGTACACTTCAGGAAATTTTTACTCTGTTCCGTTCTTCCACTATTTTTCAAATTGTTATCCTTTAATCTCGGTTCGCACTTCTTATACTTTCTTGCTTTGTTTAGTAACTTTCTTTTGATCTTAAGCACTGCGACAGTGACGATTAAAAGCTTTTAACGTACACATCATATAATTGTCAATAAACATGAAGCTTAATACAAAGCTATCGCGGTACGAAGAAGACAGGCGAGTTGGATAACAGTTGGGTTACATTCGAGCGTTCCGTTGCAGTTTCTTGTTTCGATCGTGACATCGACGATTCGGCTGATCGTCTAATTACACGCAACATCGGTAATTGCGTTGCTACAGCTGCTACGCTCGTCTCGAAGTCTCTCGTTTTACGCGAGACAATGTGGCGTCGATACGATGCAGTTCTAAATATAGGACTATTCGATGTCTGTGCATCCGGTTCCAAACTATTCCCACGGATACTGGTATTAATTATTTCCGATAATTCAGAGACTGGCTGGCTAGAGTGGGTTTGTTCGGCTTATTCTGTCGAATTAATTTAATAGAGGTAAATTGGGGATTTACTTTATGAGAATTGGCTTGAAATTGTCGCGTTTATTTTACGGTGCCGAATATTCCTTTATTTCTTTTACTATAAGAATTTACGAGTTACTTCGGTATTCTATAATAAAATTATTTATCCAAATTGGCATTCTTCTATAGATATTCATTAATTTAAATATTTTCTATAGTATATTGGGTTGTCCGAAAAGTTTCTTTCGTTTCATAAAGTGATAATAGATGAACAATTTCTGTTTTATATTATTTTATTGAATTATGTGTGATCCATTTCGATTTATTTCTAATATCATATTCGTGTATAATTCAATAAACTAATATAAAACAGAAATTGTTGTTCATCTATTATCACTTTATGAAACGAAAGAAACTTTTCGAACAACCTAATGTCTTAGACGTATTAATGGTTGTAATATTTAATCGATGAAACAATCCTCTATTTAGATCGTATTTTTGTAGTTAAGTTCGGAGAATGTTACTTTGCATAAGCATCTGTAGTTTACTTGTCACAAATTAATCAACGAAGTTGTTGTTATTTCTATATTCAGAGGTAGGATCACAATAGCTATTATTTTATTCTTTGGATAAATCTATCACACCGTTCTGAGCCGAAAAGCCTTTATTGCACTTTCTTACATGGCCTAGGGATAAAAACAAAAGAACATCTTAAACCTATCGATTGTATCAAGAACTATCTTCTAGTTACTATTTATCGTAACTAGCGCATCTGCATATGGATGGCGAGCGCGAACTCACGTTGTCATTTTCGACAGAAGCAGAGGATAGATGCATTTTTCTTCCGTGCTAGTAGCTTCGTTAATTCCGTATCAGACAATTGCATATTCTTGCACCACTCGACATCGTTCGATATCGTAGTTATAGTAAACCAGCCTCGATTCTTAAATACAGACTTCGTCGATCCTTTTTCGGAACCAACTCTCTCGTATATTTCAATGGAATCACTCTTACGATAGAAAAGGTACTGGAATGGGGAAAATGCAGGTAAAAAAGAAAGATGAAAAATTGGAAATCGAAGCGACGCGACTATTATTACGACGAAATGCGTTTACCATTCGCTTAATTATTCTCCTCCATTAAAGGTGAATTTACATGGTTCACTGTGGTCAAACAATGTGGTTTACTTAACAAAATCGGCGCAGCGAAGTTCAAAGCTGAATGTTTACACGTTCCAATGGAATTGTCCAAATTGGTTCGCTTAAAAATGGCACCGGGACAAATTGTGCGCGTCAGCGTCCAAATAATTTGCAAACGTTAAACATTTCCGAGCAAATTACAGAATAATTTGTTTATTTCCATGTTTCAATTCGAGCCGATCATTCTGAATTAAAAGCTACGTCGAACGAAAGAGAAAAAGCTCCGTTTCTTTTTTCTCGAATGTTTCGTTTCGTTAAATTCTTCGTTGGATTATGGTTGGCTCTAATAATTCAGACACGTTAAATTAATAAAGGAAGACCTAGATCGAACAATTTGAAAATCCCGTAAGATCGGTAAAAATCAATGACACGCCATCGTGGGTTCTTGATTCTCAACTTTCAGCGCCTCTTTAATTCCTCCGCGTCACGTGTCGTAGTTTAGAACAAGTTCCCCAGAGTTTCCGTTCTTACGAACTTTATTCCCGTTCCATCCAGTTCCTCTTTTTATTTTCTTCAAGTTCCTCTGTTCTCTGTACGTGTATACGTGCAGCGTGTGTATACGTGTATCTACTCAACAAGATCTCAGCTGGCCAAAAGAAGGGGTGCGACAGTTTTGAAGCGTCCCACGGGAGAAATCCGGTTATCGCTAGTGGACCGGTCTAAACGCCATTCATTCGAACCTTCCACCGACCGGATGAAAATTGCTTTAGGAATCAGCGTCTCCAATGTCGTTGCGTGCCCCGGAAATCCCGAGCCCGTCAAATTGGATTCACAAATTCCTCGCTGTCTGGTCCGTGTTGCCGATCAACCAGGTTTCCGTCTCTTCCGTCTATCTGACGGTATGTCGTAGACTTTATTTTATTTGTTTAATGTATAAACATTCGTGCTTTAAGATTTCGATTATGTTTATCGCTGCGAAGATCTTTTTTGTTGTTGTAAGAATTGTTAATTAGAATTTCTCTGTAGTGCGATCTCTGGAGTATCAATTTGAAAGGGAAGATGCCGCTGTTAATTACAATTTATTATCGTTAGTGAAACATCAACTTAATAATCCGACAGCGTGGAGATTGAAATCGAATCAAGGATTATTTACATTGTCTGCCTCGAGACGACAATCCATGATGGTCGTCGGAGCGGAATAGGCACGGAATAGGTTCGAGCAAGCGTAGATATGGCGTGTTTCTTCCAAGCTGGTAGAGAGTCGCGTTAATTAACACGCTGCGAGGACGAATAAACAAGTACGGACCAATAGAGCTGCTAGTTAACTGGGAGTTAACTGCGTTAACAAACTCGACGCGTTCAACCGAGGCAAGCTTGGATCACGCGAATTTTCCCGTAATTGTAAATTACTGGCTGGCACACGCGATGAACTTTCCACCGCGTTTCCCGATCGGTACCTGGCTGAATTGGTCCAGAGATGGGGATTGAAAGGGGATTGGGGTCGCTCTCATTATCGCTGTGAAATTCCTAGAATCGCGAGCCCCGTGTCCGGGGAATATTAATCGTTATTGGAGAGTCGGCGAAGGATTAATTGTTAACGTTGCTACCTCGATTGCAGTTGCAAAGAGTTGGCTGAACGTTACCAGCCGAATGGTCTATCGTTTTGTCGTGGTTTCGCCGTTGCGTTTAGCAATTAGAGCTTCGAGTGGATTTCGTTCCCCTTTAGTAGCGTATTTTTTTCCGTTTTTATGATTTTTACGACTTTTAGCTCTCTTTTCTATACTACGAGGATGGTTAACCCTTTCAGAAACGAAACGCTTTTACCTTGGAAGGGAAATTGCATTTATTGTTGAAAAAAGTTGATCATATTCTTGCAAGTCGCAAAAAGGTATCGCGATGGAGAATTAAATTGTAATTTGATTAATTGCGAAACTAAAGGGATGATACGTTTAAAGGGTAGAGACGTGATTGAATTTGTATTTTCGAAAGTTTTAAAAATTCCACAAAAAGGTTTCAATGTTTAGAGAATGGAGATGTAAAATTTCTGTACGTCTTAAGGAGTTTCTATAGTTTCTACAATTATGATAAGTGCTCGATGAATCTAATCAGATGTAGAGTCGTGATTGGAGGATGGACCGTAAACCAGACGTAATTGAATCACACTTTACCATAATGAGGAATCTTTAGTATCCATAAAATTCCACTTCATAAAAATTCGATGTGCCTCTAGCATGACTGACACTTTATTCCCCAAATAACGTTTTACGAAATTTCCTGCCACTTTGAGGAAGACCTACTTAATTTTCAACCAACTGTGATCTCTTTTTATACGTCTATTTCAAGTGGTTTAATGCTACCTAGTCTTTTTTCTTTCGAGTTTCAAAATTATCTGTATTTGAACAGTTCTAGTACTTTTTCATAAAAATTTAACTTTCAAGATTACTTTTCAGTTTAAGAGTTAATACACAAATCCA
This sequence comes from Bombus vancouverensis nearcticus, assembly GCF_051014615.1. Lineage (NCBI taxonomy): Eukaryota > Metazoa > Arthropoda > Insecta > Hymenoptera > Apidae > Bombus > Bombus vancouverensis. Next base: position 4,064,711 of record NC_134925.1, read on the forward strand.
ATCATAGATCAGCTTTTACGTAGCAAACCTTGTTTGAACATTTCACGAGGTTAAAAATTATCTGGATCGAACAGCTTCGATACTTTTCTATAAAATATGCAGAATACGACCAACAAAGGATTTAACCAAATCTAAGCCAACCCTTACCAAACCTTACCCGTGTATAAATTTATTTAAATTTTGCAGACATATTTAATAATCTTAAAAGCTAGCGATTCGGTGACGTTAATACTTTTCCATTGAATATTAGATTTTTCGTATCGTAATATCATTTCTCCGATACGTCCTTACATTTAAAGATTGGGAAGATCTAGTCAAACCACAACTAATCCTTGTCGATTCCTTCTTATTCGTTCATTTGTATTCGTCCGTATCGGTGTATTAAAAATATTGTATAATTGTAAAAATAACCAGCGACTCGAATAATCACAGATCACGAAGATTAATGTAAATGTATTTATTACCGTAACGTAAATGTAGAAGTAGGTCTTTCCCGCACAAGAAACCCAAGAAGATCCATTCGATTCTCGCTAATCCCTCTTTGCATATTTAATAAGCTTGAAAAATACTTGTAATCGAATAGACTCGACATTCTTCCATTAAATATCAAGTTGCTCGTATCGTGATATAAAAGAGCAGCTTGCCAATCGAGAGATCCTTCCAATCGCGCATCCAATCGTTCTCTTCTTCTCTCAAATACCCTTTTGCCGGTTCTTAGACATCGATTCGCGTCTCACGGGATCGAGAGAGAGAGAGAGAGAGAGAGAGAGAGAAATATCGGAATCACGACAGACCCGATGTAATACTGTTGATTCTTATTCAACATTTACTTTCAATAGATTCGCTCTGTAGAAATAGCAGACAGACGGGGAAATAATAAACGTTCTGAAGGCGATACGCTCTTTCTTTCACCACCAATCGTGAATACGTAAAACATTCGCGAGCAGGGATTGTCGTTTAGTATCGCTTGATCCTCCTGGAGTTTCCCATAAAATTCTACGGGATCCATCGTGAACAACTTCGTATATCTGACATCGTTCTCTTCGTGAAACTATCGAGCTTCCGATTTCATCCTTTTCAATAGACGAGATTTGCACCGATGTTTAGTAATAAATTGTAATGGGATATATCGAGATAGTAGATAGATTCTCTACAAACGTTTGCAAATAAAAGACGAGTAATTTTCTTTCTGGATTCCGGATTTTTGTAACAAAACGCTTTATTGGAAAATCACGGTACGCGCAAATACGATATATATATATATGATACACATGCATAATTTCAGTTCGATTTAAGAACTCGGCGAATCGATTTACGCGCTTTACAGGCATATCGGAAATATTATTGAGTTGGTAACTAAGTGATTGCGGATTTTGTCAATACCACCTAATGACAAAATCCGCAATCATTTAGTTGCCAACCCAATAAATATGTACGCGTATGTAGAAAGACAACGAAATAGCAAAAAAAAGCATCGATTTTACAATTTCTCGATGTAAAAAAGTAAATGATCCGCTACTAAAGAATTTTCAAAGGGATCGTTTCTTTCTTTTTTTCTATGTTTAAATGCAGATTTCTCGTAAATGAACAAAAGCTCGAAAGCTATTTCGAAATCTTTTACGAATTTGTATACCTTTGGCTGTGTGAATCGAATCAGTGCGCAGTTTGTTCAGCCAGCAAATTAACAAACAGCGGAAAGAAGCTAGTACAGTGGAAAGGAAGCGAATGGGGCGGGCGGTGAATAGCGACTTCAATTAAATCCTCGCGGAATGTTTCATTCTGGCCGAAGCGGCTATTCAAAGTAAATCCAGTTCGAACGGTCGATGTTTCGTCAGGGTGATCGAAGGATGCTATTGATTCGGAAGTAAAAACGTTTACAGGCGTAGTAAAAGTGTAAGGAAACAGCATCTCTGTAAACGATTTGGCGTATCGACGCACGACTTTCGAACGTGTTTTCTTGTTACGATACAAGGCAAAAGACGAGGTTTTCTTTATTCAATTGGAAACTTACGAGATCTGTTATTCACGTATTTCAATCTCGAATTCGTAGGGTAATGGATATTCCGCTGGGAATCATTTAAATTTGATTTAAAAACGAAAGAAAAACAGAATTTGATGTATGCAATGGAAACTCGGAATTTGTTATTCGCAAATTTTAATTTAGAACTCGAGCAATGGTGAAAATTATCATTTAAATATGATTTGGAAATGAAAAGGAAAACAAGATTTCTTTTATACAGTGGAGTCTTGAAATTCATTATTCATATATCTTAATGTGGAATTCTAGGTGTTGTGAAAATTATCTTTTAAATCGTTGAAAAATAACAGGTTGTCGGATATACTTATCGCTAGGAACAGTTGACAACTGAAACACGATTAAATAAAATGGAAGCTACGTATATGAAAAACTACGTAAGCTTGTAAAATGTAAAATAAGAATGAAGCTTTCACTTGTTCCTTTCATAGGAATCATTTATAGAAAATTATTCAGATTTCAAAAATATACGCGTAATATATAAACACTATCGGCATCGATAACAGGAACCCTTACAAAACTTCTGACAAACCGCAATTAATTCGACATGCTCCAAGTACAAAACAATCGTCACCTCCACCAAACTGATTTGCAAAAAGACCGGTCTAACCGACAGAAATTCGTGAAAGGGGGCGTGCAAGTAATCGCGCTGTATTCTCGATTAAATGGTCGTTCCCCTTGGCGAGGCTTGGTCCAAGCTTTCGCGATTACACGCGGCTGCTGAATAATGCAGCTAGACGCCGGTATCCAGGAACAACCGGCGCGGTAATTACGTCGTCCCATTGAAAAGAACTTGGCTTGATCATAATTTCGCCATTAGCTTGGCGCAGAGCAAGCACAGTGGTGGGGATGACGAGTGGAAATCGGGTTTCAGAGGGAAGAAAAAAAGGTCACGGACACCGTGGGTGGACGTTAGGATAAAGCTACGGCAACGAAAAAGAAAAGAAAGAGGAGAAGGACGGGGGAAAAAGGAACAGGATTGCTTTGAGGAACAAAGAAGACGGTATATGGTAGAAGAATAAATGGCATGTGATGGTAGCAGGGATGGTTTTAAGCAGAAGGAGAGAACACAAAGGGGAAGAGATAGAATTAAGAAGAGACAAAAAGACGAAGCTTCGCGGCGTGGATGTTTGAAAAGAGGGGTTGAAGCATTTCGCGCGGTCACCGCCCGTAGATATTGCATTTTTATAAGGCGCAGCATAGTATCTAGCCACCTCCTTTATTTCTTTCCGCTGATCTTTTACCCCTCTTTCTCGTCCTCTGATCTACCTTTCTTTTGTTGCCGCGAAAGACGCCTCGGTTAAAGTTGCCCGGGGACGAGTTAACGACGATGCGATTACCGAGCGATTCCGCTCGCTGTTTCGAGATAATTCGATTTTTCAATTTGCAAATCGGTTCAACCGTCGAAACGTAGATTCAGAGCAATTCGCGCAGATGCGTCGTGTACGTGTTCCTTGAAGAAATATCAGTTGAGTTGAGTATTGAATTCGTAGATACGAAATTCTGTAGCGGAGGTCCACTCATAGACGGACTGTTCTGCTTACTATCTGTTATATGTTGATTTCTCAATAATCGTTTCTTTGTTCTTTTATTTGAAGAAAGAGATTCTGAGAAATATTTGACGAGATTGCGCGTGTTCTAGAGTTCGTAGATACGAGATTCTTTGGCGTTAGGCTGATCACAGAACGACATTTCTACGTACGACGACCCACTTTGTAGATTGCTCGACGTTCTTTCTCTTACGTTACTTGCTCACGAAACTTTTCACTGACTATGCAGTTATAGTCACTATGTCTTTAACTCTATATGCTTAGAAGAAAATCATTCAAATCCAAAAATGCACCTGCAAAATATCCATGAATCTATCAGTTAACAGTAGCTACAAACCCACGAAACTTCCATATAAACCTACGAATAGATCAGTTTCATCACGCTACTGCTTCTCGCATTACAATTTAATATACGGTCTGCGATTATTTCCCGCCACCGAGAAACACAAGCTACCCTCTTAGAGCTTGCGATACATTAAATCTGCTTCGCTCGACGTTGGGCTCGAAAAATCCGATTAGTCTCTTCGACAATCTCCTTAAGAACTTTGAAAGATCTCGACGACCGATTTCTTCCTTTCGGTACCTACGGGGTGTACGAGCTATTGATTCCACGAGTACAAGCTAATCAATCGCCACCAACATCGATCCCCTTCATCTCGCAATTTGTTTCGCGACTCGCTTCCGCGATCGTTGCAGAGCCTCTCATCTCGCGTGCATCTGGATGTCCTGTTCGCTTCGAGGAACGAAACTCTCAGTCTGGCATTGTTCCCGTCACTTGGAAGTTCGACTAAGTCGGAAGTTCGTCGAGAGACGGCCAACTCGAACGATTGTTTGCGTACGTATTGGCTGGTCTGGCTGGCTAATAGAGCGTGCTTTGGTGGAAGAAACGAGAAGGAGATTTAATTTCGGGGGTTTCTACTAGCTGGGGAATGGGAATTAGGGTTGTGTATATATACCTCTGTGGGGAAGGGGTTTTAGGGCTCGGATACTGTAATTGGTTTTGATAAGATCGCGTGAAACGGAGATTTTATTTTAGGAACTAGATTAGGAAATTGTAAAATCGCTGGCAACTCAGACTTTTTAAACAGTATAACGTAAGGTTGGAAATTTAATTTCTTTTAGGGGCGAAAATTCCATGCAAAGAGAAAGGATACTGGATAATGTGGTATCGTGGACGAAAGGCCTAAAAGATATCGAGCGAATTATAAACAAGCGGTTGCGGAACATGTACGTGGTGGGGCTAAGACAATAGACGTGGGGCTAAGACAAAAGACAAGGGGTTGTTAAGGGACAAAAACGAATTAACAGTCAGTGTGAGTTGAGAAACCAGAGACTGTGAATCGAGAAGTCAGGGAGATAGTGTTGTTAGCGTTGTTGAGAGAGTGTGGTCCGCGTGAGAGAGAGCGTTGGATCCGTGGTGACAAGAGTTGCAAATTAACTACCTAGTTGTCTTCATTATAATACGTTATTGTGATTAGTTCATGTTGAATAACCATCGTTTTCTGTTTAACCAACATGTGTTTAATTCATTGTAAATAAACTAATTGTAGTAAAGGTCCTACAATAATTTATACCTCTGTTCATTGAAATTGTTAGGACGGTTTCTATACTTGTATCGAAGATAGAAACAGATTTTTTTTAATTCTACCTAATTGATATATACTCTGTATGCGAATGAACATAATCTTTCTTCTTGTACGACTTAGTCGTTGGTTGTGAGCGATAATATTTTCATCCAGCAACAGGTTCGTATCAAGTTTAATTATTTCCGAGGCCTGTGGCAGGTTTCCACTTGCAATCGATCAGAGCACAGTTCCCAAAATCCATTGACATCGAAGCGGATTCGATGCAACGTGTGCATCAGGAAAACAGGTCACTCGAGGGATCTCGAGACACGGCTATAATTGCCGACCAGAGTTTCTCGTACGCTGATAGCGAGGCATCGCTGGCTAATTAACCGGGGCAACTACGGCGCTCGTGCTACTGAAACGTGGATCTCGATAATTGCTGATTAATTTAGCCTTGAATTCGAGCGGCAATTTCATTGGACCCACGTCGTTTGTCGTTCTGTCTACCATAGCCACCGAAAACACACCGTTAATCGTTAATCGAGTTTCTTTCGTGTTGATTAACTACGTGTAGATCGAACGTTTCTCGACATTGTTCCGTGATATTAGGAGAAGTATAATTGCAAAGTTAAAGTGATCAGAAATTGAGCGAGTGTTCTAGTACTCGCGGATGTGTAAACACACGCTTCTGAAAATACACCTGCTGAAGATACACCTAATATTTATGAACATAAATTTACATTTAATCTGCCCGATTATTACACAATGAAAAATCCAAAAATAAAAACTAAGGGAAATAAAATTAGCGATACATTAACTGGCAAAATCCGTATCGCTGCAACCACAATAGCTCGTGAACGAAATACAAGTGGAACCATTACCTTTGATGCCTTCGTTCCGTCACTTTGATTCACATTCCAACGACCATTACACCTCTACCGTTGTACAAGTTTTTCCATGCTTCGCGTACCGAGAGCAAACCGAGCCACAGCTCCTGACCCGTTTACGTTTCATCGACGAGACTTTGAGCAACGAACCATGCCACTCGAGGCACACGTCGAAATTGGTGCATTAAAAATCACCGGTTTGACCAAAATCCAGTTCAAAAAGATCCTGCCTAATCGTGCACGTACCGCAAAAGTCAACCACTCCGACAGAAATCGAGTTTCTCTCTGATACGATTAATTTGTTTCGATAGCTCGTTCCAGTTCTCTGTTTCAGTCAGCCTCCAGTTTCACGTGTTTGCACGTAGTTAAAACGTTCGACACGGTTGTTGCTTGGGTCGAGCATTAAGGTGAGTTCTCTTAATTTCGAGGCCCAGAACCCGTCGAAACCCTGTGCCGGGAGGAACGAAGCGAAAACGAAGCTTCTTCCGCGTCCGCGGTTCCAATTACACCTTCTCCTTCTCCTCCATCCTTGCAACGTCTTTCTCCGTTCCACACCCCTAATTTGCTTCCCATCTCCGTCCCTCTTTGCCCTTATCTCTCCCCTTACGTTTCTCTACGTTCGTTCAATCCACGCTTTCAGCCTGTTCTCAAGCTCCTCGTCGATGTTTCCACGTCTCACTCGAGTTTGCAGTCTCTCGTAAGGAGAGCAGACATAATTAGCCGCTCGTATTTTGATTAAGTTCTCCATCGAGAAACGAGACTCGGAAACCGAGCAACGTTCTCGGTGTCCTTACCTCCCCTTCTCCCCTCGCCCCGACGGAACTCTGCGCTTCATTAGCGGACAACGCGGTAACTGGCCGAGTTACTGAAAGGAAAACGCACAGGATTTTCGAACGCAATTAATTGTTCGACCAAGGAATCAGAGTGGCGGTTTCGAGGTTTTAATTATTGCGGAGGCGAGTGGTGGTGACCTTTGGCATACGACGATCGTAGGTTAACTCGAGTTCGTACGAATAAATCTGAATTAGCGTTACGTTAGCTTTGAGTTAATTTATAATTTAAAATAAATAATTGCGAATACGAGTGGTAGCTTCGAGGTACGACAATGGTAAATTATACAAGATTCGAGAATTCGAATTAGCGTTTGAAGGGTCTCTTGTCATAATCTAAATTGAATCGAACGCGTGTGGGATTGGAACATCGATTTGTTCCTTTGGGACGCGACCCGGTGAGGATGACATAAATTAGGTTTGCTTCTTGATTAGGTACTCTGGGAGACGACGTACCTTTGAAGTTCTTAGACTGCAGATTTGAATAAATACTGTGCTGGAATCTTAGTCTTTGTATTGAGTATCCTAGAATATATTCTCCTTAATGAAGCGCTTATATAATGTTATATAACATTCAAATCTAGCGAATATAATATGGGGAAATTTTTCTATAATATAGCAACGAGTTGTCCTTATTTAATGTAATCGATCAGATGCAAACATTTCAGTTTTCTTTTGTGTAGAAGTACTTCGGTCTAATTATTAATAAATTGGCATCTTGTAAGTATAAGATGCACAATGGCATAGAATGTAAAAATCGGAGAAAGAGGAAATCGAGGTAATGCTAATTGAAGAAATATCTCATTCAAGAACATGGATTTATAGTACAACCATTTTATGAATTTCCTGCTTAATTTAATTAAATTTGTTCCTTTTTAGTCAAGTTACGTTCTAAAGAAACATACTACGTTCAACGTTCGCTGACAAGCACCAAACACAATTTCAAACAGAAAAAGCACAGAAAAATGCGAAGAAGAGTTCTGGAAAAATAATTATATAATTGCAAAAACATTCACCAAAGACCGTGCTGTCTTGTTTTTTACAAAACTCGAAGAAAATGCGGGCAGAAATGCAGCGAAACGTCCGAGTAAAGTGTCTTTATTTATTTTCCATCTGTCGACTCAATTATCTCGAATTTCCCAAGGCGGACGAGCAACCTAACCCGCTGATTGGACGTCGCGTCGCATGTTTAATTAAGCCTGTGTCACGAAGACACGTCGTCACGAGTACGTGCGAACGAAACAAACAGCCTAACGACGTTCCCGCGATTCCGTGTACTCGTCGCCGCTACGACAAGTCTGCCACGTTGCAAGCAGACCCTCGTCGAAGACAAGACGTCGATTCCACGTTGAAAAACACAACGACGTTCGCTCGGTGGCAAAGAGAACCAACCAGAGTACCCGTTGCGAAGTTTTAATTAACGTCGCTACTTTTACAGGCGTTGTATCGGACGGTTCAGTGAATCCGATCTTGCAATCTCTCGCGAGATTTCATTCTTTATATCAGTGGAAAATTTTTCATTCGATGGTTTTTACATGTAGAAACTGGGAAGATTTTTTTTTATTTTTTAGCATAATATTTTCTTATACTTCCGCGGTGGTTACTGTATACTTTTAGTGCTTTTATAAAGTGCGTAAACTATCGAACGTTGTCGTGGACACGGTATTTTTATTTATTTTTCTGCGAGGTGTTGCTTTTTTGGAAAATGTAAAGATTCTTTTATATTAAAATTGCGAATTAATTTTCAGAGATATTTTTGACTAAAAGTACATTTATTCCAAGAGAATCAAAGGAGTTACATTAATCAAAATATCTTCCTTCGTCTTCTACAACTTTTTCCTATTTTTCTGGCAAGAGATGGATGTCGCGACGATAGAACGATTTATTTTTCGAATTGATCCATTCATCGGTGAATTTTTGCACTTCTCCGATATTTGAGAAGTGTGTGCCTTCCAGTACGTGCTGCATTGACCGGCGAAGGTGGTAGTCCAATGGAACCGGAGTCTGGAGAATACGCAGAGTGGGAAAGGACTTCCCATTCGAGCTGCAACAACGTTTGCTTCACGGTTATTGCAACGTCGTGCATTGTCATGCAAGAGAATGACTTTGTGTCGTTTATTTGATATTTGTGGACGTTCCTGGTCTAGAGTACGTTTCAAGCTGTACGTAGTTGACGTCGATAACGATTCCCCGTAACACCTTCGTGCAGTTACAATGGTTCATAGAATCCATCTTCTTGATCCCACCAAACAGTGTGCATTACCTATCGACTGTGAATTCTACGGGTTTCATTTCGCTGCTTTTAAAATTCAATCGTTTACGTAACATATTAAACGTCAAACATAAATATCGAGACATGGTCACATTGTAATTTGATATAACCGCGAAATTCTACAACTTACAACTGGAGCACTCTGTTGAAAGCCCTGAAACTAATTCACGCCTCTGATATTTCATTTTCTGGCCAGCTAGTTCACCATAAATTCCTCTAAATTGTGGAGCTTCGGGAACTAAAAAAATTTTATCAATTTTTCCATGAATCGTAATATCGTTCTTAATCTTCCTCACGCTCGTTTCCCATAATTCTGTTAGCAGGAAAGGCAGCGAAACGTAGTTAGCTGGCCATAAATTCCTTCGGACACTTCGACGAAGGTCACGCGCTCGCGAATAAATCGAATATCGATCGGATGAGAGGTAGTAACCTGGCTATCTCGGGATCCCAGACCGCTGTTCCTTAATTGATCGAACAGGAAGATCGGTGTCCGGAACGCGCGTTTCCTCCTTCTTCGTCTGCGAACCGAATTAAAGTAACGAGATCGAAGGAGAATTGGAATCCTACGGTGAAACAAAAAGCGCGAATTAAAATAGCCGGGGATAACGAAGCGAAGCGAGAAGATTTGCCACGTCGGTTCACTGGCCCCTTTACCTCGTTATCCTATCCGTGAATCGATTCCAAAGAACGTTTCGCGCTATTTCTTCTTTATCTCCGATTCTACAAAGGGTTAATTTTTCAAATTTAAAACGAAGTCTATTCGAATCTACGAGGCTGGTCGTGTCCTCTTAGAAATCGAAACAAATTTAAATGCGTAAATAAATGCGTATATCCAGAGAGATACGCGTGGATGATTCCAGTTTAAAAATGAAGCGAAGAACACAGTACCTAAATAAAATCATTGACGCTTTACATAATTGTAAAATTTTATCACTTACATTTACATTATCAATATATTTATATGCAACTGCTATTATTTCACTCAATATTTCGCCCCTTAAACGAACAACGAATAAAGCGAAATTCCTCTTTCCTACCAATATTCTAAAATCCACTTGTCGTCGAAAGAAAGAGAAGAATCTCTTTTGTTGAAAGAAAATAGAACAAGAAAGGATAAAGTCTAAAATAATCACGACACAACGTTCCCTAATAAAGAATAACAAAGAAAACATAGTAAAGCCACGAATTCGAGAAGAATTTCAATTCTGTCGTCTATAGCACACGAAGCAAAGCCCTGGATCGATTGGTTTGAAAATGAAGCCAATCCAGAACGGGGACAAGGAACAAATTCGATCGCGAGCTTTCAGCCTGTATCGGCGAAAGGTGGTGATTTTCCTGCGTCACCACCGGAGAAAAATCGACGACGTGGATAGAGGTGAATTTGTTTCGTTGAAATATCCGCGATCGGTCTGACAGAAATGGCTGGCAGGCGCTTGGCCAGCATATCGCGTGGGAGTTGCTCGAAGGCTGTGAGCTCGTCGCGATCGCCATCGCCATTTCGATGCTATGCCATTCGGGTTCCCGTAGCCGTTTCCGTTGGGAAATGTCCGCAAAGTCGCCGTCCTATCTTCGCATCCAACGCGAAACAAACTGGCGACGATAAGGCTACGACTTCCGCACCGAAATCCTCCGGAACGGACTTACTCAATGATATCTTCATTGCAGTTGGAGATGATACTTCGAAACTTGATGATAGACGGAAATAATTGTGCAACTTGGTGCTCGTTCTCTTCGATCTTGAGATCGTAGTTCGATAATTACAGTCAAGGTTACAGTTTAGTCGAGGATTATGGTTTTGGAGTTGCGATTGAAATTTGTTTAAGAAATTTGATACTTGGCGAGAGGTTTAGGGTAATGTTTCAAATGTATCAACATTAAAGCTAGATAAAATACACGTTAAATTAATAAATTTTTAGATATGGCGTGTTCAACGACAATTTCTTAAGCTTAAATATACATGCGATAGTTATACGTGTAATCAGAAATTAGATACATAATCGCGAAATTTACATAATCCATTTATAGTGAGTAGTGCGTGAACTATGAAACTCATAGGATGAATAATAGACGAGAAATCTGTCAAAATGTTTAATAATAGATTCTAAATAAAATTATTAATATTTATAATAATATATTACCGTAATATAAAAATAAGAATAATGGAATAATAAATCAACACGAATAAATTATTCACCTCATAAAACCTCATAAAACACAATTCATCCCAATTAACTCTACAAAAACTACCATTCGCCCTCGAATCACTCCCCAATCTAAACCATTTTCGACAATCAGTCGCAAATAGAATCTGCCAATCGGCAAAAGGAAGGTCTGGTCCTCGATTCTCCGTTCCAAATATTTACAGGCAAGTTTGGAGACGGGCAGAGGGGTGCGGATTTGTGCGTGGAACGAGAGCAAGCTGCCTTATCAGACCGTTCATCCTCCATATGGGGATTGGTCGTCGCTTTTATGCGACGTTTTCCTCGTCTACCAGCCGGCACACGTACGTGTTTCCACGGGAACGACAGTTTCGTCGAAGTTTTGCCTCTGCTGGCCCGGAGATTTTTCGTCGGGATAAGTGAAGGGTCTTATCGAGAAAGGCGAGAGTTGGTAACAACTTGGACGATATTATCGCCGATCTGACGGGATGCGAACGATTCCATTGGTCGACGATACGGCTTGTTTTTTTTTCGTCACGCTGAACGATGGTCAGTATTCTTATCAAAGATTTCGTCTCTATCGTGTTTAATAGATCTTTGTCGCGAATATATCGCTGTATTAAATATAAAATATTCTTTGATGTATGTTCAAACGAAGTTACGATAAAGTCTCAAGATAAATGCTTTGTCAAAGAATAATTCGAACAGTACTTTGTCAAATAATTCGTCAATACGTAACATTTACTACCGTAATAACATCAAAGAACGAAGGAAACATACCGATAACCTCGATTCCTTTGATCCGCGCCCAGACACAAAGCACACATTCGCTTCACTCGTCGCGAGAACGTCCCTCAGGCTGTTGAAGACAGTCAACAAGGGCTTAGACATTTTCCAAGAGTCGTCCCCGCTCGTTTATCACGACCAAACTGAGCGTAACACTCTCGAGTCGTTGAGAAGTTTCTCTCTGCGTGCAATTTTTCGCGAGAACGGATCCGAGACGTCGACGCACGCACGTAAAAATACGAAGAATCGAAGGCAATCGTATGCTCGCGCTCACCCCTCGGGGGATTTCTGTCCTAGTGGCGTCGATAGATCGCACTCCGATACTCTCGAGACCGTCTCACGCGATATTTTCCTCGAAGATAAACCATACTAGACGCAGAATTTTTTTATGCAAATTTTTACATATCTTTTAAATCTTTTCAAACGAATATTTTCCATTTTTCTATTTTTCGTTTGTCCGAGTTGTTTACTTTACAATACTCAGCAAAGCTTTTAGAAGTTAACCGATGAAATTTCTTTGACTATTGGCCTTAACTGTCAGCAATGAAATGGAAACCTTGCAATAAAAACTTTTTCCCTCCAGAATGGGCCGTGGCTCGGAGATATGAAAAGGCACAAAGCGTTGGTATCGGATCAATCGAGTTTGATTTTTTTCGAGGGCGTGCTCACGGCTAAATTTCCATGCCGGTATCCTCACAGGATTTTGTTTCCGCGAATTCTTTCGTACCGGCTTTTCTCCCGCGGGAAATCGTGCAGAAAAATCAGCGAGTGGCCGCGATTTCAAGAACGTCACCAAGGGAGACTGAAATTGCCGGACAGGGGTGGTTTGTCGTCACTGAGAATAATTACTCGTCGAACAGGAGAAGCGGAATAAAAAGTACCAAGAGGAAAAAGCGGAGGAATATCGATAAAGAAAGAAAAGGAGAAAAAAAAGGAAACGGGAAAGGGCAATGTTTGTTGCGAGTATTTTTATCGAGCGGAATTTTTCTAGATCGACACGCTCGTTTATTAAAAACGCCGACGTTAATAGACGAACCAATTTCAACGAACTGAAGACTAAGTTAATTAATGAAGCTCCGCTTTCGTGTTCATTTTATGCTTTACGTCTTCTTTTAAGTAGAACGATGTTGTTCGTTTTAAACGAAGTTTTATGTAATTACAGTAACGTTATAACGGATGGGCTACAAACGAGTGATGTTGCTATCTTTGACGAGGAATACTCGTAAGCGCATTTATGGAGGTGTTACGAAGGTTTCTTTGTCTTTTTGTCGATGTCAGTTCCCTTATCCTGCTTTCGTGCACAGTGTTTTATAATATGTGGGATACGTTTCAGCAACGTACGAACGAAACAAAGCTGTGAAAACAGTTAGATAAACACGCGTTCTGGTGTACTTTGTTCTCGAGTTATATCGTTGCATCGCGAATAGTCGACTGTTGGCGACTTTCAAATGGACTGGATAATAACGCGTACGTGAGTATAATTTAGCGAATGATTTGCGTGTAGACTCTCGAACCTGCATTCTTCATTCCTTTTCACAAGATATACCAATTTATCAACATATACCAAGAATTACTTAACCTCTTAATTATTGGCAACGAAAACACTACTACGAAACCACTAGAGTCAGGGAAAACCCCAGATGAAGATACTCACCGGCCGCGTGCATAGATTCGACACTCGAAAGTTTGCGATACGTCAGTGCCAGAAGGAACTTGGACTATCTCGTTCGTTTTTATTAAAATTCAAAATTTTCCTGGCTGTAGAATTTAAATAGTACATGGCAACGATACGTATACAAACGTAAACTGTAAAATAGCAGAGACGTCATGTCCCTGTCATAAATCCTGCTTAAACTAATTGCTACCGCCTTAAGATATAAGTTAGGGAATATTAGCGAAGTGAACCGTAAAATTGAAATTTTTACAGACAAGAGATAAAATTATCTGTAATATAACGTTAGTAATAATAGCACGTGTTGATCAGGTATACACGATGGTTATGTTATCCAAATAGAAAAGAGGGAATCAAGAATGATCTTATTCAACATCAGTTATGTTCGTTTAACTTCGCTAGCAACAGTATACACAATACAACTACGTAATAGTACAAGTTATACAATAGCAAATTGTACTATTACGCGTTATAAAATAGTAAGTTCGAATAGGCGGAAAGAACAATGTGATGTAACGATGTAGATAAAGCTCGATTCTTGAGAGCACGTGTCTGACCAGTAACGTTCCACGACTACTGCGAGTCAGACGACAGTAATTGCGAGGCGTGGCGCTTTATGGTGGTCTGTTTTACGACCGGCCATCTGCATACCCTTGCATCCGGCTCTTAACGACAGTAGTGTTTTTCCTGACATTCCGGGAACCGACTTGCCGAATCCTAAATTTTGTCCCATGGGTTTATAAAATAATAATATTACGCTTCAGTGAAATTAAATCTTATTATGCAAATGCAGAGGATTAAACAAAGAGAGAAGAAGATAGGACGGCGAAAATTTTTTAACGACTCAGAAGTCCAAGAACTGAATTCGTTACACTCCTTATTGTTTGATATTTTAAAATATCCTAAGCTTGCATCACGTTTCTATTTACATTCTTATCTGATATTTAAACGCGAATAAAAATACGAGAAGGTTGTTTATACTTGGGGAAAAAATATAAACAGTTGCATCAGATTTTGCTTACCAGCAAGCTTTCAGGAAGTTTAAGCTCACATACGACCGGCTTAATGTCCCGTACAGTTATAAATTCAGCTCGATCGTGTTACAAATATCGGTAATGACGGTTGGCGAGTGTATGGCCGTAGATAAACACGCGAGCAGCTTCCATCTGAAAGGGTCTCTATCTGAGGGTCCAGCCGAACGAACTGGCTCGTAAATTTCGTCTGGAATTCGAGGGAGAAAAATCTGGAGCCGTGGTATCCTCTGTGGACCTGGTCGAAGATTAAGGTTCTTTCGATCGCGACACAGATCGAGGAAAAACAGAACAAAAATATAAACTACATTTTACTATGATTCGAGAAATGTTTCCGTTAAAGGATAGTTATCAACGTGGAAAGAATTTCCGAGTTTTCGAAGCACCCGACAACTTCGCGTGTATTTTTAAATCGAGTTTCTACGTAGCAAATTTTACGAGGATTCAATTACATACGAAAACCGGAATCGTTCGGCGCTAAGGATATTATTCAAAGTTGAATGTCTCCAGGAATCTTAGATGGCTGGTGGAAGTCGGCGAACTTCTTAACATATGAAATAGAGTCGTAAATCTCACAATACCTCGGAATTTTTACGCGCCACGTTTATATCCTTCTTATTCTGCACACAGTTTCTCACATTATTCTGCTTTAAACATTCCTAACCATCATCGCGTCGTTCTATGCCATAAATACGTTTGACCTGTTTTACTGTACGAGATGAAAATAATTTTTCCCTTATCGAAAAAACTTTCTTCTACTCTAGTATCGAAGAATGCTATACATATTACGATATAATATGCTGTTGATCGATATCCATGTACATACGATCAACGCGCATATGTATTAATCATCGAATTATCGAAGAACTCTGTAGTATCAAAAGATCTGGTAAAAATCTGAAATCTGTGAAACTGTTCAAATTCGAAAGAAACGAGCGTGCTGCTTTTGAAGAAACGAAGAGAAAACAGCGGTCCCAGATTGGCTGGCTGCGTACGTAATTGTAAATAACGGTTCGGTGTTATTCGCAAGTTTTATCTCGAGGCGTTTCCGCGGAAAGCGTTGCGGCAATTGCCGCGAAGCTCTATGCGAAAAGTTTCGACGTTCAAGCGCAGCCACTCGCTTCGTTTCCCCGTGCCTTATCTTCATTACGGCCGGTGGATATTAGGCAGCGAACTCCAGTCCTGGATAAATAAAGCATAAGGGAGGGACGGAGAACTTAAAGAGGGTGGTACGTAGAACGCGTCGTGCAGCACGATAAAAAATATATTCGTGTCCCGGTGAAAAATACGTCGGGAATGCCGGACGCTTGTCGTTCGTCTACGTTCGCATGCTAAAGGGAAAACACTTTTAATCACCATGAACACTCGTGATGAAAGTTTTATGTTCTAAATGCGAACCAAGCTTGAAAAGTTGTTGCTCTGCTTAACGACTCGTAACACGATACCTTTTACTTCGTATTTCGTTTCATTTAAATTGTTTTTTTATCTACGCGTACCGAGTAGTTTATGCCATCAATGGCTTCCGACAGTTAGAAATAGTAAAATTTCCATTAGAAGAGGAAAATTTTACATCGACGTTTCTTTATAACGACTAGGTATATCCGTAAAGGCATTCATGAGCTTTTTTACTGTTATTTTGTACGAGTATTATTGGCTTCGTATGACTGCAAATTTTTATGAACATACGTACGTAAAGAAACGAGATCTAAATAGAGATTTGTTTCGTACTCTAAAATAAATTGTAACAGACATTTTAGATATTCCCTGTACTTTTGCGTATGTATATACATCCTGTACATTTTGGCGCGTTCAAATTTTCTATGGTTGCATAAATGTCCGCAATTTGAAGCAAATAAAATCCATCGGGTTCTGTGTAAAAACCGACATCCGCAATTGTCGAGTAGATTAACGCGATCAAAAATCTTTTACAGCCTATAAGGAAACGATGGCACGAGCGTTGGCCGCAAACGTCTAATTCGCCGTCTCACCTGCGCGCCCGTAGAAACTCCCACGGCGTGCTTTACAATTCAATCGTCGTCTCTCGTCGCTTTTACTGTCGTTTCGATCGGCGTATTGCGATGGAAATAAAGATAGTCCCACCCCGAGGAAGGGGAGGATTAAACATTGACGATAAGCCACTCGCGCGGAACAAGAGGAAAACGTCCTCGAGGGAAGCTTCTCGCGTTGGCGATGAAGGGAGCAACCAGGTAAAGAAAGGGCTGTGCTTATCGTCGAGTCAAAAGGATGAACAGAGAGCTGACCGAAAAGGAAAAGAGAAAGCACGACGTCCGTGGAACGTGGATACTCGATGGACGCGCACGAACGACGCGGAGAATCGGGACAAACGACGGACAAAAGGTATACGCTTCGGCCATATAGCGCCGGGTGAAAACGTTTGTCGAGGCACGTACGATTCTGTTCGCTGGCAGACGAAAAACCGATAACAACGCCTCTCCGCGGGGGCGATGGTGGGTGGAAGACTGACAGAAATTGAAGCAACCGCCTCGTAGACAGGTGGACGGACAGTCTTAGTCGCGGGGGTTGAAAGTATCTTGCTTTCGTTATCGTTCCACTCGCGTTTTCGGTGAGTGGCTGTTTCTTGGGAAAGGGAATTTTCGTGGCAATTTTTTCGATAAAAAATCATTTCGATGATATTTCGACGTTGACGTTCCTTTGTATCTTTTTTTTTTACAATTATTGAAGGAATGGTATTAACGAGAATGGTATTAACGTTAATAATCGAAGAATTGTATAGAATTTTAGAATTGTATATATGGAAAATATTACGTATATTGTTAAATATATTAAAAACGTATGAAACGTTAAATTCTGGGAGATGTTTATGGACTGCAAAGCAGCGCGTATTCGTTGGTTGCTCATAACGATTGCAAGTAAATTAAAGGGAATGAAGAGACACTGCGAAGTTGAATATAATGGTGTCTTTTGTCGTTTGAGATTGAACCTTCACTCGCTTCTCTAATTGTGCCATTTACATCTTCGTTTCATGAAAATACCATTCATTTTGATATGTTCTGTAATATGTTTTAATAGAGGATATTACGTGGAATAATTTAAGCACGAGTTATAGTATTTCCACGAATCTCTCAGAACTTTATCTCCTAATTATCATTTGAATCATCTTTCCTCAAAGACGCGCCATAACTGAATATACCGTAGATGTTTAGCCTAGATGGAACACGCTTCGAGACGTTTCAACGTTTCTTGTTAACAGCTTAGATTCGCAATTACCATTTGAATATCTATTTTTTGAAGTCTGTCTGCCGTCAGAAGTCTTATCTTAAAATCTTCCTTCTATTACCTTTCTTATCCTCGAAAAAATTAAATTGCCATCGAAAATTATTCCAGTTTCAAAGTTCAACGTTCGAGCGCACGAACGTTGTTCGCTCTTAATTTTAATTAACGCGTTTGTTACTTATTTGAGGCACTTCGTTAGAGAATCAATCAACGAGATCGAATCGCGGGCTTCAAAAGGAAGTGCAGAAGATTACCAGGCGTCCTTGTTGAAAACCATGAAAGTGAGGTACAGTTTCCGACAAAGGGTCAGAAGGCAATACTGAAAAAAAACTGAAAAGCTAGGAACAACCAATACGCATAATGCCTATCGATCGAGAGGGTATCGTTTTTCAGACGAGATGAGCCCACGTCCATAGCCGGCCGACGAATTGTTTCCTGGCTGTTATTGAAATATTACGGTCCTCCATTTACCCGTGAAACATCGAATTCCATCAATCTGTTGTCAAAATAGGAACGAATAAAAATAAAACACAATAGTCTTTTCAACTACAAAGTTCTCTCATCTTCCTATCAATTTTTCCCATTCTACGATTGAAGATTCTATTTCGATTTAATCGTACTCGTGATTATAAGATTCTCTTTGTTATCTTCTTCGTTCTAAAATACAAACATCGATAGAAACTAGGATGTTTTTCAGATACTACGAAATATATGAATATATGAGAAAAATTATTGCGTAATTCTAGTAAACTGTGAAATATGAAAAGTTACTCGCGACGAATGAAAGTTTCATCTGTAATAAAAATGACGAACCTTTGTATTTCGAGAGTTAATCTCTCTTGCTGGATAAAATTCTCAAGAAGAAAACAGAATTTTGCTCGACCACTCGGGGAATCAAACCGAATTGTCGGCAAAGGCGTACATAGCCGGGATGAGAAAGAAAGAAATCATCTACGATTAATTAAAACGCGCTTAAGCCCTGGCTAAGAGAGTTCCAGAGGTCGAGAGGCAGTCCAATTAATTGGAGCGATTCTTCGCCGCGTCACATGACAAATCCAGCCCCGAATCCCAGCCCATCGACCCAATCAATTGATTCTTTTTCCTCACGTCTTACTCTCCAAACCCGTTCCATTTCAACCTTTGCGCTCTATTTCTAATTCCATCGTAAGGGTTCCTTAACCTGTCCATCGTTTACACAGCAAAACACATCTGACATATGTGAAATTACTTCGAGACACAGCTGGTTATTAATTATTCAACTATTTAATAGGAAAATATACTTTCCTTTCTATTTCATAGCAATTTCCTAAATCGTTTCTAATGCTGTCAGTATTCCAGCAAGCACGTGGTATAAATTTGCACGAACATCTACTGTTTAATCGTTGAACAGATGTATACAAACTAAAGAAGAACGTAGCAATAACTGATATAATGTAAGAAAAGCTCCGTACAGCTTTAAAATTCGTAACTTCAATTTCCGATACTCGTTATCCCAGTAGAAACAGTTTCGATTACTTTCCAGCTTTCGTACACCGTGGAAAGTATTCAGCTAAGGATTTTGACAACGTTCCAAGCAAAATACCCTCGACGATGAATTTCAGCTCGTCCTTACGAGCTGCGTAAATATTGAAACGCGTCTGGGACCATTTTTGCGACAGGCTAGAGTTCTCGTGGAGCAGAGGGCAAATATAATTTCCCGATTATCTTTGATCGATACGATTTCCAACGGGACACGGCTGCGCGATTGCTCGTTTTTCATCCAGTAACTTGCAGACTGACTGGCGATGAGTCGGAATTAAAGCTTTCGAAAGATCAACGAAAGGGACGGTAAACGGGTGAAAATCGTCGGATGGGCGGGGTTACGAGTTTCTTGGCGTGGCGAGTAACGAGGAAAGACGGAGGAACGTCGATCGACACGAGAGGCCACGAGCGGGAACAAATTCGTAGGGATGAGACGGAACCGCGAAACTCGATCCATCGGGATAAGGATTCGACTAAACTTGAAGCCAGGCGTTGGGCTATTAATAAAAAATTAAGAAACTCGAGAGAACGGAAGTAGCCCTTGCGAAACTTGGCCACGATGGACCGGAACCGAGTTAACCGCGGTCAACCTCGGCCACTTATCTTGAAAATTATTGGAGAACCGTGAGGAAGTTGGAGTAACGGTGTGTCTCAGGGGGATGAGCCGGGCACGGGGTGGTTCTGGGAGTAAAATGGAGTGGAATACGGAAATGGGTCAGATGAGTTTATTCCTCGTTGTGCTGGTCGACGAGCTGATCGGTGTGTAGAACCGTTGAGAGAGCGTCGATAATCGAGGGACGCATGTTTAGTTTCATAAGTCTGTAAATTGAAAAACATAGAAACATTGGCCTTTTATATTTACCTTAGAATTTAGCATTATTAGTTTTATCATCGTAATTGACGAGGTTGCAGTATTTGAACAATAAAGAGCCAAAATGTTTGTTGAATCTTCAAAGATTAATGGATGTTTAAATTAATGATCGAGTAGAACAGTTTTGTTTGGAAAGTGGATTATCAAGAGGAATTAGGTGTATTTGCTCGTAGGTCGGAAGATCTGGTTACGTAAGCAGTTTTACGTACGCAGAACTGCATTGCAGTATAATTTCCCGGGTATTCTTATTAAGTTCGCCGAAATTCGGCAAAACTGAATTTTTTCCTCTCGTACATTTCAGCGATGCGGAAAATGTTCAATTAGGATACTTATGTACGTGCATAAGTACACCGGTTCTTCTCATAAAGGGTTAGTAAATATTAAGGATCTAGAACTATCTGTGTAATACTCGAAAATTGGGTGCTAATACCGTAGAATTAATAATATCTGTCCGAATAGCCCATTAATAATGGTATATCGTAAAACCTTCATAATTCTTCGTCAGCTAAACTCTCGGAACACTTGACTCTAAATCCAAATTTCATTAGTTCATGTCTCGCTAATCTAAAATTTATTTTCATCCATACTTCCTCGTTGCATAATACCTAATCATGCTGTTCAATATTCCTAGAATGTTGCTCTAATTTTGTAATAGTATTTCTAATTATGAAAATAAAAGTATAGCCATAAACGATCATAAATATCAGTCTAAATGCCCAATATCGTAATAAAACCTTAAAAAAGAAGGACTTCCGTGTTAAAGCAAATGCAATTCTTCCATCCAATGGGAGAATGATGCAATTGAGAATTCGTTCTAAGGTCCAGGAAATAAGTCTCTAACTCTGAGAAAACGTAGTTTCTTCGTTCATTTCCTGTCAGTAAGATGTTTCAAACTATCCTTCCACCTTTGGAATTAACATTCTCACCTCCGTATAACTGTCAGAATTAGGTTTAGAGCGTTACTTTATCATAAAACGGTGTTGATGCGAAAATACTGAGTGTAGGTCTTAGAAGATAGGAAACTATAGTGTGAAGGAGACGTGAATATTAAATGGCCGCTCGTAGACGGGCCATATTGCAGGACTGTACATTATTACAAGCCGTGGCATGCTCGCGTCTGTTCGCATTCCAGCAGCAATGCAACAAGGGACACAGGATCACTGGGCGGCGTTATCGCGGAAAATAAGCAAGCTCGATGGAGCGGGGCACGTTCGCGATGACAGATAGCGCGGCGCGTGAACTTCCGCTGCGTAATATCATCCCCGTGGACGTTGAAATATTTTGGAACTGGTTGGTGATATCCTCGTCGCTATTCGGTGCTTATTAATTCCGAATTAATGTAACGTTTATTAAGGGTTTTAACCACGAGCCCAGGGTAATTTCGTCATCTGTTAATAAGTGATAACATCGATACCCAAAGACACAAATCACGATCCGTATTCCCATTTGCTATAATACACATTTGTGTACATGTACGTATGTACGCGGAGGTGCAATAGCGGTTCGTTTACGTTAACGAATTTTGCCCGGCGACGAATCCAACGCGAACAAACCGGAAGAGTAGAGGGGAAACTGCAGCGGCAGCCGGATCTCCGGTTACCCTCATAAGTTATTTACGGTATTCGAAATTAGATCCCGTAAAGTATGCCCGGGTAATTTAGCTCGGAAAGGAAGCATCGCGCGTCCCGTTTTTATCGCCGAATTTCCCACAGAATTCTCCGGCCAGGCCCTTCACCCGCCCTTAAGCGCGAGCTATAACCGTAAAGTTGTTTACGCGGATAAAAACAGTCCCATTCATAGAGTGGAAGGAAAAGAGAAAGAAACGAGCCTACTTTTCTTCATGGTGATGATTGCGCATCTGATCATTTGCTCCTCTTTATCGCGTTAATAAATGGAAAGAAGTGTTCTGAGTTTATTTCCATCTGGCCTATGTGTTTAAATCTTTAGGCGCTATAAAATGTAACCCATTTCTCGTTGAGTTTTATTTATACTATTTCTGCGTTTTAACTATTTGCAATTTTCTTCGTTGTATATATTTTTCGAATCTTTCCAATTTTTATCTCAGCATACTTAAATGGACTCTAAATGTACATTTGGCACAATTGTACTCGGACAGAAATCAGACACCGAAATCGATTAACATTTCGCTATGAAATTGAGGAAATTACGTACGCGTACACAGCGATCTACGAAGTATTCGAAAGAAGCAACAAAAATCCATCGTCATGACGATTCTCGACCGGAGAAGTCGGCAATCGATCGCAGGCGCTTCAAAAATATTGAAATTCAAATGGATTCTCGAGGCTCGCCTTCTTCCCTCCGTTACACACAAGGAAGAACGTTTCTTGGTCGCCAACAGAGGTGCAGAAGGGAACGAAAGGAGAAAGGAACATGTCATGAGGAGTATGCTTAATAACACCCCACCCCAAGTCAGAATTTTAAGCAGCCACTCTGTCGTATCCCGACGAGATCGTCCGAGGAAATTGCCAGCCAAAATGAAACCCTTCACGAACTCGACCCACAGGAAACTGGCTAGCTATGGGGGTTCGTCAGCTCGTCGATTCCTCCCTTTTCTTTCCTTTTTGGTGTTATAGGAGAATCGATGTGGGAGAACATCAGATAGTAGCGAATTAGTTTTTTTAACCGACGTAATATTTTCTTAATCGCTAATAATATCGTAAAAGTGGAAAATTGCGGCAAGATTTTTATTTGATAAATATGAACGCAAATGCCAAGGGTTACACTTAAAAATTGTATTCAGATAAAACAATAATAATCGTAACGTCAAAATGAGTCTCGCTCTAGATCTTTTTAAGAGATCGCATATAACACGCAAAAATATTAAAGATCCAAAATATTGTACTCGTTGCTGATCGATGCTCGTTAGATAAAAACAAATCTCCGTTTAGGTTCCACCTTTTTTTTAATTGCGTGCTGTAAGTAGCAACTTACGACGCTTTATATCACACCCTAACGATCAAATTCGCTAAAATTCCAATCTTATTAATGTTACGCAAGATACACCGCAAAACATCGTTCGTCAAAAACTAAGGTAGAATTTCTAGTTCGAAACATGGTATCAGAGACAGCTGACCCAATCGATAGGATCTTTCAGCGAATTCTACTTAACTCTCTCGTAGCTCCGGAGAACGGTTACTCTCGCTCAACCCTACTCTTTCCCTACCCCCATCTAAATCCTGTTATCGGCGTGTCGTTGCGCGTTATCGGCGCGATTGTGCAGCCCGAAAGCCCCGTTTCACGATAGATTACTATAGGTCGTTGCTGGACGTTAGGCCAGCTACGGTCAGGCATGAATTACGGCTTATGCCACGTCGGATCCCATTTCTAAAATCGGCGCGCGAACGAGTAAGGCCTATAGAAATAACGACGACGACGATCGTCGTCTCCCAAAACCAACATACGTATATACTTTGATATCCAAGGATATTGATTTTTGGACGCCAACAGTCGCTTCGGTTCGGGTCATTTTCCTCGATTCTGGATGTTTCTGAAGGGATAAGGGAGTAATACAGAGGAGAAGGACGAAGGATGGTCATGAGAGGAAAAACTGCTGCTTCATATCGACGGAGATTGATCCAAAGTGAAGAAACGGGATTCTCTCTCTCTCTCTCTCTCTCTCTCTGTCTTTCTCTCTGGGTTTCGATATCGATATCTTGATAAGGTTTCTGGGATTGCGAGAGTCCAGTATGATTCTTATTGGGATTGGAAATTTCAAGTGTGGCAGGGTTAATTTTGGAAGAGATGGAGCGGTGGTGTGAATGATGAAGTAGTAAGAGAAAAAAAATGGAAAGAGTTGAGTATCTTTTTTCTTTTCTGCAATGATGGTCGATTGAGTCGAAATGAAAATTCACAGGCTTGTAATTAGGGATATAATTAAGGAAGAAAGTATACGTCTTTACTGAATCGTAAACTAGGTCGTTGTGAAAGTCTGAATACTCCAATTAACACTTCCGCGGCCGTAATTTGTTCGTTTCCTTGATACTGAAAGCCGCTTGAGAGAGCAAGTCCGAAACTGGGTGAGACTGTCGTTAACGTAAAAATTACGTGTTGTGGTATTTCATTTTAGGATGTTGTATGTTAAGAAATAATTGTGTATTAGTATAGGATAGAGAGGGAGAAGATGATAAATAGATGTATGATAATATTAACGAAAAACTTTGATTTACATAATTCGATACTATCCACTTACTGCTATTAAATATCGGCTAAGGTATCCGGCTGCAATATCATCGCTCAAACATATCACGTGTCATTTAAGCAGCTTAAGACGAAGACAGTACATTCGCCTGTTGTAATCCATCAATCAGACTGCAATCATGTAACGCAGAAACCTGCAGCTTTAACCCCTTAATATACAACTACGGGCATAGCCCGTAGCGCGATGATCGGACCAAACGTAAATATTATGGACATAACCGGTACGATAATCGGGCCAAATATAATATGTAATATAATATATAATAGCTTGTTTACGTTTTCGGCCCAAAATTCTCGAACGTAAATCGTAGGTTGAGGGGTTAAACTCGTCTTTGCCTATCCAGAGAATAATGTTTGACATTTAACCATTGCGCCCAGTCGAATCTCGCCACAACACTATAAGATTATTAGGGAATCATTAATCATACTATTGTTACACCAGTCAATTCAGCTAATGGATTGTTCGGAAGGTAATTTTATTTTTTTTTTACATGAAAATAAAAGACGATTTTTTAATAGAAGGAAATAGCTTCACTCAGTTATGTAAATTCAATCTCACAGCAATTTCTCGTGCTGTCAAGCGACGATTTGCTTCCACCGATGACTTCATTTGGTCTTCGTCACTGGCCTTCCAGCACGCGACGCATCTTTGAGATCAAAATTGCCAGAACGAAATTTCGAAAACCAATTCTGTCACTGGCGTTCAGTCAACACATCCTCACCATACACGTCACACAATTTTTTCTCGCTTGCACTGCGTTTTTACCTTTACAGTAATAAAAGAGCAAAAGTCAGAAAAGTTCACTTTGCTTTCCCATTTTTGCTTCGACAACAAACAAAAATGGCTTGTCAGATTCAGAAACAAGTTTTCCTTGAAGCGTCAGTAGTCAAAATGTAATATGCAATCATCCTATAGATTAGAACGAAATTGACTGTTTAAAAATACGTCTAACGATATCTAAACGAAAGAGACGAAATTACTTTCCGAACAACCCTATAACGTAACTTTATCAGATTCTAAACGTTGGATAGAAATATACAAATCTGCGGTTTATTACAATTTTCTTCTCAAGCAAACGAATAAAATTCTTATTACGAAAACTTCATACGTTGCAAGTCTTCGCAACCTTTTTGTTTTTTCCGGTGCACGCTATATAAATCGAACGAGTCGTGAAACGCCGTATCGAGAAACGATCGTCAGTCGATTTCATAGTCTACGAATACGTGGCGAGACGCGTCAGACCACCGCCAGCTAAAATATCCTGATCTATTATTGGTTTATCAGCTAGATCCCGCTACGTGTCTAGCCTGTTACAGTCGATTATCGTAAATCGTTACAATACGTCAGTCATGTTGCGACAGCGCGGGGGACAATAATTCTCAGTTGACAATCTAATCCCGGATAGCAAACCGATGCGGATGTAATTTAATGGCGAAACAAGTCGACCGTACGTCAACTGCTGATTGAGAAGAGGAGTCTCGTACGAAGATAACAGGCGTCAACGTCGAACAAGGCTTGACGAACCAGACGTTCAAACAATTTCGACTCGTCAAAATCCAACGTGAACGATCGATTTTGTGCCCTCCTTTCGTGACAGACAACCCTTTTTTTCCTCGGTCCTTTTTTTATTTGTTTGTTCTGAAATCCACGCTCGTTGAATCTTTCACAATTCCTTTCTTTGGGTTTTTATACACTTTTTATGTTTTCTTTCACGTGATGTTACAGGAAATTTTCAAAATTCGAAATATCAATCTTTCAAATATTCTAAAATAATCTGCAACACATCGTCCGCATTATCTATAACTTCGCTTTCGATTTTATCCAAACGTCACTCATCGACATTCGGAGTGACTACTAACACGATGGAAACCTGATGGTCGTGAAAGTTCGAAATCTGTAAAAATCAGGATATACGCGATATTTCGAAAATTTAACAAATACATCGCGTTTATCAAACTTGATCGATCTAACCAACATTTCCCGAGCAAAAAGAAATTACAATCTCCGCGTTGAAACGGACGTCTCAGCGATCAGCCTTCGCGCTATCGAACTTGCCACTCGAGCGAGCGACAAAAAATCTCAGCTTCGCCCTGAGAAAATTCAAATAGCCACCCTATCCGTGTTGCAAATGAAATCTCGCGAGTTGCCGTGTGTCGTCGACGAAGTCACCGAGCGGGAACGAGCGTAAGAAAAGAAGAAACTGGGAACGGGAGCAAAAGGGTGGAAAGAGTGAAAGAGAGAGAGAGAGAGAGAAAGATAGAGAGTCACGGAAAACTCAGCGTACAGGGTGTTGTACGAGAAAGCGGTTCGGTTGAAATGTCGGAGGTGGTGGCAGCTCGACGTGAAACTTTTCAACGAGTTGCTTCGTCTCTCTGATGCTTTTACACGCGGTGGCCTCGCAGACACACGGACCCAAGAGAATGTTCTCTCTCTCTCTCTCTTTTTCTGTTCGTTTGAAACACGACTAAGAATCGTTCGTCGCGTCAAAGTGATCCTTCTATCCTTGGCTGATATCTTCTACTAGTCGTAGATATATAGACACGCCAGTCATTTTATCGGAACGCAGTTTCTTTCTCGAAGATTCCGCAACTTCCTTCGCGAGTTTCCGATTCCCAGCGTTTCGTCGAACGTGACCACTTAAGCATCGTGAAAATGGAACCAGAAGGTAGGTGGGAAAGGGTGCGAGAGGCAGAGGGTAGTTTTTCCACGAGGAATCCTTGAGAACACCGGTGGTTCGACGGATCGATGAATTATGGAGAATTGCGGGACGGGAGGGTGGAATAGGGTAACCGGTTCGATTCGTTAACGGATGGTCGATGGTTATGGAAGGCGAGAAGTTTTAATGGGATTCGAGGAAACTTAATCTACTTTCGCGTGTGTAAAATGAAATTTCTTGTGAAATCGAGGGTAACTGGCATGAAAAAAAACCTTGTAGAATTTGAAAGCAATCGGGAAATGTATATGAAGGTTACAAGACGTTAGTGTTAACATAATAAGTAATTGACTGTTGAAACAATTTCGTGACCATTGTGAACAGTATGTTTGCGATAAATATATGGTAACTTGTAAAGTACTGTTCTTATCGATCCAATGTTGGTTCTGAAGAAATAGGTTCTTGCTAGGAATCGAATGTTTAGCATAACGTGACGTTTTAGTGGATATAGATTGGCCTGGATGGACGCGTGTAGGTGGACGAGGAATAATAGATGATTGCGGTAGTAGATACGCCTGATCGTAGAGCTTTCCGCTTATATTGGATTACATCAAGAGTCCGCGATGGATCAATGGGTGATCGATTACAATTCCACCAAGCTGCAGACCAATAATCGATCCAATTTTCTCTAGACTCAATTTAGATGGGCTTCGGGCGAAATTGTGCTGTTCGGTCTACGTACTTGTAAGATTTCAGACTATACAAGTTTAGATTACATAGATTATATAGGATTATGCTGAGATTTAGATTATGTAGATATAGAACTATACGTAAATTTAGATTAGACGAGTTCACGTACTTGCAAGCCACCCTAATCGCTTTGAAATTCGTCGATGAATAGAACGCAAAGGAACGATTAATATTTCCTTTGTAAAATCTCTCGAAATAAAATATAAAGATAAATTCTCGACAATTTAGGTATTCAAACTTTTAACTATTAATATCTTCCAAGTTACAACTTATTCTCTCAAACATTTGCCAAATACACGAACGTTCTATCGAGAACGATGGAAAGAGATGTTTCGAAAGTGCTTCGAGTTAAACTCCGACCTCTACGCAACTTGCAACCCCTCCCAGGAGAAACGGAACGTTCCCTCGCCACCCTGTAATATCCAGAAACGTTTAGGAGCAGACAGAAGCGAGTTCTTGATCGTTGCTCGTTGAAATGGTCGTGAAGCCGCTTATTTACATAGATATCCGGCCTGGCGAGGATGGGGTGCGCGGATTAAGGTCGCCGTCGCCTCGCATCGCCGTTTCCAACCGTATCCATTGCTCCCTTGTCGCGGTAGTGATCCATCGCAACCGTTTGAAACAAGCAGAAAAGAAATGGAAGAAACGAGAACGAAGCCTGGTAACAAAAAATTCCTGCGTACAGAAAACACGTGGAATTGGGGAAAGTCAACGCGACAAGCTTTCGTGATACCGGATGTCGTTATAAAAAAATAATTTGGTCTGGTTGATACGTGGGTTTTGTTTGATAGAAACCGTTCCGTAGAGCGCTATGGAAATTGTTTGGTTTCCCTCGCAAGTTGCTCGCGTTTCATCCCCTTGCAAGATGAATATTTTATTCACCAGGTTCGAAATCGTGGACGGAGGTGTGAATTAGATGGTGCAATTGAGATTATTTTGACCACAATGGTTTCCCATCGTAGCAAAGTCGTGGGTTTGGAATTGTAGGTTGGGTAATGTGGCTTGCGCGAGGGGTAGTTGTGAATTGTAATTTATATTTCAAAATGTGAGTTACACCGCGGAGAAGCTGTTTTTATCGGGAACGTAATGGAAAAAAACGAGGTGAATTTTATGAAGGTATTTCTTTAAACGGAATTTGTCTGGCTACGTACTGGTCTATTATACTAGTTGTCACGAGTAATTTACCTAGTCACATTAACATTAAAATTCTCGGATTAACTGTCATAAGCAATTGCCTAATTGGGATTGTCGGAATGCTATTCTAATTAGAACCATGATTGTAGTCACTTTCTTTGCATATGATCTTTTCGATTTGATGTACGTTTTAACAAATGTTGCTAAATATTTCTCTTTGGTTGGTATGGAATTACGGTCGTTAATCCGTTTCATTGATTCCATTATTATTATTAGCGGATGGTTGGATATATCGATAGATGTAAGATACGTTGCAGATACAAAATTAATAATCAGTTTTATATTTAATGTCTCAAAGCTGAAATAACGCATTTTATTTCGAATTCTGTACAAAGGGAACTAATATTAAATTACAGCGAAATAATGATTTTAAATGGTTACAAGGATAATTTATTCCGATAAAACTTATCAATCTGATGTCCTTTCTTCTCATTTTCATTCACGCTTTGCCATATTTCGTATAAATTAAAATTCCTATCACAATTCTTTTATGAAATACCAACTCAGGTATCAAATTTCTGTATTCCAAAGAAAATCTGACAATTCACCGGGCGTTAAATTCATATCGCTATTTATTAACAGATAGATTACAAGTAAAAGTATCTAAAATTTTCTATGTACATTTCGTATCGTGACAATGGCTGTTAAGCCATTAAAATATACAAGTTCACCGAGCATCAAACTACGAAGAACGATAATAATATCAAAGAAACTAGGAAAAAAGAAGGACAAAGGTTATCAAGAATAACCTGGTCCAGTATTTTAATAAATCCATTTGCGCGAGCTTCCACGTCTCTAAATCTCTTAAACGAATTTCGTCCGCGTCTTTCCCAAATCACTTGTCTGTAAGACAAACGCAAAAGCGGGAACCAAAAACGTTTCCACAAAACAGAAGCAATTAATTCCGAGCGAAACCACCGACACCCTATTCTCTTGCAACGCAATCTTCTTGTGTTCGAAGAAACCCTAGTATAAACGTTGTTTCGAGCAGCTCACCTTCAGTAAACCGGAAACAAACTGTAGTCGAATTCTCGCGACAACCCGTCACCTCTTAACGGCGGAAGATTCATTTTGACAAACAATGCAACGTGCTTGCGAGCTTGCAACCGGAAACTAGCGGACCTAAGAGCGTTTGGGATGTTGGTACGACGCCCGTGATCCGCAAACCGAGGAAAGCCGAGCGTCGTCGTCTCGTGTAAATCGCGAACGGTTCACGTGGTTGCTGGCAATCAGCGTGAGACACGAACCTGTACACACAGGCAAAGAGCGTGTGTGTATGTATGTGTGTGTGAGAGAGAGAGAGAGAGAGAGTCGTGTTTCCACCCCTGACTTCTCCCAATTATCTTCAATAACCGCGAACACGGAGACGAGACGAGAAGAGGGTTGGAGGAAGGTTGAGTAATCTTCTCACGTTTCAAGCGGCCTGCACCGATGCCGGAAATAAATGACTGCGCGACACGATGTAACCGCGCCCATTGTTTCCGCTGGAACAACTGGCGACCGAATATAGGGTGGCTCGACCGCGGTCCACGGTTGTGTCTCACGACGAACGGTATGGAACTATAAACAGGGTGACAGGCTGGTTCGAACGTTTGGATTGTATGGGTGATGTGTAGATATTGTGGGAGGAGATTGGAATTTACTGGATTTTAGAAGTTAGAGAACGAAGTTCACGAAGGGATTAACGAAAGGTGGTATTGGTCCCCATGTAAGAATTTTTCAACTATCATGATTGATATCGATTTTCGTTAGTAGTTAAAGAACGCGGGGGAAAAAAAGGATTTACAAGAATATTTCTTCTCCGAAGACGGGAGACGCGTCTATTGGAAAAGCTAAGCACGAAACGGCCAGAAATTGAAAATGTCTATAAAAATCTGCGAGCACGAACTTTAAAACGAGACTTAGAAAAGAGTTTTAGAACAGCGCGTTGAACAGGGTGACGTGTCTACAGCATACCTGCCACAGTATCTTACCGAAAAGAAAAAAGAAGAACTACATATACGAAAGAAAAGAAGTTTGGAGAAAAGATTGTGAGAAAGTTCACGGAACTAGAACGCAATAATTCATTCTCCGAATTGACACCCCTGTCTACACAACGTCAAACAAGAGAAAAATGCTGGTTTCCTTCCTTGGAGTTTCGTATACGGGTGGAAAGGGGTGAAAGCAAAGTCGAACAGGCTGCACTCGAGTTACCTTTGCCAGGAAGATCGGTGAAGAATTAATATTCCAGGATCGGCGGTACGAAGAAAAGCGTGCCGATATGGCTGGTAGTAGGCAGGAAGTTTACGCATTCACGTGGACGTGAATGCGACGGAAGTCGGGCGATAAAAGTGCCGACCAGAAAAGGAGGATATTCTTGCGGGGATGTGTTCCAATCTGACGCGGTTCTTTGTTTGACGAGAACGCCTCGAAAAGAGACACGAATGAACGCTCGTCAATGCGCCTAACCCCATGAATATCGCGCTGGAAATTTATCGACGTTGGTTCGACCTTCCATCCGCATTTTCACGCGCACGTTTCTGTGAGTACTATTCGAAGGATCGCACGCGTGAATTTTTGTTGTCAATCGTTTCTGATGCACGGATAGCCGACTATTCAACAAACGACGAACGTGGTTTCTTTCTCGTTTGTAAATTTCTCGAATGAAGCTTCCTGTTAAATTTCCAAAAAATTTCAAATCCTGAGAAGCAAATTTCTATTAAAAGATTAGTTCACAAGGATTTCGGTATCGTTGATAGATCTAGGAAGAAAATTGCAAATCGGCTCTGAATTTTCGACGAACCAACCACCGCGAAAATGGATGCGCACATATCGCGTCCGCGCGCAATTGGATTTCGTCTTCGCCGGCTGATAAACTCGCCCGATTGGAATAATTCCGCTGTACGTATCGTCGCGGTTGAATCCTATTAACCGTAAGAGGGTTGAGGGGGTTGACGCCGGTAACGTCGAGGGTGCAGTGTAAAACAGGTTTTTGCAGCGGCCAATAAGTCGCCGGCAAATTAAGCGGAAGGGGGAATTATCGGGCTACGAGTTCGGTAAGCTGGAGGTTCGATCGTGGTCGCTTGCTCCGACCGACGATCCGAGTTACCCCTTCTTTTTCCTGTCCCTACGGCTGACCAGGGAAATTGAACTGACTAGAATGGGTTTTCCAGTATGGATATGGGATCTTTGATAATTAAACGATAAAGTTTCCAAGCTGTTTACTCGTTTTTTCGCGTTAAATGTATGTTTCGTATTATGTAGACAAGGGATGAGTGTTTGCAGTATAGCTTGACCCTTTCATTATGGCTATCTTTGTTAAGTAACAGCGGTACAATACCACTGTACAAAGCGTATGCTTTATATCGACTCTTTACAATCGGTTTTTTCTCTTAGTTAAACTAATTAAATCTTTATGTAGATTTATGAAGTATAATGTTTCCTATAAAATTGTTTTACAAAAAGGTACTTTTAATATCGTACCTCCTCGAACGAAGTTCATAACTTTTCGAAATAGTCAAAGAATTACATTCATTTTATTCTTCGTACGTTACAATGAAACAAAGAAGTTTTTAAATTGATTGTGAAAATCCTTTTATTATATAATGAATCATACTTCATACGAGATACTTCTTCCGTTCGTATTAAGACAAATAATTCTTTGCTGCAGAAGTAGATTCGTGTTTGATCATACAATTATCAAGATGAATGAGAGCTTCGTTATCGACGAGATTCTACGATTTCTCGTTGTTTGATCACATTCTGCAAACAACGTGCAACGAGGATCGTCAGATACTGTGCAGGTAACTTTGCAGCCTTTTGTATCTCTTCCAAGGAGAATGACCCTGCCTCCGTCCAGACAACTCACGTCTACTATGTGTCGTGGCGCGCGCAAGTAGAACAACTCCGTATTCAATCAGGCATTCTTACGACACACGAAAGGCATGTATAAATTCAATCTGTCGCTCATTATACTTCCTTATTTGCATACAACGGTTACTATACCTCACTATTTGATTACGCTTGGAGGTTTTCTTACGTAATTTCTTCGTTCAAATTTCTTATTAAAGTTTATAAATCCTATACTTTACATCAGCTCTCGGAATTCTCGTTCATCTCTATATTTTCTGTAATTTATTTACATATACATTTCTCGTAAAAATAACTCACATATATGTAATATCTTGGACGGATTGCCTAAGAAATATCGGGTGAACTATAAACAATGTTGCGAGAAAGTCAAGCGCCGTCAAGCCAAAAGAGTCTGGGAACTTCAATGGACCGAGCAGCCCATCAATGTGTCGTCGGTCCTTCAGTCGAATAGTTACGCGGAAAAATGGCCTACGTGAATATAACCGTGGACAGTTACGGAACACGTATCATAGATGGTGGAGCTATGAGAAAAGACAAAGGGATGCCTTAATTCCCTTAGGAAAAGGACGAATTAATAGAGAGTCGTGAGTTGAAAGTCGAGTTGTGAGGAGTCGTTGGTTGAGAGTCGAGTTGTTATGAATTGTAAACTATTAGTTGTGAGTTGTAAATTATCCGTTTCGTTGTCTTAGTTATAAGACATTACTGTATTTAGTTTACGTTAAGTAATCATCGTTTTCTGTTTAATTCATTATAAATAGATCCATCTATCAATAAACTTATCATATAGGACAGAAATTATTGGAAACCCTAATTTCTAATATTTCTGAATAAATAAAACCCTATATATACTATTACAAAAATTTGTATTCGTTATCACGAAGTTTCGACTACTCTATTAAATATCTTTTATCCGCCACGAGACCGAACGACGCGACACGGTTGCTTCTTAATCGAGCCGTTACCCCCATAACTGGGATAAACGCTGAGCCGTGCAGCTGGCAATCCGGATTACTCGATTGTCAGGCTCGATTGGCCGAGCTGATTGAATTCCTAAGAATCGAGGTGCTTTCCCCTCCTCTTTGGGGGACTCGAAAAGCCGCGAGAAGCTTCGGCTCTTCCGAGCATCAAATAAAATATAACGAGCGGTGTCCGAAAGACGTTGCACGGAGCGATGAAATAGGAGTTGTTCGGCGAAAGGACCGACAACGAAGGAGCCTTTCGACGCCTCCACTTCCGGCCAACATCTTGTCGTTCGAGTGGACGATAAGTGTTTTCCTATCGACCGTTCCATTCGGATTTTAATGGGCCGACCTCTGGCGGTTCCGTGTCTCTTTCGCGGACAAATAATCTCGCGAGTGAATGGATTGCCTCGCCGAAGCAATTTTCTCCCGTGGAAGGTCCGGCAGACAATCGGGTGCCCTTAGACCCACGGAACTCGAGAAACTCGCGCGTCAAATGACACGAATTTCTCTATTACGTATATATATACATATTTCTTTTGTGTGTGCGTGTGGAATTTTGTAACTAGAATAGAAGATTTTATTTCTTTTATAAATTTTGCTAAATTCAATTCTTCGATTTTATAATCAATGAAAAGCGAATGTATTTAGCAAATATAAGAAACATAGAGCGTGATTGAGATAAAGAAATTGCTGCATCACAAGAAATGCCTGAGAAATGAAACGATTTCTAAGAAAATTTGTATGCGAACATCGTTCGTTATGGTACAAGAATCCCCCTACTGTGGCTACCCTATTCACGTATTTATAGCGATAAATTCCAAGCCGAAACCTCGAGTATCCGAGTTTCGAAATACGCATCAAAGATTCATCAAAGGACGACCGTCGCGGAATTCTAATAAAAATGAAATAAGTCGAAGCTGTCTTTCTCTGCTGAAAATTCGAGTTTCCCGTCGAGTGACAGATAGACCGCAATTGTTTGTAGAATTTCTAAAGGTCTGGGAAACCTTGGCGATTATTCTGCGTGTATTTAAGTCAATTTAATTAAGTCGCATAGTATGAGGATGGAATTATATCGTGGGATAACGGCTTGTATAAATTTACCCAATAACCGAGTGCAGCAGAGTAAGTAATCTGCTTTTAGGGCGGCGATGATGGAACAGGTGATTATGTTTCATACTTCGTTGAGAAAATGGAGTTATCTTAGTCGTGGCTTAGCTACTCGATTGCAAAAATTATTATTTTATGTTGTAAGGTTCCAAATTTGAGTCTACAACGTATAATGTAACGCGTTATATATAAAAAAAAAACTTGTAAGAAAAAGAGAAATGCACAGTATTGGTCCCACTTATGACCTAAACGACAAGCGTTGATAGATTCAGGCAGGTTGTTCCTCAATTCTAAACTGGAGAAGGTTGACCGTGTAAGCGGTGCAGATGTTTCAAACACTAGGATCGGTACAAAAAGTCGCGAAGAGTTCGGCTAGCGCGTTTAATCGACCGCTTTTTACGATAATGTCAAGTGGCGATAATTTAATACGCTGAAATTGATGAAAATTCGCGAATAGCGATAAGAATTTGGAAGCTGGGTCATTCTAACGAGTTAGTTGGTACGAATCGTCTGAGATTCGCTACCAGGACATCGAATCATTTCTTCAATGTAAGAAATATTCATTTCCATCCAAGAACTTGAAACTGTTGAATACTTGGGAAAATAGTTAAGAGGGTTTAATGACTAAGTAGGGTGTAATAAATATTTAAAAGGTGTAGTCCCGTGAAAGAGATAATTGCATAATTATTTCCTAAATTACATATTTTCGCGAGAAACTTTTCCCTTTCATCTTCATTACGCGAAAGTTTGAAATAAAATGAGAACACGCTGAAACCTCTGTTCTACTTGTATTAACTCATTCTACGTGCTCATTTTCATGCGATTCGTTGCCAAAAGAATCTAGGTGCTCGTTCGTTACCCGTTAATTGAAAATCGGGGACATAGAAGAGTGCACGCGAGAAATATCTTATCACAAACCAGCGGCTAAAACTTCGTCTAACGAACCGCCGCGTTACACAGTGTGCGGAACATAAATTTTGCCAGCTAAAAGAACGAAAAGAGAAAAGATGAAAAAGGATAGAAAAAGGAAAGTACAACAGAGAAGGGAGAGAAAAAAGTGGAAAATACTCGGCCGCTGGCCGTGGCTATTTTAAATCATTACGCGACTCTCCTGGGGGAAAATTTCGCGGTGAAACCACGCGAATTCCTCGGTGGAAGGCGTCGGATTTAAAATTAATTCTCCGCGATGCGATTGTGGCCGACAACAGAGTGATTAATCGACTCGATTTAAATGAGGTGTCCGTGCCGGAGAATTTGACATAATTGCAGAAAATGCACGTCGTGTTTGCTAAAATTTGTCGTTGTCTTTATGGATACATACAGAGAATATTAGTTACTTTGGAACAACATAATTGTTCATGTTCTGTTGCTTAAAATCATTAATTAAATTATATGTATTTTTGGTAAACTTCTATGCAAAGATGAAGTAACTCGATGATCTTTTCCTCTCCTTACGGTCAAATTATATATTCAAATTTCTATCTTTAAAAGCCGGAGCTATTTTTTTCCAAAAGTTGTATCCTCGTTAAAAAATTGTAATTTTATATTCAAACTTTTATATCCAAATTTTGTAACTCGACTGCTGTACTTTCTTCAAAAAGCTACGATCTAATGTTCTCTCGAAAAACCTTGTACTCTGTTGTAGTCTTATATTTTTATCAAAAAGATATTCTGCGACTTGACAGAAAAATTGGAAATGTTTTCGATCAAACGTTTCTCCTTATATTCATTCAACACCGAACGTTTATTTTTGTTACAGTACGTACGTTTTTATTATCTTAATTTCGATTGTTTAACCGTTAAATATTCATAAAGAGAACTACAGTATCGCACGTATTAATCGTTATAACAAGGATTATTCAGTTCGTGGGAGATTGTACGCTCGATCGAGCGTAAGAAGACAAGCTTAAACCGTGAAGAGCACAGTTACCAAGATCGAGAGGCAAGATCTGCTCGATGTTACGACTAATTAACTAAATGCACGCGGCTGGCTCATTATCGTTCATTTAATAAAGTCCACCAAGCGAAACTTTGTCGCCTTTGTTCCCGGCCTATTGTTTCCGCAATCCCTCTACCGTAAAGTACCATTCCATTCCAGCAGTCTTGCCCCCTACCTTTACCAAGGAATTCATGGATCTAGAAATTCCTTTGAACGAGCGTCGATTTCCACGCAATAATTATCCGACGTGTTAACAATTCCAGTGCTTTTATTTCTCCACGATTTCCAATTCCCAAAATTTGCTTCCAATGATAAAAGTACCATCGATCTTGGAAAAGGAATATTCCCTTTCAAACGACAAACTTGAACACATCCATCAAAACTTATTGTTAGCGAACTAACAATCGTTCCTCCTCGCCATTATCAAAAATAACTATTCACTCTATAGAATGCAACAACCACCTGTTATCTGGTTTTCTTCAACCTTCTCCCCTTATATCTCGACTAATCTCAATTTTTCGAATATTTTTCTTAAAAGAAACACGCGCATCACGACGGGGAAGGAATTTTCGTGAAACAGGAAACCCGTGGAACGATTCCGCTTCCTTGGCTGCCAATAAAGCGAAGGAAGTTGCACGACGTGACCCTCTGAAAAATTTATGAGCTACGATCCAGACCGGATAGAAAGAGAGAGAAAGAGAGAGAGAGAGAGAGGACGCAGTTTGACCCAGTTACGATCGAAATGTATCTCGCGTGAATTTGACGAGACTCGTTAGCGATCGACAGGGGGGAACCACCTGTTTTCCGCAGAGCAGAGGCTGAGACTCGTCTAAGAAAGGAAACAGATTACAATTCTGGCTGGATTTTGTCGCGGTGAGTCGGTAAAAATTCATAACGACGAACTGTGACTTCGACTCGGCAATCGTCACAGCGAGAGAGATCGATTCGGTTACGTGACAATAATGTTGAGCAAACGAGAGTTCAGATTGGTAGGGGTGTGAGCGCTTGGGTTTCTAATTAAAATTTTCTATGATTTATCGCGGTTTTTATTAATGTAGAAATGAAACTAATTACGGAGCTGAAAGTCGTGCCGCGAGGATTAATTGGCTTCCGCGAAAAGTAAATCAGATGTGCAATTAATAATTTTCTAGGAAATGGAATCCCTGTATGCCAACGAATTCATGAATTTAAATCGGTGTCGTAAGAGGGCGGTGAATTGAATTTTTTTCACGATGTAAAAGTGTAATCACGAGGCGTGTTATGTTGTTGATTGTTTTTACTTTGTGAAACGTGTTGTAATGTTCCGATATACAGGGTGTTTAATTACATAGCTGAGTAGAAATTAAGTATAAGTTGGATTGAAATTAAAGTTTTGTTCTAATGAATCAGTCAAACATCCTCAGCTTATTATTACCACCGTTTTATTTGCCCACAAACTGGTCAAATATCTTCGATTTATTTTTACCGTCGTTCTTTTTTTTCTGTTTCTCAGGTCACTTTCAAGCATCGTTTCATTGCCACGGAAAAATTCAGAAATTTACGAGACCATCGAACGTAAGTTACCAAGTCCAGCTACTATTTCAAAGATATAGTCTCTAAAATATTATTCAGATAAAGTATCTCTATCTATAAGAATTTAGCCCGGCCATAAATACAATTTCACTCCGCTCGCCATTTAAACCCTAATAAAACTCTCGATCCCTAAAGTTTCGACCTATGCTCTATACATAACCTGAGAGATGGTGCGGCGGCGAAGGGCGTAGCAGTTTATTAGAAACTAGAGTATATCTGCAGAACAGACCCTGGCAATTACAATTTAGACAGTTTCCCTCGAGACAATAAACCAACATCTTGAATATTCACCGCTCCATCAACCTTAATTCTAACTATTTGAAAATCAAGCGAGGAGAATTTTTCAAAACTGTTCCTTTCTTCTCGACAAAAGAGGCACCGAGCGTGCATTCCATTGGGATGATTTCCATCGACGTTTGAAAAAGCTTGAAACTCTGCGATTTTTCTACGAGACGCTTTCATCCGGGGCACTCGAGTAAATTCGTTGAGCGATCAGGGCGACGGAGGGTCGCTGATTAATCAGAGAACGTTTCCTCGGTGACGTCGGTAAATTCCGGGAAGAAAACGGAGCCGATGGAAAAACAGGCTCCGCTGAAAAACGTGGAGGAAAATATGAAGGGTGACGCGCCAGTTCCCGACGGGAACGCGAAAGCTGAAGGAATCGTCTGGGGAAGTAGTGAAATAAAAAAGCGACGGAGCAAGTCCTTCAATTAGTTTGCTTCGATTTAATTCTAAGGATCTGAAATTGTTATTCTGAATTGATTGGCTGTACGATTCGATCAAACGACGAATAATCGAGGTTCGCTAGAAAAGTAGCGCGAGTGTATTTCTTTTAAAACGAAGAAGACGGAATATTTGTATAAATATCGTCTCGGTTCTCGATTACTCGTTAACCGTACGAAATCTCGTGTTATCGTTCGACGATTGCGCAACTGCATGATGCGTGACTGAACGTGTAAATTTATGCAAGTCGGTGGACTATCGATGGAATCGTGGCAGTGAAACTGTCCCACACGCGACACCTCGCGAATCATCCTTTTTTATCTCCGTAGACGTAACAGCACGATTATGAGTTTCGACTAATTAACTTAGGCGCGGTACGATTAACACGCCGCCGGCCCATTACTTCGAGTTAGCGAAGCGTTAGCCGTGGCAACGGGGACAGGGATGAATCAGTAGACGAGAGTAAACTGAAAACCAGGACTGCCAGGGGTAGGACGCGGTTAAACGGCGAACACCGTTTAGTGAAAGCGATTCGAACCACATAATACCGTTGGAAATCGTGTCAAGGAAAAAGATTGACGGTTTCGACCAATTAGAAACGCCTTGTGAATGACATATCCCTTTGATCGAAGATGCGAAGGGTGCAAAACGCTTCTGCATAATGGAGAATCATTTCGAAGGTTCGTTAGGCTCTGAAGGAAACGCGTAATACTGAAACTTTTCCACATACGTGTATTTTCGCGTCGCAGCAAAATATTAATCGCTACTTTTACAAAAAAAAAAGATACGAAGATTCGACATTTGTAATTCCATCGATTCTGTCACGCAAACACTTTTATAGAAACTTCGTCATTTCTTTTTATGTTTCTCTTACATCGAATCGCATTGTTCGTTTGTTTAAATTATACGGTTACGTAATTCCTCAAGAGGTCGGAAACAATTATTTCTTCGTTGTCGGAGGCGAGGAACGGAGGAAGAAGGCTGTGCGAAGAATTACATAATAAACACGTTACCGTGAAGCTGAACGTTTCCATCCGCGTGCACCTCTGCGACGTTTGTCACGGTCTGATTCACGAAATTAAACGGGGGAATTATTAACGCCCGAGGGTAATATTATTTCCAGTAAGGAAAACTGCTCGCCATAATGCTCACGCGCGACTCGCGTGACGTTTCCATCCAGCGCCAATTTCAATTTTCGTTTGTTCAGTACTAGCTGGCACTACACTGACTCCTCTGACAATCGAATCTCGCGCGAAAACCCAGTTCTCCAGCTTGTTTTGTCTCGGTAAACGTTACGCAGTACGAGCTACTATTTCTGTTTCTCGTTTCCGGATCTACGGAAGCTGATATTATGTTGTATTCGCATTTGCAGCAGCTGTAAAGCTATGCCGTACGTTTCAGCATCGAGTGGTATCAGTTTTAGATATTATAGTGAGATTTTAAGTAGAATGATCGCGATGGTTATTTTCACGAAAATTCTTCTTCGCCGTGTATACTTATCGTCTAGGTAATTTCATATAAAATGTACAATACATTTACAATTTCATGCAGAAAGCTACGATATAAATTGTAGGGTAAATTAAAACAGAAATTACGATACGAGTTGGAGTTAAATTGAATTTGGAGAAGATTATAGTGATAATACACTACGGTATATGATGAATTATACTAATATCTTACAAGAAACAAGAAACTATATGCTGCGTCTCAACCAAATAATCCTGCTTCCTTATTCACCAGCGAATCATCTCCAACCCCTATTCATCATCCCCTAAGCCACGCAGTTTCGTCAAAGTAGTCTTCAGGAACTTGGAAACAGGGAACGTTCGTTCGGTGAAAGAGAAACAGAGAACGATTCCTCGATACGCTGTCAACCGGACCATCGTTTCCAAAACTCTGCATCCCGAGGGTTCGACAGAAGGGGTTCCGCGTTTCTTCGTCGAGTTTCCGAGTTAATTCCCGAACTTCCCATGTCTAGCTACGTCGAGCTTCAGTGTGTCAATGCGGCGAGCCGCGTCAAAGCAACGGAAAATTGGCCGTGAATAATTAACTAACTCCCCCACAATTCCACGCGAATTCACTTTCTCCGTTGCTCTCTTTTTCACCCCCTTATCTCGCTCTTTCTAACGTTCAAATGCGTTCCGTCAGTCGAAAACGGGACAAAGAGAATGCGGCTGCGTTTTCACGATTAGCTACTTATTAAACGACGCCTAGTTTCACGGTAAAACGCACGGAGAAGAGAGAAAGAGACGCAACGAAAATTCACCCCTATTTCCGGATAACGCTCGCCCAACGTTCTCGCTGTTGATTATTTACGTTTGCCTTTACTACATTCCTCTGTTCTTTCTCGTTCTACTACCGCTTGCAAGCTTTGCCGGTGAAAGCCAGCGGAAATAAGAGATAGAAATAGCGTAGGTGCGGTTAACGGCGCAGAAATTGACGTAATTGTCGTATCGATTAACTCGATCGTACCAATTGATTACGCTCGTTAAAGACTCGTTTAATTTTTTCCGAGGAATAATACCGAGCTTCGTACCTTCTCCCCACTTTCCTCTAATATTCTGTAACGTTCGAGCTTGCATACAGCAGATCCATCTGTAAAAATCGATTCTATTTCGGAACAGAAAGAGGAAAGGAAGTGTTTCTCGACGACGGAGAAGAAAGTCGCGGGATAAACGAATTCAAAGGAACGCTAAGAGACTGCTGGCTGTCAGGGTGCTACGGAAAACAAAAAACCTACCCCCGGGATTCGTCGTCGCGGAGAGGGGAGAGGGTAAATCCTTTATTAAAAGTGGCCTGGAGAAACAATGAGACACTCGACATTGCAAAGAGGAAGGGAAAGAAGGTGGCTGGAAGAGGTGGGAGCAAGGTGAAACGAGCGCATAAATTATGCTTATGAGCCACTTCGTGTGTTCCCGACGCCATTTTAAAATTATACTTTTAAATGTGGCCCGCTGGTGTAGCAGGAGACGTTGCCATCCCCGTCTCCGACGCTCAACTACCCCGTTCCTTCTACGACATCGGCTCGTCCACGTATCATCCCCGGGTTTCACCCTCGAGAATTTGTTGCCCCAGCCTAAGAGCATTATTTTGTTAAAAGTACCTACTGGCTACCACTGCGACCCGGAATAAATTCCCCGGTCCGAAAGGAATCACCCTATTTATCGTCACGAACTGAAACAGCTGGTTTCTTCTGCAGCTGCAACCCTCGTGCCGCGCGGTGATAACATTTATTATTGCGAACGGAAGCTGCATGCCTCGAACTACACCCCCTCTACCGAGTTCGAGCGCCACTCCTTATCGTTTTGCCACGGATAACTCCTACGGAGCAACTCCGGCTTCCAGAGGGTGGATCTTCTTATCCTTGTGTCCGTATTTTTACTGAGACTGTTTGCGTGTTATCAATCGCGCACCGGATAACGCGCGGTTGTTTCTCGAGAAAGATAAATCGGATTTCTCGAATTTTAACAAGTTTGTATTTGTGTGCTAGGGAAAATAATAGGTGTAGTTGATTAAACGGTTTATCTCAACGCGAGAAAATACTTGTTGGATGAATAGAAAGAAAAAATTAGTATTTTAACAGCGACCTCGCTTCTGTCAGTCGTTAGTTTATTATGATGCGCAAACTGTCTTTTAGGGGTTATTTTCAAGAAAAGTTCGTAGAATTTTGAAGTTATGCAAAGCCGAGATGAATTTGGTTAGATCGTAGTACATTCGTGGTAAACGAAGAGGATGAAGAGTGTAAAAAATTAAAGTTCTAGTAGATCGGTAATGAATAGGGAGAACTGGAGCCTTCGTCTTTTCTACTCAATTAAAATAACTCGCTTAAGAAGAAAAGCGGCTGCATTGTCTACTACACCACTTCCCACCGTTTCAACAAATTCACAATGATCCGCTTACATTTTCCACTCTGTGGCTTACGCGGCTGCCCCTAAACACGCCGAAGAACATTTAGCAGTACCTCCTTCTTTTTCAGTGAATCCATAGAAAATCCAGGC
This sequence comes from Bombus vancouverensis nearcticus, assembly GCF_051014615.1. Lineage (NCBI taxonomy): Eukaryota > Metazoa > Arthropoda > Insecta > Hymenoptera > Apidae > Bombus > Bombus vancouverensis. The sequence goes on from NC_134925.1 coordinate 4,108,117, forward strand.
CACTGTGCTATGAAAATATAAATGATAATTCGTCGACAAGGAAAATTCTAATATAACCGTAACTTGAACATAAGCACTTTAAAAAAAAAATGTTAAATTCGTTCTAGAGAAAATAACTCTCGGAGTACAAATCACGCAGTATGCTGACTGATTCTGAAAAGAGAAATTGAAATAAGAAATCGCGTATGCGGATAACGACTTTCTCGTATTCTTCGCAATCTCAAGAAATTTCCTAAGAGTAGAAGATCGTAATTCGGCCAGAAATATCTCAAAGAATTCAGAAGAATCGAGGTTACAGAAAATTTGGAAAAAAAATACATTTTATATAATCAATTTTTTGTTCCTCCATGTAAATTTTTAATTCGCTTGAACATTGGGGAAAGTTTTGTTGGAAAACGGTGATTTCGTAGAAATAGTGATATAGCGCCACCATTTCTGGCAAGAAATAGGAGTAGAATGCAGTGAAAGAAGTATGTGATCCTCGGTAATAGCCAAACGGCTCTCGCAGCTGGCTGAAAAACTTTCGACTCCAAGGTGAGTCTCCCCTTTCTGGCTTTCTCCGTCTCTATATCCTTGTATTTTTCGTACACTCCGTATCCTTTCTCGTCTGTTTCTCTATTGATTTCCAACCTCTATATCCTGCTCTTATTCGCCGGCTTAAAACATCGCTTCTTCGCTCGTCAGACATTCTAAGAAATCCCACTGAAAATACCACGTTGAAGTATTTTGCTGATATCGTCATCAAATACTAAATTCTTGATCAAGTTACAAATTCGTAATTCACCAACTTTTCCACAATATATTTTACACCCAGCTACTTTATTCCCTAATTTTATATAATTTTTTCTATTCTTTCGTTTCGTATGCGTATATATGAGACATAATTTTTCTCAACCACGAAGCAATCGCGTCAAACCAAACGCGAGCACACAAACTACGACTTTCTTATTCTTCCATCCTCGTCTCTCACTCGCAGAGTTCACGAAACATTCTCAAGCACCAAGAGAAGTTACTTTAATGATCAGAATGGCCAACAATATCGATGCAACACCATATCAGCCCCCAATTTCAGCAGGAAATAGCAACAAGTTTTTTCGCGCGCCATTCCACGCCAGACTCGAGGAACGAACCGAAGTTTCCTGGTGGATCCGTTGTTCTCTCTCGATCTTGCCTGGACACCGGGTCTCTGCCCCTCATCCCTTCTGCTGTCCCATTGTTTCTCTTCCTCCCGAAGGCTTAACGGCTCTTTTATCGTCGGGTCTTTCTTCGGTCGCGCGCGCTACGGGTGCAACCGTTATAAAAGCTGCAGGCTTGCAATGTAAGAAACGCGCGATCTCAGCGCGTTCTCCGAACGGGAACAATGGAAAATGGAGCCATCCAACAATCCACGCGCCACCCCGTCCCTCCGTACTGCGACATTTCCCTTCTCTTGTATTTCTATAGATGGCCCCCGCAGATTCTTCCTTCAGATTATTGTAAACATTCTACGAACGGTTGTCGTCGCGCGCCTGCCATTGTGTCGCCGCGAGACACAGCCGGAAAATTGAGAAGCGGAATCAGATCGGTGGCGCTTTTTAATGGTGGAATTCCTCGTAATTTTTAACTCTGCTCGAATTTTCTTTTCTTTTTCTTTTTTTTTTTAACTCTGCAATACCATCAACGTTTGGTTTCATACCTGTGATTTTTCCTATTTTATTCCTCTTATTTGACTTCATTGTCGTGGATTACGGTGTCTCGGTGTTATCGGAGGAATAATTTTGCTTTCTTCCGTTGATTCTGGTTTCCTGCGCGACTCTCTGAAGGAAAATGAAAGGAGTGATCGAGATGCTGATTTCGCTGATTTCCTCTAGTTATCGCTGTTTCCTGGTTGTTACGGGAATTTGGGAATAGAGGATATTAAAGGTTGGAAATTTAGGGGCGTTCTTAAGGTGAGTTTTCAACATCGTTCGTGGAAGAAAGTGAATGGGCTTGTTAGGATACTTTTATGGTATTGTATACATTTATAAAATGAAATATTCTAACGATAAGGGATATTAATTTAATACGATAGTTTGAGAAATATTGATTTAACAGGATATATACTAAGGAATATTGGCCAAATATTTAAAAAATATTAATTCAGTAAAATATTCGAAGAAATATTGCTGCTTCGATTACCAGTTACGACGACACTTAAATAAAAGATGTCGAGTGTCTTAACAATATTCAGAACTCGTTAAAAAGTTCCAGAATTCATTAAAAACTACAATTTTCGTTCCTTGCGTGCGTTAATATTAAACTATTTATTAGAACACATCAATTATGAAGCTGCAAGGAATAGGAGATGAATAAAATAAATAATTCAGAAATGAAGTCTAAACGCCAAAGAGCAAAGGCAAACGCTTTTCCCACAAGCCAAACGAGAAACGAAATCCAGCTTTTTGCCCATCGATTGCCACAGCGAAGGGAGGAAAGCGAAGCGAAGCAAAGGAGAGAGCAAACGAAAAGAAACCGTGGAATCTAAGGAAAAGACGGCCACATAAATAAGTCGGTAAGACAGCACGGAGAGACGGGAAACGCTTCCGGATGTAATTCTCCAAATAGGTTCCGGTTTCGGTTCCACTCGACCGAGCGTGACCAGGCACGCGCATCGTCCAGCTCGCGACCCGACGAATTCACGACATTTTTGCGGTTCACAGAGCCAGAAAATGGTCGCGTAGGCCATACTGTTTCCACTTCTTCGTTGCTGGTGTCCGCGAAGTATAATTTCCATTGACAAAACCGCCAGACTCTATTAAAGATCCATGCTAAATTACTTCAGCTTCTTCGTATCTACTTTTTCCCGTTCATCTCGCGAAGAATCTCTCAGAAATTTCACCAGCGCTCGGTATCTTCTCATTTCGCAATTTTCCGTGTCCAGATTGAAGTGGTTTTGTGCGTGAATAGATATCGAGAAGATTACGCTAACATAATCCAGCAAAAACCGATGGTGAATTGATCGAAGAAAGCAATCGGTTCCATCTCGTTGCAACTTCAATTTTCCAACGCTCGAAATAGAAGGGGGAGGTAGATATAAAGAAAGAAAAAAAGAAAGAGAGAGAGAGAGTGATAGGATTCTGAAATGTCATATACGCGTCGTTCTAGTAGGGAATATCATTCATTGTCTCTGTTACCTTTTCCCCCTTTTCTAAGGAGTTCAAAGAGCTAAAAACCTCTCAAACGCGAAAAAACTCATCGTAGTAATAAGTCGTCGTTGCGTTGAAAGAATAACGTTCCCACAGCAACAGAGTCTCGCTAGCCTTTGTGAGAAACCTTTCTAAAATGCTCGACGCGAATGAAATTAAAAACCATGTAAAGAGGGAACGTCCCCGTGGACGTAGACGTGTTTAAAAAAGAATCTGCAAAGGAAATCTCCGGTGGCTCTTTTCCGACGATAAAAACATCCACTTGATTCGAAATTGTCTCTTCTTACGAAAATTCTCCAAACGTTGGAAACATTTGCGGAACAGTTCGTGGCTGGTTTCGAGGGAACCGATATGTGGGTCGTTTAAGGAATTACATACGCAACTGCCTCTCTTTAAATTTCTCTTTTCTACAGAGATCCTTTCAGATATCAGCATCATCTCCTCTTACATCCTTGGTTATTTCGAGAAGATTTTCTTCTTTGAACTGAGAAATTTGCATGCATATTTTTCGTGTGATTTTTACTCTGTTTCAAATATCGCGTATCTTTTTGAAGATTTTAGATTTATCGAAGATTAGATTATTTATCAAAGATCAAAGTTAAAGGAAACACGAAAAGGAGAGGAGAAGAGGAGGAAAGTAAAGGAAAGAAGTGGCCTACAATTTTAATTCAGCATTTTAAATGACAAAAAGGAGCGTGAATTCCACCAGAATTCCAGCAGATCCAGCAGAATCGATCGAATTCACCTGGAACAATGAAATCGTTCGGAAACGAGGAACGGAAGGACACCTGGCGCAAAAATCGAAAACGCTCGTCCGACTCGCGATACTACGCGCTCGCTATAGTCGAATTACCGTCGCGTTCCCGTTCCTCTTCGATGAACCAACGAGAGTAAAAAAAAAAAAAAAAAGAAACGTTTCTCCCCGATACCGGAAAAAGAGAATTAATATGAAAACCGCAGGGGGTGCCGCAAAACGGCCTGACCATGCTCGTTCGCAATAATCGACTCTGGTACGAGCGTTGCTCCTCTCAATTCCCGCGAATGAATTCAATCGAATTCGGCCGATTGACGTTCCCCGGTTCGACCGGCTTCTACGAATTTCCGCGCCAGCAATTGTGTCGTGCCAAATTTCGAAATGATGATCGTTTATTTCACCGTGACCCGCGGAATGCGAATCTTCCTCGGGGCTAAAGCTTTTTCTGAATTTTTACAGAGGATCAGAGCGTGTTTCTCTATGCAAATTCGTATTTTTATAGGCACGCGTAAAGAATTCAATTTTTTGCTCGAAATGTAGAACCCATCGCGGTCATTTCAAGTTCGACGAACTTGAATTTCGATGAAGACAACGGTAATCTTATTGACTTTTTAAAGGAAACCAAAGTTAGCAATGGAGGAAAAACTGCTACAATTTATCTGCTTTTTTAAATGTCGAATATAGGCATAACGATGAAATAAGTTAATGAACTAATCAGCGAACACGCTGATCGTCCATAATTGGTTTCTAATGATCATAACTCGGTAATTCAGGTTTAATAGCCATGAGTGGTTTATTGCTACTCTGATTCAATTAATTACACCATTAATCGCGTAATAATCGTAGCTAATTTCTTGCTAATTGAGATGTGATTCCGTATTACACCGATACATATCCAACGTGACATCTATCTACAATTTTTCTCTTTTCTTTTTTCTACGCTGTATATATAAAAAAAGCATGGGATTGAAAACTCTTTGTATCTCTTGTTTTTTTTTAAGAAATATCAACCTGTGCCTGACACGATACGTTCCACTACTACTTGCACCGCGGCTTCTCCCTTTTTCTTCTCTTATCGATAAACATTTCTCTTCTTCTGTTGTCGTGCGCATCATATTTTCTTGTTACAATTTCTGATACCTATTTCCCTCAGAACATAGTCAAGATACACCGTCATTCAAAGGAGAAAACTTTCTCTTCGTAAAGCAATCGAGAAATATTTCTTCTTCAAAGAAACTCTTCACGACAAAACAAGTACATACGATGTTGTAAGAATTGAGAGGCGGAAAAGATTCGACGTAGCAAGATCAAAATGAAGTCACACGTAACATACAGTGACTCATGAAAGCGTTAAAACATTTAATATCCCACGAGGTTTATCCATATAATCGATAATTGACTGATCGAATACTCTTGCTATCTCTAGAAAATATTATGTGCGTATTAAAAGCCTCTTAATTTCCATAGAATTTTCTGTCAAACTTCATCAGTATAATTATCATAGTCGAATGTTGGTTGATGAACTTTCGAAATGCTTCGTACAATGTACATAATATTTCACATACGTAATTCGTAAAAGTGTTCGAATACGTTGCGATTCTGTGTGCGCGATTCCAGCGGAAATATATATGTATATCCCAAGGCAACGGTACCACCGTGTAACATATTATCATTTAACGAAAACTAGCATGAACTCTCCGCCGTCGGAAACAACCAGCCATCCTCGATGACACGCAAAATTTCGCTCGCAACACGTTGAGAAATGGAGGCTCGAAATGGAACACGGGGGGTAGTTTCTCTCTCCATGATAACGCTTGTTGTGTAACGAATCAGCTTAGGAAACACGCTGGATAATGAATGAATAATTCGCTTTAATTGAGTTCCGACACTGGTTGAATCATACGCAAACCGGTGACCGTTAATTAATTACGAAACACGTCTCTCTTTAAACCGTCGACCTACTAATGGACGCGTTCGAAAAATTAGAAAAATTCAAAATACACCGTTCACCATGTCATCGAAATACAACGGTGCAAAAGCGAATTGATTAGTTAATCGTCTATAATTCGGATAACGTAAAAAAGCGTTTAGTGTTTCGTTCAAGAAATATTCGTTCAATTGGTAACGATCGAACCGCTTCGACGAGCGAACAACATTTCTTGAACGTTATACTTTTAACTTTGCAATTCATCAACCATCGACATCCGACTCAATCTTCTTTTTACTCTTTTTTCTTTAGTTTGTCTTTCTTCTTCGAAAAGAGTACATTTTTAATCCAACCTTGAGAGAAACGAAACACAGTCGACAGAAGCATTTTCCGGTAAAACTTGGAGAAGGTTCCGGTTTAAACAGGTTCCCGTTTCTCTAGCGCGTCGCCCATGAGTCGACGGAACAAATAGAAACGAACGTCGACGTCGTCTTTGCTCAACACTTCTGGTCGAATCGGAATCGTGGAACACCGAAGGCATCCGCAAAATGCGTGACGGTAAACAAGCGAGCAGATTGCGGAGAGAATCGCGTCGATCCTTAATTCGGAACGACATATTGAAACATGGAGAAGAGGATAAGACGGGTTTTACATTAAAGTCGAATCGTACACTGGCTCGATTTAATAGAAGGGAAAAAAGAGGAAACTCGCTTCGCTTCGTTATGTTGATAATTAGCGAGGGAGTTGCTAGAGCTTTAATTGGACTCGTTCCCAGTTCTGTTTTTTCCTACGATTGCCCAAAGAGATGAACTTACCGTAGTTAGTACTTGGAAGAGATCTGTGGATACCGTGGAGGAGTTGCGATAGTACGAATAAAGAAGGAATAAAGAAAAATTAATATATTTGTTATTGGTAATTGCATATGAAATTAATTGGATTAAACGGTATGCAATTGTTCGTAGAAATTAAAAAGTAATTATAGAAAGAACGAATAGAAAGAACGAGACAGATTGTCGTAGGAAATTTATGTTTTCTAGAGATATACAGTCTCTGTAGTATAAATATCAGTAAGAAGGAATACGGTATGGAAGTCTCATTAGCGTAATGAGCATTGCCTTTGCTCGCTAGAAAATTAGCTGGCATTTGAATTATGGTGTTTCGAATTTCTAAATTGTTTCTTACTTATGTAGCCTGTCCTCGTTTTCGCTCTTGGGACGTGTCAGGCGAACAACGAAAACGTTATCATCACTTTTATCGATTAATCTTCTGCATGGAAAAAATTCGAATTTCCGCTTTTAAAAATGAAAAAGCATCATTCATCGATCAATCCTCTCCACGGAAAATTCGAATTTCACCCTTCAGAAAGTATAAACACATCGTTCATTGATTACCACTTGCCACAAAAAAGTTCAAATTTCCTTCTACAGCAGCTAGAAAATTCCCTATCGATGAAATCTCTTTTCCAGAAAATTTGAATTGGCACCTTCTGAAATTGGAAAACGCTATTCGTGTCGGTCAACCCTCTCCGTGAAAAAATTCGAATACCCGTTCTCCAAAATTGAAAATTCCTCCTATAAAAGAAGAAAAAGAAACACCCTTGCTCCCAGTTCTCTTATAAAATCTTCTCAGTTGCACGAATGCGGTAGATCGACGATAATGTACTCTCTAATAAGCTTTAGCCGCGATAGAAAATCTACACACCTGATTCTCCCCCTCCAAAGTATATACGAAGGGGCTGTAAGCTTGTCTACAAATTTATACGCGTCTCTTACGCCTGTTATCGGCCTAGCGGCCAGATCGGATTGCGTGCTTCTGCACGTATTACGCGACCGAATGGCGACAAATCAAGATCAGACGTGGAAAGAGGGTTGCTCGTGGTACTTGGAAACCAGTCATCCTACGAAATCGAACGTCGAGCAAGCGATCGGTATGTAACAAACAAAACGTAAGAAGGACGAGACTCGAGCGCACGGAAGCTTCTTAGGCGTCGCAAACCATCGTCGTGAACGAGTGCAGCGATTTACCATTTTGAAAATATACGCCGCTGGAGGGTAGTTTTAGAAACGTGTATGCGAAACCAGGGAACGTTACAGGAATTCATACAGGCCATGATAGATGGACTCGACTGGCATAGGAAACGCGAAGCTTTCTCGCGTTGAGTTTTTGCAAATTCCGCGGAATTCTCGCTCTTGGAGAGGGGTGGGGAAGCTGTTTACTCTCTCGAGGGTTGTTCTACCGTGGAACGTTTAAAAAATTGTCACGTAGACTTATTCTCTCTTTTTCTATTTTCCTTTCTTTTTCTTGTAGAAATGTTCGCTTTGATTTGCATCGAATTGTTTGCGAACGACGTTTCCGAAAAATCGTCACGTACGTCTGTCTCTCGTCTTCTACGTACTCCGTTAGAATGAATTTTCGCGAAACGATCGTATCGCGAACAGAGAGGAACGAAATGTAGAGGGAAAATTGGTTTGTGCTATTCGTGACTTCCGATACGCAACGTCGCGTTTTATAGCGACATTTAAGCTGTTAAAATTTGAATTCCATCGATAAATTTATCGAGGCGTTAGAAATTTTGGTGAGATCTATCGAATTGTTCTTTCGTTTCGAAAGAAACCCTTGCGGTATTTCGATAAAACATTCGAGAGAAATTAACTTTCTTGATCTAGAGGCAATATTTTTTCCGTAATCAAAGGACAATCCGCTTAGTTGTGATTTTTTTCGTTTCGTCCTAGTAAGAAATTATTCAAAGAGGACAGAGACGTGCTTGTTGGTAGAAGAGAGGTAGAGGGATGTTTACGAATCGATCGGTGATAGGAAGGAGAATCGGTTCCTTTTCGACTCACGCGACTGGCATTCGTTTCTTAAAACGAGCCGTGATATACACGTGTCTATCGATAAGCAACCTAGTTCGTTCGCACGACCGTACCAGAAAAAGAACCTCTGATATCAGAACTTTGTTGGAGATCGTGACACCCCGGACACCTCGTTTGCTCAGTTCGAGTAAACTAGCTCTCTTTTCAGTTGACGAAGCTTCGGCAAATTGTTCCACTTAGAAGAAGCAAGAAAATTTTACCAAAATTCTTCCATCGATCCTTTTCTTCCGAAATCTTTGCTTGTATACCTTGTGTCGAGTTATTACCAAGTAGTGGAATAATTCATAGATACAACATATTGGGAAACTCGCGTTAAATCAGGAAAAAAGGAACGTGCCTTTTATTGTAAGACAACAAAAAAATACAATTGAAACGTAACCTAATTGCGATACGAGTTCCATTAATAGATAACAGTTTCCAACAATATCGAATTCTTTAATAAAATGTCTGTCATAGACAAGGAAACGTTCTCCCATAAATTTTTCCTCAACAATTCTAAAATTTCAAAGCAAACCAGAAGAAGCAAAATGGGGTGGCAATTCCTTCACTCCGATCGGTATAAAATCGTGCACGACTGGTGTAACAAACTAATTGACTTCTTCGTTAGTCTCCAGTTTGCCTTCTTCCTCTTCTGCTCGCGGCCACGACTCTACTAGTCGAGGTGAACAATTTGCGAGCGATGAATAAAGAAACGAGTAAAATCCGCGATCGCTTCTTCCTCTATTACAATGAAAATCTCGTCCTTGCCCTGAGGAGGGCTCGTAACGAGCTCCGATTCCGGACTAGTAACGCGGTAAAGGAAACACCCCGGTACCATCGTCGACGATACTACCCCTTCTCTTCCACCTTTCGTTGTACAATACCTCGATCGAGTCTCGTTATCGGCCTATTTCTCGTTCGTTACCTTCCGTTGGTTTGTATGCGGCTTGCGATGGTCCCTCCACCTAATTCTCGTATTTTATATCCGCTTTGTTTCACCTTGTCACAATTTCGAATTAGTTTTTGACGATTTTACAGCGATACTACTTCTGTACTGCTAATCTTCTCTGCTACGAAACTACTTTACTAATTGATGTAATTTTGTACGAAGTTCCTTTCGACAATACACTATATCTTCTGGTATCTATTTATAAAAAATCAAAAATTTGTATCATGGGGATGGATCGCATGTACTTTTTGATCTTTTGTCCCTTCGTGTCACCGTGCTTCGATTAAAATGAGTGCGAAGTGGCTAGAGAGATGGATAGGAAAACGGTACATTGTTGGCGCTGATTACGTTCATTTCTAGAAATGTTTGATTGCTTCGAGTTAACATTTATCGGCGCTTTACTATCACTAACATTATTTACTGCTCTTCGAGCGGTGGGAGGAAGCGAGTGTGAAGTAAACAGCAAATAGAATAAAACGATTGCTGATCAGATAATAGTCCTATATACGATCTCGTAAAAGTTATCGTTGAACAACCACTAAGTAGTACAGAGCAATCAATGGTCGGACAGTAATCCTACATGAAACCTACATAGAAGTAACTGTGGAGTAACCAGCAAGTAGTTGCATCACAGGACAGACACTAATGCTACATTCTGTATAAAATCTACGATCAACATAAAGTAACAAGCAAGTAGTACAGGACTATGCTATGAACGATCAAGTAGAACAAGACGACAACTGGTCAGACAACACGGCTGTACACATACCCCGGAAGCTGTTGTAGAGAAACAAGCTAGTAAAATAGGATGATCTCTGGTCAGACTACTGCTATAAACGAACCGAAAGACACGGTATATTATTAAGCGTGTTGATGAAGATGGAAATGGAATTGTTGGAAGATCGTTGAGATTAGATCAGACGTCAGGATATCGGACAGAGAATAATCCTAAATTCCTAGGGAAGCAATGCTAAGGAAAGAAGGACACTGGCGGGGTACGATGGTATTATGTTTGCATACTGCATCGGAAAGGCGCATTCTCCTTGGATGCAGCTTGCACCCGTCTTGAATATTCATGCGAGTCTCGTAACCGATGGAAATGTCAATGCGCGAGACAAGCTTCGTACGAGGAACGTCAGGGAAAGAAAAATAGAAGAACACAACAGAAACGATGTAATTGCATTTTATATATTTATTTATCTTTTTCTCTCAAAATATATTATTCAAAAGAGAGGCATTCTACGGTCGATTCTACAGAATCGCGTAAAAATCACGGCAAGAGGCGACGAAATCTAGACGAATTAGCGGATCTCGCTTCAAGAATCTTTGGCCATTTCGTTTTGTCGATGTGGTTAGTAATTATCAGAGAGGCTTCTAATTTGTACAGTTTTTACCCTTAATCAGCGTCCGGGTTGTACAGAGGCTCGTTAATTAACGAAACCCGGTCGCAAGGTTCGGCTTGAACGTGAGCCTCGACCTGGAAACATCATATCTCTAGGCAAACCAAGGGGTAGGTGATTAATCAACGCGTCGCTGACTTAATATAGTCATCCGCGGACTATCCTTCGAACGTTCTACCACGGGGAAACGAAGGAACGGGGTAGAATATGCAAATCTGGTCCTCGATGAATCATCGAGCGACCGAGTAGTCTGAGCGATAAAACTCGAGCCTCGAAAGGAGCTCGTCTTTCGTTCGTACAGACCGATAAGGGTGAGAGGGTTGAAAGGGGGATAGGAATGAAGGAATTCCGGACACGTACAACGGGTACGGAGCACGAAGGGTTTACAAAACGGTCGGAAGATGAAAGAATCGCTAAAAGGAGACATCGTTCGACCCGTTGAAAACGAAATAAAACCCGCTTGGAGTCGGTTTTCTCTGCCCACTCTTACGTTCCTCTCTCGTTCTTCTTCGTCCATGTTTTCCGTGAAACCAGCAAGCAGGATCGAATGTCCGAGGCCAACGTGCCTCTGGGAATCCTTGCTCGTTTCCTAGTGCGTCGAACGAGACCGACGTAGAAAGACTTCTTCCGAGGGAGAACAGAGCAAAAGCAGATAGATGACGAACCAACCGTTGAAACAGGAGAGAGTGGAACAATCGGAAAAAGGGGGTGGAAGTCGATGAGGTCTTCGAACTGCGCGAATACCGACCTACCACTTTCCACCCCTCGTTCTTCGTTTCTGCATCCTTCGTGCTCCGATTTCAAAGCGAAGGAGCGACGAAGACGAAAAAGAAAGAAAAGAGGCGCGGATAGAAAGAAGACAGATAAAGGAAGAGAAATCAAAAAGGAAACAATGTATCGTCGACGAAGGCGCATCCTGAATACCCTATGGCTCCCAGCAAATCTTTCGCCTGGTCTACTTTCGCGTTCGTGACTGCGCCATCGTTTGATCCTAGACGACTCGAAAAGACGGTAGAATAGACCTTCCGCTTGTGGACACTCGAGTCTCTGAATCAAGTACACGAACCTAGCAATCAATGCATCTCGCTTGCCGGATGATTATTACTAGGCCACGTCCGCTAACAGATTTTCTCCTTCTCCTTGCCAGATCTCCGATATCGTCGAGCTGGTCATTAACCCTGGTGCTCCAGTTCCGCGGTTTCCGCTAGAGAAACCGCACTGCCTACCGAGTTCTGACCTTTGTTAGGAGAAGTACAGCCCTTCCTGTGTAGGCTATGCCGGAATCTTAGGAGCTCTGTTTGCGGTATGGAGAAGGATGGATGCGAAATGGGGATCCCGAATCACAAGGTATTAAAGTCTTGATGTTTTCAAATTGAGTTGAGGTTTTAAGTATTTCGTGTAACATTTATAGCGTGAATTTGTGACGATATAATTGGCACTATTAACCTTCATTTATAGTACGTATGATCCTAGTATTATTTAGTATTAGTATTTAGTCTTCTATTTTATTTTCAATCGTTCCATGCAATTCTCACTATCTGCCACGAAGAAACGTTTCTACAGAATTTTTCGCTACGAACTAAAATAATTCGAGCCTTAATTCTGTCGCAGGAAAAAATAAAATTTTCCTCCCCAAATTTTCTTCTCCGTTAACGTCCCTGCACCGCCATCTATCTCCGATATATTAGCTCGATTTCTACTTGCCATAAACTATTTTCAATTAATAATCTATGACCAGAGATCGACGATTTATAAGCACCGAGATTGTTGAAAGTTCACGCGCTAAGACGATTAATTCGTTGTCGGCGTTTCGACCGCAGAGCTCTCGTCGCGCGGCTCGTTAAACGATGTAACCGACGAGCGGATAATTCGATCAAGTAATTCAGAATAATTGGCTGAGCAGAGGCGCGAGCCAACTTTGGCCTGTTCGCAACAAATGCAGTAATAAGAAAGCTTGGACCCGGGGCCAACGGTCGGATGCAATTAGCAGCTTCGAATTGACGTCGTTAGATTAAGAAATTTCGTTTACTGTCGTCTCTGCAGACGCTTGTCGAAATGGAGAACAATGAAGAACAATTCGACAGCAGATGTTTTCGACAAAATCGAATGAATTGTTCCATGATCCTTTGTTCACTGTGTTGAATTCTCACAGATTTATGCGGGGAATTTCTATTAAGGATATAAGTTCAAATTTATTTTGTAGAATTTTATTATTTCATAATACTAATTGATTGGACGAATAGGGATTTAGGATGAATTGGAATGAAAAATATTTCACTTTTGAAATATACCGTATATAGATAGATTAGAAAAATCTGCTCTCTTTATGAGCAGCACATAGCGATTTGTATTTCTGTGTTTGAAAATAAATGAATATCATTTCTGGCCAAATAGCGAACACCGAATGGCAAAGTTAATGGTCGTGGGTACGCTATTTATGGCTTTGCATTTGCAACGCGTCCACGTCGTTTATTGCGTTTTTACGGGTAACGCAAACATCGTCTGTAAAATGTCCTGTAGATCTTTTACTTAAATGTTCCACGTCGTCCCGTCAATTGCTATCAAGAAATCCTATTTAACTGGGCATAGTGTCAGAAATCTCAAATCAACCACGCTCCATACGAAAGAAATTTCAAAATATTTCGCATCAAAATCCAATCAATTTCACCGATATAATTCAGCGTGACTTTTATAAAAAGAAACGAAGGAGAAAAGACGGGTATCAGAATCCATCAAAACGAGTGCCTATGAAAGAATGCTTTTATTTTATAACCAGAAAACCGTGACCCGTTCGAAGCAATCCTTTCGAAGGATCCACGAAGAGGTTGCACAATCGGCGAATTAGATTCTCTATTCCACACGGCTCGAGACGGTTCGTTTTCGAGCGTGACGGCGAAGGAGAAAACGAGGAAATTGAATTAGAACAGCGGGGATCTCGGGCGAGACGCGCGCCTCGCGCAGCCACGTTGAATTAAGAATTTACTCGGGAAGTTTCCCCTTAAACAACCGGGCCAGCCTTCCGTTCGCGCTGAGGAACGTTGGATAGCTTCTCCCCGAAAACGAAATAAGAGTATCGCGTGCACAGCTCCGTTTCTACGTTCTACGTTCATCTTCCATTCTTTCTTTCTTCCTTTCTTTCTTTTGTTCGCAAGAACGACAACAAGAAATTGGAAAAACCACGAGGAAGAAAGGAGAGAGTTGTAAATAAAAGAAGAGACAATGGGGACAACGCGCAACCGCAATTACCAGATTAAAGTCAAAGTGCTCTATCTAAAGTCTATGCTTTCTTTTGGAGTGAACGTTGAACGAATCGGAGCATCGGCGGTGTATGCATAGATAAGGCAGAGGAAGGAGCAATTTCTTCATTAAGAGAAGTTCGAGGAAAGCATAAAACACGTCGTTGTTGTGTGCTTCCGTGTTGGAACAGGGGAGCGTGGATTTATTCAATCTCGTCACCTTTCACATTCTAACAACCTGACCTGGGTTAAGGAAGTGACGGAATAAAGACAAAGACTGGCATGATTAGCAGATTGAAATTAACGAAGTGTTGTACATGTATTATCTATATTATAAAATAATCTGTTATATATATTATGACAATTCGTTAATCAGGAAGTTAGCGTTGATCAAATAAATTCACAACCGCGAAAGCTTTCAAACACGATGCCAAAAATATTCAATTATCTTCATAAAGTCATTTGCATAAAAGTGTCACGCAAAAGTGAAACAACACGAGAAGAAAAATGTGGAGAATCTCTGGAAGCTACAAAAAGATATGGTTCATATTGTTCCATATCGATCTCATAAAATCGAACTTTAAACATACTGTAAACGATTCTCGATCCTGGTCGTCATCCTCGAAAGAAGCGTTGAGTCATCCATTCTCCATAAAAATGACACGGAGAGAAATCGCGGTTCGGTCGCGAGAAATATTATTTACATTCCATCGAGTAAGCAAGCGACGGGACTGAATTTCAATATCGAACTTTCACGAGACGAGTGTTTGGAAACTCGTCTGCATGTAGAAAGAGTCTCGAGAATCGGCGTGTGTGTACATTCCGGCGCGTATTCGTCGCGATTTGTCTAGGTACGTATCCAGTCTCGTTCTCGAGACTCGAATCAGTCTACTGGAAAAGCCATGGATCGAATAGGAGCCGATTCAGAAAATTCTGCAAACCAACTGCTGGCTAGAGGATCCCGTTAAAACCAGAGAAATCCGATGAAAATGTACGAAAAATTCGGTCAACATTCGAGATGCCCAAAGATAGGGTGTATTAAAAGCGAATTGGAGGAAATATTCGAGGGATTTTTCCAGACTGCAAAGGGACAATAAAAGAGATTGGACTATAAATGTCTGTTGAATAAAATGTGTTCCTCGAAAGGCAAAATTGCTATGTTAAGAAAAGCTAAAGAATTAGACTAAAAGGCGAAGAATAAAAGCAAAAGTTGATCGAAGAATTTTAAATACCACCGGTTAGATAATATTACCGTTATTGGTATTAATTGTTCCAAGGAGCATAAACTCGAAATCCTAGTAAGATCTTGGAAGAGCGGACAAAAGTCACGGTAACGATGCAATTGCTGGCAGGCTGTAGAGCCACGTTAAACTACCCCCATTTTGGGTAAAGATCGCGAGTAATCCTTGCTCTTTGCTGCATCAGCAGATTCTGCTTACGGAACGATGGGGTCGAACCAAATCTGCAAACGCAACTTCAAGAATCGGCGTTGCTTCTTCCAGACGAGGATCAACTTCGAACCAAGGGTTATTTACCCCCTCTGATCGTGCATAGTTTTTAACTTTCCTCTTTCAACTTGCTTAACTTGAACTTTCCTTACAGGGACCATGGAGAATCATTGTCAAATCCATTGCATGTACATTTCATTTAGAATTCGTCACTGACTGGTCTCGTTAAAATCTCGTCGATGCTCGAATGGTTTCGCACCCCCCAAGAAACTTACCCCCCACTATCAGCAGCAGCTGGAACAGGGCACGTCGCACTTTCCCGCACTTCCGTCGAACGTCTTTATCCATTCTGGGGATCCTGGTAGCGCTCGTAGATCCTCGAACGACGATCATCGGCAATGTGGATGTTCTCCGCAACTTCCGTTCTCCGTTATTGCAACGTGGCGAACAGTGTCAAGGGACGCGAGCCGCGCGGGCAAATATCATCGGGTCCACTCGACTCTGACTCCGTGGTTTCTGTTTCCGCGAACAGTTGGCTACGTTACTGTCAGAAATCTGAAGAAATCCGTACACAAAAATACACCGCGACACTGAGGGGCGCGAGCGCACTCGGACGTTCTCGCCACTCACACGCCACGCGGACGCGACAGTTCCTGACTTGCAACTGACGAGGGATGCTGCACGAAGAGTTTGCGCCAGCCTCGCGCCCGCGCACAGAATCCTTACTCCCCTGCACTCCCGGCACCCTAGGTCACTTAGTCACCCTTCCTCGCTGCCTCTTCTCGCTTTCACTATTCCAGCAACGAAGAGTGAAAAGAGAAGGAAGATAGTTTCTCTTTTCGGTTTCTTCCTTCTTCTTCCGCTGTGCGCTATCCGCCTCTTCGTCGCCCTCGATATCAACACGCTCTCACCCTCCGCACGCTCTCTGTGGCCACCTCTCTTTCTGCGCTCTTCCACAGTTGTTTCTTTCTACCATTGAATTTTCGACGATTCTATCTCGTTTTACCTGTGTTCCGTTACCGTGGACCTGTAGGAGAGAGGGCAGTTCGTCTCTTTTCGGTTCGTTTTCACCCCTTCTTTTCCGCCGTTTCTTAGTTAGTCCTACCTTTCTGTCTTCGTCCCCTTCAGGCTGGCGCGCATCCTTTCGCTGGCTGTATCTCAAACACTAAAGAGATTCTTAGGAAATTGAATTGAATCCCAACCCCCCGAGCTACCCTCCTCCTCTTGTTATTTCTCTTCTTGTCCTACCGCTTCCAGACGCTTGTCCCTCTCGTTGTTCGGGCTCTGTCTGTCGGTTGTTTCAACCCTTCCCCCCTCCACGTTTATTCGTTCTCCTCTTCGACGATCCGTCTTCGTCTCCTTTGCTCGTTCGTCACGTGACTCAAACTCTCTCGTCTTTGGATATCCTTTCTCTTTAACCGACCATCGTCACCTTCGCGCCATGGCTTCCACGGCGACTGATTGTCTCGCCGTTAAGCGGCAATTTATATGTTAACAGGGCCGATTCGGTCGAGAGTCATGCATACGTTTAAGAAAAGGGGTTGGCAATATAGAGGATGGCGAGGAAGGTCGCGTGACGACGTTCCAGGCACGACGATTCGCTCGTTAGTCGAGCCGACGATCGGCCCGTTCCACTGATAGCGATCTACCCCCATGCTTCCTCGCACCCTAAAGGTTATCGGCTACATGGAAATTCGAGCGAACTCCAAGGAGTACAAATAGTTCGACGAAAGGGGCTGAAGGGATTCGAGCGAGGTCTGAGATTTTACGATGGATTTCTTAAATCAAGGACAGACCCCTAGTGTTTTACTGTTCTAATGTCCGAAGATATCGAGAATTATTTATTGCGGACAATAAGAGAATTTTAAACTCTTGATCATGGTGCTAAGTGTTTAATCGATGCTGATCTATTAAGAACAATTCATATAGAATGTTTCTTTCTGTTCATTTATTTTATTGAATTCTCTACTTTTGTACTTTTTTATTATTATTTTTATTGGATTTGTAAATTTTAAGAGGTTGTTAAATATTCTTTTTCGTCACTTCAATCCTACAACGTAATAAATGTTTGAAGAAATTTTTATGCACAACTTTTATAGGAGTTTCATGTATACAGACATTTCACTTCATTTTCGGATGGGACGCTTCATTCTTTGAAACGAATTTTACGGTTTCGTAGGAGTAAAAGTGTTTCTCATTTAGCTCTTGACTTTATCTTGGTAAAATAAGACGTTCGTCGGTCGCGACCATCTCAGGCTAAGCATATTACTCGAGGGAAATAAAACTACGATGTGAAGTCGCGAAACGTGACCTTGAATTTCATTCGTGTCAAACGTCATCGATGTAGAAGATTGTGGTACGCACACGAGTACAGGAAGTTAAATTACAGGTGCACAGGGCGTGTTAACCGTGTAGTCAGCGTGGCGAGACACGTTCGTGGATCAAAGCTGAATCGACGCGTGCAGGCCAAATAGACGAGGCATTAGCGCGTCTTCACTGTTGAAATCGCACTTTGACACGCGTCCTTCCATTCACGGGGTTCTGGATTACAACCTGCGACCTACGATCTTATTGAAGACCTCTCAAGAAAGTTTTACGGCTGACATTTGTATCTCGTAATGTATTTCTCTTGGACAATTTTATAGAAAGTAGATTTTTGTATTCTGAAATTTCGACAAATTATTATACGTTTCTCAACGCTATAACATTTCCGAAACTTTTCCCAACATTTCTCTATCTGGTCCTTAAACCAAAAATTAAACTGAAGCTGTGAACAATCTTTCTTGATACTTTCCAAGAAATCGATCTCAACCATGTGATTACCGTTCGCATAACGAGACTTTGATCGTTAGCGAAAAAACGCGACACAGAGGATGATTTTTGATCCAAGTGAGCGGGTGGTGGGTGAATAAAAACCGTGAATCCACGCGGAAGTAGAGGCACACGAATTGGCCCAACGTCAACCGCGAAGCAGGTATTTTCACTTGAAAAGCGGGCGGGTCGAGTGAAAATAACGACGGCGAACAGAGTCGTAAAAAGTTGGGGGAGATTAGCCCGTCGTGGAATTAATACTCAAAGCTCGATTCGAGCGGTATTCGCCGATTATAAGCGTAATTCAACCGAACGTTGCACCTCCTCTCTTGCTCTTTCACTCTCCTTCCCTTTCTCTTTCTGCTCCACTGATTCTCGATTCTAACTACTTCTGGAAACAACCTGCTATCGAACTAATTAACTTGTCGTTGACGTAAAAAGAGAAATTTTGGAAACATTTCTTTTTCACGAGAAAGTTGAAAGAAGATTTGTCGAAGAATATGGGATATTATCATTAGATAAATAAAGGATTCGACATGGTATCAAACTTGGAAATGTGACTGTTTCCTTTCAAAGATATACTTTCTAATCTTCATGTTCTCTTTTTTTTATTAAGATATGTATCATTTTGTGTGCTAGACTATATTGGCCGCGTAGAAGTGACACACGTATGAGAATATGAGTGTGTGGAAGTATGTGTGTGCGCGGCGTCTCGAAAAACAGACGAATGTAACGGTTCCGTTGGCAGTGTGGTATGGAAGATAGTGAGACAAAGAAAGTGCTGAGACGCGTGCAAATGTATATCGACGAAAATCCTGGAAATCGTTTATTAAATAAATCTAAAACTATTTTAATATGAATTCTAAGTGTAACCTTAGTGTTCCTTTACTTTTATTTCGGCAATTAAGATCCACAATTCTCAACATTTTTTTTTTTTTTTTCAAAATGACGCGAGATAACACGTCACACTGAAATCTGCATCCAGAAATCCTCGGTTCTAATCTGATTTATCATCGCAAATTCGAGATTACGAATCGTTGGACGACCAAAAATTGGGGAGAATGTAACACAACATGGCGGGTGATTCGCAGAAGGATTACCACAACCGCGAGGAGCATTAGCGTCGCGTATAGAATGGAGGACGGGCTACGGTGGAAAGGGTTCGGTTGAAACGCAATTTAATGCAATTTCTCGTTTAGTCGGAACTTTTAAAGTTGTTAGCGGCAGGTTGAGTGGCCCTTTCTCGTTTCCGCGATGCACGCATACGCGTTGCTAGTCTCTGCACCCTCCCAAACCTCTCGTGAAGTGTTCTATTGTTCTCAACAGAGTTCGAGGTTAAACTTTTGAGGTTTAGTTGAGAACAGCGTGATTTTCTTTGCTTTATTGCATTCGGTATTTTTGCTAATATAACAAATTCTTCCACAACAATTTTGTTTTAATCATTTTACCCTGATAAAGCACTTGATATTTGTTTTTAATAATATGTAATCTTGTTCGAAAAATCTATTATCTTTTTAATTGGTTTGATAATATTCTCGAAACAATTACATTTTACTTTATTCAATGTACAACGTTCAGAAACATATGCAAGCTTACCTAGATTATTTCGGACTAGCTAAAACTCAAAACTAGAATCGGCAAACTTATAAAAAAAAGGTTATATAAAAGAAAGTTCAGATTGGAATAAGTTTCGCTCTTTGATTAAAAATTTTCATTTTAAAGCAGGTTGTATAAGAGCCTCTCATCAAGTATATTTCATAATATCTGAGTTTATATCTTTCGGCAGAAAAGCTGAAATAATGTCTAAATTCTTGTCAAGCTTCGCTGTCTTTGCAACGATCTTTGTGTTTTTGCGCCAAGTCGAAGATGTCTTAGAAGTGCTTTAAAATTGGATCGAGTTTCTGTAATAGCGTGCAAAAGCTTGAGATTCTTTCGTTGGAAACCGCGTTTGGGGCGGGCACAGGAAACTTCTGGCGATAGCGTGCTTTCCCGTCGACTAAATGAGACTAAACCGTCATTCGAAAAAAAAGAAATATGATTCACTTTGCCGCAGTCGAGAGGTTAAGAGCGGCGAGTTTAGATTCATTATGAAGTTTCACGACTTAAATGAGACAGTCGCCGCGAAGAAAGCAGCAGGGCTTGGCTTAAAGAAGTTAATTCCGGGTTCGTTGTCAACTTTTTCGTCGTTGCTACCGAACGAATGAACGTAATTCATGGAATTCTTATGGTGGAATTCCGTCTAACGTTGATAGCAGTTATTAATTTCGATCAAAGTAAATATTATGAATGAAAGAATGTTAATAACGAAATGCACTATCCATCGTTCTTTTCTATACTTTTCTAAAACGAAGGACGATGTGCGAAAATCTTGTAAAATCCAGGACAGCGATATTTTTCAGGGATAGGAAAATATTGTATTGTGATGGCAAAAGTGTGTCGATCCCAACGACGTGGTATATGGATTAATAAACTGACTCTGGTAGAAAGCAGAAGCATATTTGTTTCAATCGTAGGTAACAGATGTTTTATATGTTACCACGTAATGTGAATACGTGTAATGCACACGATATTATACTAGAAGGTAATGGAATTGCAGAAACTGAAATTGTTGACATAGAAAAGCCAAAAATTGAACAGATACGACGCATGTCCTCGTTTCAACTCGCTATGAACCCCTCGCTGTATATCAGCACGCGATTTATATTCGAAGATTTAACTACAAGCCCCGTAAATAAAAAGCGTACATAAATTTTAGCATACAAATTATTCAGAATCTCAAGTGACACCGAGTGTGATACTTTCTCTTAATAAAAGAACTTTCGCGTAACGTAGCCAGTAACAAACGAAGTTACTCAAAGCACAGATTCATCCTCCAGCAACCGCAGCAAAAACCAAGAAAGGGACCATCGAACCGATTCGCTGGTTTAGCATCGTACAAGGACAAAAGCGGAACAGCCTTCAAAGTACGATTTCGGTGATCGTTCAAACACCAGCGTGGCTTTGTCGTGAACCGATCCGAAAGGCAGCAGCGAGATTCACAGTAACTTTGACATTCGAACGAAAGGCGTGACAGCGTTGGTGGTCGCGGGTAAATTGAAACAACGCCGTTATTCGTAATCCAACGTGGAAAAGCGCCGCGGAACGTCGATCTCGTGGGAGATGTTACTCTTTGAGTGCGGTTTCCCTCATCCCTATCTACTCTTTGTCCCGCTTTCTTTTTCTTTCGTTTGTTTCGCTCTCTCACGTTTTTCACTCCCGCTAACATTAATTTCGAATAATTCAATGATCCCTTTGGGGGTTGGCTGATTTCATAGATACACGCGACATCTTTCTATAAATATTCTTTTACAAGAATATACCATTACTCAAAGTTTACTAATGGAAAGTAGTTGTCAGTTGTTCTCACGTGGCGGATAACGTGATATAAGGCTGCGAATTAAGAAAGAGATTTTCTGTCATCACTTATACGATCATCTGAAGTAGCTCGAACAAACGATTCCGTTTAGCGATTAAAAAAATGTTTCGTCCTCAAAATGTCGATTAATTTTTATCCGTGAAAAATTTCCCTGTTTCCCCACTCGCCACTCGTTTACGTAATAGTGTTATTCGTTTACAATTTCAGTTTGTCTGTTTACGTTTGAGTTTCTTTCTATCCTTGTTTATTTGCATTTTTCAGTTTGACACTCTTCATTTGTCTGTTTACATATTCGTTGGTGTTTATTCGCGATACTTTATTCGCCGCTTGTCGAACCAGTATCGAATAATTTTAGTAATCCGTGAAACCTTCGTAGTTTACCACGCTATTGGTAGAGTTTAGATTGTACGTATAGAAAGTTATTTCGTTTTGAAAAAAAGCGAAAAAATGAAACTGATACATCGCAATTTTTCTGGTTTTTATATCGAGTCTATTATTGAAAATCGCTTCACGATGAACTAACAATGTAAGAGTTCGATATGAATTTTAGCTCGCGGTTCAACGTCGAATAAACAGGGTATGGCCCCTTTAAACCGAGTTATTGTGGCCGATAAACGTTCAATTACGTTCTTGCCACTCGCTTTCTTCGACATTTCAATTCACTTTTATCCCCTTGTGGAATGCTAACAAAGGATGCTTACT
The DNA here is from genome assembly GCF_051014615.1 of Bombus vancouverensis nearcticus. NCBI lineage: Eukaryota > Metazoa > Arthropoda > Insecta > Hymenoptera > Apidae > Bombus > Bombus vancouverensis. Next base: position 4,130,775 of record NC_134925.1, read on the forward strand.
GCGACGTCTCAGCTAGTCGCTTTCGCACAACGGAACGTTTTAACGTCCAATTCGACAAACACGTTTTAATCGTACGAGAAATCTTTATCGAAAAGTACCCACCGGCTACGCGATATACAACGAGGAAAATGAATTTCTCGTTAATCGAACGAATAGAGGAGCACTCTGGAAAATATAGACAATGTGGTGGATGGAGTAAATTGTATAACTTGGAAATTGTAGTTCTATTATTGGTGGTAGTTAAGTTTAAATCGATAATTATAATTTTAATTGGTTTCAACATCGATTATGTTTAAATCGATAAGGATGAAACATTAGTCGTACACTTGTGCAATGAAATTGAGAAATTGACAAAAAATTAACAGTCGGTCACTGTAATTTCCATGAAGCTCGTCGCACGTATCGTGAATCGAAGGTTACGCTCGTGCTTTTTCTCAATTATCATTACATCAATCATCAATTATAATCATGAAATTTTTTAAAAGTTTCGAAACATTGTCAACGCATAATTCCGCGTTTGACTCGTCGCGTGTCCAATTGTTCGAAGGAGAAAAGGCATTTGTCATTGTAGCGATCGATGATTTCCATCGACTGGCGTATATTTTATTTATCTCTCCATTACGAACGCTGGGAACGATGACGAGAGAAATTGTTGAAAACGTTCAATGGGGACAAGAGAAAAAATAAGGGAAACGCGTGCAAAAGCGCGGTTGCGGGGGTCGTGTCAGCTTGGACAGCCTTTTAAATCGAATTTAACGATCAAATTGCTCTTTACTCCCGCTCACAACTGGCTGATATTGTTAATTACTTGTTTGTCACGATGTCCGTCGCTAAACAGACGCGTCGGTAAATTGCATGTGACATGTACGTAATTCTAAACGTACATAACGTGAGAGGAACGGCGAAAAAATAAAGAGCAAGCTTTGTCGCGATCGCGATCGACGATGGCTCTAATATACGATGTGGAGATCTCGAATAGAATAACGTATAACTTCTGAGTGTTGATGCAACGTTATATTTAATAATCGTTTAAGAGAAGCATTTGATAATAGGAATTATAATTTATTAAATCACTTTAGACAGATATCGAGAAAGATATTCTAGAAAATAAATTGTCTCGTTAATATTCTTTGAACGGAAAGAAGCCATTTATTCTATTTAATTGTGAATTTTCGTAGGAAACAAAATGAATTATCAATTGCACTAAAAAAAAGGCCGCGAAAGACTTTTTCATTTGAAATTCGTATATAGCGCGATAACGAAATTTAATTTTCAAATTTTTGTAGTTGTATAAAAATACCACCCAATACTACAACATTTAATATACTTAAATCCAATTAATTAATATGTGGCTATTGTAGCAAATACAATGGCGAGGCAATACTTTTTTAGGCCATTTACAATTACCGCTTTCATAAGAATTAATCTGGTAAAATACAATCCCGCATAGAACATCGAGCACCTGCCCACGACCGCCATTTTGAATTTCCCGACTATTCAACCAGCAATACGTTGAACATGTTACACAACCCATCGAGCGCCTCGATATTCGCGAATTTCATCGCTTCACTGGCAGCCAGAAGACATTAAAGCCAGACGCGATGTATCACGTTATCCACGGGGGTAATAGACGCAACCTCGTGCAGCAATAACAACGACAGCTTCGCGAAATTAGGGTTCGCTATAGATTGAGTTAACTCATCCTCAAAGTCACTGCAAGAAATACCTACCACAGCAGAAAAGATTCTAGCGATAAAGGTCGTCGATTTGGCTTTTAACCCTCTGTTCTGCCACCTTATTTTTACTTTATTTACTTCCAAGTATTATTAGAATATCGTCCAATAGTTGTTATCGCTACGTGTTACCTGAATCCTTTTGAGCAAAGCAGAATTAAAATCAAAATATAGAAAGAATGAAAAATTCAAATTATCGATGGCAAACGATCCGGTGTGAGGATAAACACTTATTCCTTGGAATGTTCGTCTTGAAAAGAGACATCAAGGGGGAGAGATAGGTAAATTTCAACATTTCATCCTCGGCGAGAAACAGCGACACTTTTTTTTCTGTTGAAACATCCCTCGAACGGACTGACTGAATTTTTAAAAGCACCCTTAGCCGACCGGATTTCCAGCTGGTCGCATCCCCAATCCCAACTACCCCCATCTTGGTTGTCGATCAATCGATGAACGATTCAGTGATTCGATATTCGTTACACGAGGAGAATTCGATGAAAATTCCAGAAGCGGTGGTCCGTTCAATTTTCCTGGTAGCTGCCGTTCTTTATGCGTTTTGCTACCCTTTTCACTCTTGAATTTCTGAGTTGAATTAGTTGCGCCCTTTTTATCGACCCACTTCTGTCATTACGACGCGACTTGCGGTTTCGATACCTCTCAAAGATTTTCCAGAATATCAGAGAGCAATTTTTAATCCTCAATTAATATTGTTAGCTTACGAAGATTTGGACCAAATATTACAATATAGTTTTAGAATATTATGTTGTTTTAACTTGTATTTCGTGCGATGAACATTATCTCTCAATATTATTTTTTATATGATTAAAATTAAATATGCCTTTGTACGTATAATATATTGCATCTGTTCAAGTCAGAAGAATGCTTAAATAACACAAAAAAAGGTTACAAAAGTTTGTAACGGAAGCTATTCAACATCGACACAGGTTGAAATGGAGTTTTTCAGATAGGCAATTCTTCGTGATTCAGGGCTACTGATTTGAACATGGTGGTTTTATTCCCACTAGGTGCGGAAACATTTATATTCCGCACACCTTGCTCATTCTGTGTATATCAATCGGTTTCATATAACAAGCTCAACTTATTGATTATACCAACAGCCTCGCCCCCTCTTGTTCCCGTTAATTCGTCGTCATAAATGCGCCGTGATTTCTATCGAACAAAGTTAATAATATTATCGACACGTAAGATAAAACGAGCGACAACCGTGGACAAATTGTTCGATCTAAACCCCTATCAGACCTTACTGTGTCTCGAGTCTGTCTCTAAATTTAAATCTAAACACAGGTATACAACGTTAAACCTAACCACAACCATATGACAATTATATAATTGTATATATAACTTACCAATTTAAATTCGGTTACATAATGTAATTTTCACTTCTGTAAATATCTCAACACTTAACTCGATTCAAGATAAATTACCTTATCAAAGATCAAAGTCACACCTTACAATAATTTCTAAAAATCTCTCACAATTCTGCCACTGTTCCTTTCCTACAGTTCGCGAAAGGTCCATCTCGTTTCTAATTAGAAATCTAATAACCTACTTAGCTAAATGTAATTATACAATACTATTTCTACCTTTATAAACATCGTCCGGCATTTCATTCGATTTCCAACAAACCATTTTCTCAGAGATCAAAGTAACTCTTTAATTTCACTTTAAAATATCTCGAAATTTTACCACCATCTTCCCTCCGTTCTCTTCCAGAAATCATTCTCTTTTCCAAAGTACTAGCCACAACTACACCCCCTTGTGTAAGAGAGACGAAACCCGTAGCACGCCGTAAAAATCCGAAAGGGAAGCAGATTTTAAGCTCCGAAGCGGCGAAATTAAGAAAAAGGTTCACTGATCTATTGGTGGGACGAGCGACGAAAGAAGACCGAGACGAATTACGCCAGCCTCGATGGAGTATCCTCGAGGGTGGCGCCAGCTCTTTAGATATTAAGAAGAGACCACGAGACCGGGGGCGAATGCGACCCGTTGGCCGGCCCTTCAAACGGTCGATCCGAGTGGAATTTATGCGCGACCGCCCGACGAGATTGCGCTCCTGCTCCCTGTCTCTCTTCGCCCGCCTCCGATACTCGTATTCCTTTGGCCTCTCGACGAACCCATTATGCGGGCCATGTACCGGCTTGTATGATTATTGTATTTCTGTCGGGCGCTCGTGCCCGGGATATCTCCGCTCTGGTTGTCTCTATCTCGTCCTACCAGCCACGCTGTTTCTCTGTTCGCAGTGTCAGTGAGGGTGTGAGTTCCGAGGCAGTGGATTTAGGAAATCGCACGGTTCTTCTTCGTTCAAATGCAGCCGGATCCTGAGAACGTTTAGGGTTTCAGGGTGGCTGATGATTTTCTGTAAGAATGAACGTGGATACGGAGATGATGAGAAGGGGGTGTGGCATTGAGCCGAGAGCAGAGGGAACGATGGATGGATTCTTTGTATGTGAGACTGGAATTAACGTTTTTGGGTAGGTGGAATGTGCGCGGAATGGAAGATTTGGAATAGTTTCAGAAGGTTTGGTTCAATTAGTGAGAGATAAAAATGCGATTAATTTGCATATTATAGAAAGTGGTTTTGATCGGAGATTCTCGAGTGTTTGACAGAACGCTACGGAGGGTTCTAGTAGGTCTCGTTGGAACGAAGCAAAGACTATGATAATTTGTACCATCGAATATATAGTACGTACGATGTTTCGATACCCTGCCCCGGGCCTAGAATTAAAGCAACAGCGAATTATTGTTGATATATCTTGTGAAACGAAGTAAATATTCGAGCCTGTGTTTCGGTAGATTCTTGCCAATTGTCGACACCCAAGTACACGTTACTTAGCCTCAAATTAGATGGAAGTTAGGGGTAAGTTAAAGGTAGGCGATGTCTGCGATGGCTCCACGGTTTCATTTAAGTTAGGTCGAGGTTCGGTCTGCTTCCGGTTCCCGGTTACGTACGAATTATTTCGTAAATGGTTATAGCTTGGATTGCATGGAAACTAAGTTTAACTTGAATGGGCGTTAGGCCGTCAATCGCATATTCAACACGAATTAGAGAAATTCCGAGGCCTGGAACAAACTGCTTAACTGAATCCTTGACGATTCAATGGTTAGTCGAAACACGATGATATCTTCTCGATTTGCAATTACATATACTCCTTGGTCATTGAAGAAGAACCAGATACTACAAGAATTTCTCTTTTCTAATTGCGATGCTAAATGGCGAATCATTTTTGGCTATCGAAATTATTGTTATTAGAAAAAAAGACGAGGATGGGAGATTGATGAAAATTTTCAGTGGTCCTAATTCAATGACCAGAGGTTATATAATAAACTATTCATGGAACGCCGATGTTTTCACCATTACTGTTAACTAGACAGGCGAATGCATATTTGTACGACTCTACGTTGTGATGGATTGTGTTGTTGAGGTCTAGTGGAATTTTCTACCGCGTGGCATTTCAATTATCACCTCGATCAAGCTCCTTTTATGTGTTCGCTCTGTAGTTAATGGTATCACATCGTACAACACGTATCTACGTACTTTTCAAGTGGCTTTTCACTTGTCCATGGAATTAAGCCTATTTTACAATGTTCTGATTTTTCGAATCTTACCAATTTCTCACGTATCGAATTAAAAATTAGAATTGAAAAATTTGCAAAACGAACTCGTTTGAACTCAAGGATTGCAAATCAAAATTGTTTATTTCATATTATATTACATACCATATTTTTTACATTGGTATACTATTTTTGTAAATAATGGTATTGTTACGAAAACTGATGAATAATAATAATTTGTAATTGTAAGAAAGAAAGTTTAATTTCCATTTGAGACAATTATCAGAAGTTTTGTTTAATAAGTCAACTTCCTGGATAATTTATTTAATGTCAGAGTTCGAATTTGAAAATTCTGATGGTATCTTCCGTCAGCCTTCTCATGAAAGTTTCTCTCATTTTTTCCCCTTTTTTTTCGTTTCGAGACAACGCGCAACGGCAGTGGTTGCGATGTAACATTTTTAAGGACAACCGCCTTATCGCTGCCACGATGCATCATAAGCGTTATCAGGGCTCCACGGCGAGAAAGACTCGTTGTTGCAACGACGCGACCCTGGTAATTGTCTCCGGTGAATTAAATCGCGATGTCTATCTGCAATTGCAACAGCCACGTCGAAGCTTTGAATAAAAAAAACACACAAAAAGAAATTTTCCTGTAATCAAAATGTATAGTTTAATAAAACGCAACACGTTGAAATAAGCTAAAATAAGATTGAAGCAGAAAATTGAGCAATTTTCGAGTTTCATCGAATTCTCATGTTTCGAATTAAGTAGTTAGAACTGGAAAGTTTTCCAAGTGAGTTCGTGCGAATTTAAGGATTGCAGAGTGGTTGGCAACAAGTAGAAAGCTTTCAGCTCGAAATCTTCCGAATTCGGCGCTTTTGAATCGAATGACGACAAACTGAAAGCTTCCGGATGCGATTCGTTTGTATTTGATGTTTCCGACGCGAGTTCTAACTTCGTTGGAAAGTTTCGAGTTTCGATTTTCTTCTTCCTATTTTTTCAAATTGAGCTCTATTAAACGCAACAGTTTTTGGTCAATCATTAACAAATGTGCAGCTTTAGAATCGATTCTTTTCCTGGAACTCGATTAATTAATTAATTAATTTGAATTAAACTGTGCTCTAATTTTAATACTAGAATAATTTTATAAACTACTAGAATAGTGAAAATGCACGTTTTTACAACAATGCACGTTTGATCCATTTTCCATATAATTTCCATTTAAATTCGGCACAAGTTTCATACTTTAATCGTTAATAATTAATTCTAATGTTAGTAATATGGCTTAAAGATGATCAAAGACCGTAATTTTAATCCTTACACTGATGAACGTACTCAAAGCTACAGAAGAAAAATCTTCTCTCCTCACTGTTGATCACAGGATGCTCGATCGATGAGAGATTTAATTTTCCATTCGATGATATCGAATCCGACTCATTTCGAGTTACATTTATAAACGCCTCGATAAATTTTTAATCGCGTAACAATATCCTCTTTCCTAGATCTTATAAAACAATTAAAGTCAGTTACCTTGAATTTTCTAAGACGTATCGTTAATAATTCTTCACAGCTCCTAATCACCATCTATTAACCACACTTACTTTTCGAATCCACATTACAGACTACCCTTCTTTCATCAAGAACCTCAATTTCTCAATAACAGATCTCGAATTACAAACCAAATAACATTAATCAGAGACTTAGCCAAGCACTCGACCCACTACCAGTACCACAGCTATCAAGAAGCTTTTCCCCGAAGCAGGTTCTTATCGTCAATTATCAAGTCTCAAAAGCCCAACATCGACTGCACCCCATAATTACTTTACTGCAGGTACCACCTACCGATCGTGTAATTACCCGAACCATTATCCTCTTTCCTTCCGTACCAACACCTTGATATCTTCCTTCTGAATTCAAACCAACGAAGCAACACCCTAAAATTGAAATATTCACTTCTACTATCCTTCTACTTTTACAAATTCTATATATAGATATATATTGTACAGAATTGTCAGAACGAATACCAAGCGTAAGGAGAAAACTTAAAACATTCGCAAAGGCGTCTGAATTCCAACTGAATTACCCAGCACGTACCGAGTGGGAGAAACGGTCAGGGTCAATTTAGGGTTGACTGACTGCTTCGGATTAGGCCGCACAGACAGGTTCCACGTTATACAGACGAAACCTCGCGAGGGTCTGAGCTATTTCTAAGTCTCCAGAGAAGCTAATCGAAGAAGTTTTGAACCAACGGTGTACAATGTTAGCGTAAAAATGCATATAGAAAATCAAACACTCAAAGATAGCAAGGAAACTACATTGTAAACCTGGCTTAAAGCCAGCCATTGCTAACGCCTTAACATCCGTAGTTGGAACCAGTGGCCAGTCTCAGTTGAAGGGTTGCAGGCATCGTCATTGTCCCAAGAATGGAAAGCAGCCCCTGGCGCGCGCAGGTTCGACCGCAAGCCGCGACAATGACGCGTTCTCTCGTACATTGGCGAGGAGGATGGGGCTTGGGGAGGGGTGCATGTACGCGTGCACTAATGGTACTAGGCACGGCTTGAGGATGACATTAAGCAGCAAGTGCAGCGGAGTGTGCATTGTCATTCCCGTTGAATGTCGTCGTGTGGGCCGCTGAACAGGCCGCGCTCTTCGTCTGCCAACCGGTATCGTCACCGAGATGCTTGCGGATCTCAGCGCCAACCCTCCTCCTTTCTCTCTTCCTTCGCCCTTTCACCCTTCCGTTCCAACCCCTCGCGCCCCAATGTATTACTATAGGCGGATACATGGCACACAAAGCGGCCAGCAAGATTTGTTTTGCGACACAAACATGCGACACGGCCGTCCATTAACCGTAATAACGTTTCGATGAATGCACGGTCGCGGCCTCGGACCAGTTATTAGTTATGCATTTGCATAAACGTCCCGGCAATTATTATGTGCACGCGCAATTATGATTCGAGCATTGTTACTGACCGTGCTATCAGCACGGTGTGTATATGTTGTAGGCGATGATGAATAGACGAACGAGCTTTTTACGTTTCGCTGCGAATTCTTTGAATTTTATGATTTATTGTTGGCGAGGATAGAAGACACGTTTAATTATACATATAATTCGATTGAAATCGTTAAGCGAAATTTTATGGATAAGAAGCTACAAGTCTAAGCCGAATAATAATTCTTATATAACAGGGATATGCGTTTGATGATCGAGCGAACGAAGTTTGACAAGTAAATTTTACAAATTACGTATCATCTGATTATATTCCGCTGTAAACGTGAAATTTCGATATTACCAATGAGACGCCTGTAACCTCATATCTTGTCAATTTATTAATAGCATTAGTTCATGAATTATTAGGTAATAGGATTTTCGATAGGAATCGGATAGAGATGCAATTTGATGATGTTATTGCTGACTGGGGAAGGTGTCTGAATTTTGTGAAATTCAAATGGGTTAATATGATGGAATAATATTGTAGATAATTATTAATGCACAATGATAATATTCGTCGATTGAATCGTAACGAATTGTCAAAGGAAAGCTGCAACTAAAACGGACAAGATAAGTGAAAACAATGACACGGCCGGGAATGAAAACGAATCGGGAAAAATCGATCGACGATTACCCCTCGAGATAGCAGGCCCGTACTCCGCATCGCTGTTTATTAAACATTCCGATTGCCGTGTATCAACGTTTATTCGCAAATACTCCGCGTGGAAATTGAATCATCGGAAGCGGCTCGGCGGTCGAGCGACGGAAAACCGTCGGCTAAAAGCATTCTTGCTCGATTTTGATGGGTTCCAGCCCCGACAACGTTCGATGGTATCGCAACGAAGCTTCGATCGGCCGAGTTGACTCGTTGTTTTCTTGCATCGTACTATTGAAACTTTCGTTAATTGCGCTGCAAATGTGTAACTTTGCAGATGCAATTCTTTTCTGCTTCCCTGCCTGTTTCGTTTCTCTTTTTTTTCTGTTTGATACTTTTTAATCTCACGTCGATGCTGACGCTTCCGGCCCCTCTATCCTTTACAGCGCGCGATACAGACGCGTCTCGAGCGAGAAACACGCGGATAGGGGTTGAAAATAATATCGAGGCGCGAGAAAAAATCCCTGGCCGCGATAATTATCGCGGATTCCATCGTCTCTAAAGGGGCTCCGGTTTCTTTGAAATCACCCCAACCGCGAGCGCGTTAATTTCCACTGAATTTTATACCGAATTCCGCGACTTTTTATAAAACTCGCGTTCGGAGACAAATAACGGCGGGGATCCGTCTGGGTGGCTGCAGTAACGAGTCTCGATACGTCGTACGATGGTCCATTAAAAATTTACTACGAAGAACGAAGTGAAGCTACATAGACGAAGAGAAGGTATGAAACGAGATACAATGTCCACGGACTACGTAAAAAACACAATCTTGAATTAATTTGAATTTCAATTACTTTTATTTAAATTAGGTTTGTTATAATTAATCTGACGATGAATTAACAACTGCGAAATTTATGTAGCGTTAATACTCCATTAGTAGAAAACTACCGAGGAGATCGTTGTTGAATCTTTTCCTCGAATATTTCCAACAATCCAGCGAATAGTTTTTCGGTTAAAAATGTATCGCGGTTCCCTCCATTGACTCGAATTCCAGGAAACCGTCGATTATTCGTTCCAGGGAGAAGGAAATCTCAGATTATAATCCTCCGTCTGTATTTCAAAAGTGTATTTCGCTTGCGTGCCACCGTGTGGCTAGCATCCTTTATCTCTCCGCCTCTCTTCCTTCTTATCGATTGCAATCCACGGCATTCTTTCTCCGTTTCTTTCGTACTCGTGTTTCTCGTATCTTTGTATGGATACTGGGTGCCTCTGTTTCGTGAAAATCGTCGCCTTTATTTCTTTCACATTTCTCTCGTTGACTCGAAGCTTCCGCGAATTATTTGGCAGTGCGCCATTTTGAATTGAACATTCCCTATGATGCTTTGCCGCTCACGTACTTTTTCTGTGAAAAACGCCTGTTCCTTAGGGTTGCGAGCGACTATAATTATCAATTCTAACGGGACTTGGAATTCGTCGAAAATTGAACTTAAAGCGCTTCAATTTAAATTTCAGTTTAATTATACCAAACGATATTACCAAGTAATGATACTATAACTAAATATTTCAAAATAATCTGCATTTGAATAATAATTCTTGAAATATAATATTCATTTGTGATCAATTATAGAGACAATACGAACAACAGGGTTAAATTACTCTTATTCGATTCATTTGTATGATTATTCGGCGAATAATCTGAAATTTGGACGTAAAGAAGGATAGAGAAATAAATGGAAATAGGTTTAATATCGTTGGTATATCGCCACTATGTTGGACACAAAGAAGCACGGTCACTCTCCTTTTTGCAGCTGTCATTTACGAGCAAAATCCCGGCTAACGATAACGCGAGCTACCCGTATAGCTGGAGACTGGGAGGTAATACGCTTGTCTATGACAGAGAAGGATCCTGAATTTGAATCTCTCCAGAGCAGCTTTGTCTCCACTCGCCTGTGTACATTGTACATTGTAGCATAGCTATCAAGCCTCACCAAGTACTTAGAAATACCGAGCCTCTCGATTTTTCAAAACGAAACTAATTTTTCCGACGGAAGGATTAATTTACAGTTTAATTATCATTCGATACTGTCGTATTTCAAAAAAAAGTGAAAAATTTGTAAAACAGAAGCTGTTGAGCTCTTTTAAAGAAGACAAATAGATTAAACCAAAGAGAATTTTTAAATACGTTATAGAAGAAATAAATGTAATAAAAATTCAATAAAAATTTATTACGAAAAAATTGATTATACGATCCGTGAAACTAAAATTACAAAATGTTCTACAGAATAAATAGATTTAAATGATCAAACAGGATTTTTAGGTAAATTAAATGGAATAAATAAAATTTTGTCCGCGCGTAATAAAAATTCGATGTATAAACTCGATGAGAAATTCATTACAAAAATTTCATTAAACAACTTTCCTCGCCTATAAAATTAGATTTATCGCGTTTGAAAAATCAATTAAATGAAACATAAACACAGTTTTCTAGAAACATTAAATATAAATTAGATAAAAATTCATAACAAATATTTTTTTATCACACGATTTCTGTCACCTATGCAACTAAAATTACCACGTTTGTCAGTAGATCAAAATATTTCGTAAACGATATAAAGATTCCACGTATTCCTTAAACAATTCTTTTATACTGATAAAAATAGTACCGTTAAACGGACATTGTTACGTTAATATTATAAAGTCAACAATACTATCGCTAAAGGTTCGTTCTAGAAAATTGACCAAATCGAATTATCCTTTAACTCTATCATCGCACGTGTCTTTCGCGTAGCACAAGTTTCAAACAACAAATGGAGATATACGATACGAACGGTTTCGTATCCCACGAAATATTTCATCCGCGTGACGTCAACAAACCGCAGGTAGCAGAATTGCTCGCATTCATCGCAGACAAGGGGTGCCCCTCGCCCGAAGTAACCTCGAATACGAAACATTTAGTCGATCGCGACGCGTCCTAAGTGACGGACAAGCGTTATTCTGTTCCATCGATACTGGCGTCGATTGAGAGCATTGCAGTTAAACGACGCTAAACAACAACTGGGCCACCGTACCTGCCACGACTTGTTACCGCTACAATCTATTTTCAACGTGTGTTTACGTGGGAATAAAAGTGACGCGGAATAACCATATCCAAACGTGGATATTAAGGCAGATATTAAACGGCAAGTGAAGATTGCCAAGTAAGCGAATTAATATTAGTTAAACATTAAACGATATCAGTACGGTGTTAAATGCGATTTTGTGTTTTACGATGCGTAATAATTGTATTGTCACGATACGTGAATAGTTGGGTATATAAAGTTTAGAAAGTAGTGGAGAATGTAAATTATACGCTAATTCCAAAAACTTTGGAGTTACTGAATTTTCGTGAACTCAGCTGTACATACATTGAATCTGAACCTGATTTTGTTATTATTTCGGAATTAGTATTACCAGACTGCGGATATTTATGCAAATTCATATTTTTGTGAAGGAAACAAACAGAGGAATAGAACCGATACAGGAATTTGTTTTGCCTATTAAATATCATAATAAGTGGTGAACTTTGCATATTTTACATACTTTTGCATATTACGCGTATTCTATGCATTTTTGTATTTTTATGTTTTCCGTGAATGTTTACAGATACCAGCATTAATTCTCTTTATTTCAGTGGATTATTGATGAATAAATTCCTTAAGATAAAAGAATTCTGGACTGAGTATTTGTCGTATAAGAAATATATCATGAACATTTTAACGGCAAGGCAGGCCATTAAAATTAACATGTTACATTGCAATATGTAGATGAGATGTATAAATGTATCAAATATCTCAATATTGGAATTTCCATAACTCTAACAATACGAATAATAATCAAAGATTCTTTAATATATTATTAAATTTCCATATCGGTAGCTCGATTAATTTAAAAGACAGGATTTCAATAAGATTATTATTCACGGTAAAAGCATCTCGTCGATAAGATGCTAATTCTGGCCAGCACATTATTATAATTGAATTCTCTTTAGAACACAATCTTTGTTTCTTTAGTATACTTCGTGAATCGTAAAATATTATTCAAGAAAATAAAGTAGAGTTTACAGATCGAGGAGACGCGACTAAAATCCGAAGTCTCGACTTAAGACAGAAATATTTCACAGACAAATAGAAAGAAACTTTTATTGCCTCAAGATAATTCCCAGGTACTCCCAGACGCTATAAAATAAATTATCCATGTACCAAGCTTAACTCAAATTTAATCCAAGTTTAATCCAACTATGATTTTGCCTTTGAAAAGTTAAACTGGTCATTAGACCGACAAAAATTGATTACTCGATAATTGTTATCTATAAGTCTTAAACTGAAAATTTTCTCTTCTATATGTAACGCTAATTTCTTTATTTTATTAATTCGTTCAGTGAATCTTGTTACAAATCGGTCATTTCGCGTGTTACGATCGAATAGCTACTTAGATTTTGAAATCTTACGTTATACTCTTATTGTTGGCGAGTTCCCATTAAAATATTCATTAGTTATAAATTAATAGGCTACATAATATATTCGCGAATTTAGCGAGAACTACCCCTTTGATGAAACGTGGTAATAGTATCTAAAATCACGATACATAACATAGTACCTACATCCTTGGCAGCAAGTAATCATGACGAAGCAAAATTCGAGTATACCTCGCATCTACGAAACTCCTTCGTTTGTCGATCAAACGATCTGCTGACAAAAACATCGCGGCGCGACGAAACGAAACGATACGAGTTGAGCTCGCGACTCCCTCGTCGCGTCATTGAAAGCTTGTAAAGCTAGGGTAAACGTTCGACGCCGGATGTTATTCAATTTCGTATTCATTACGCGGGAAACAAGGACGGTGTCTCTCGCGATCGCTTCGGGCGTTGCTGGTTCGTTAAAGCGTTCTCGCTGGCTGGCTCGTGTTTCTCCGCGTTTGCGCGTTCCTATTCTCGCGTGTATTCGTTCGACCACACCGTGGATACATACCTAAATCTCGTATAGAGGGTGTCTCGTGTAACTGGACCAAGCTATATCTGTAAATTCTCAGAAATTGTTTTCTACAGCAACACAATATGATTTGTATTTTGTACAATTTATATGTAAAATAATATATGTATTTCCAGATGTCTTTCGAACTTCATCGACATCTATAATCGTGGTAGTCGAGTTTTGTAACAATACTAATGAAACTTTAGAATATTTTGTAGCATCTAATTGCAGTAGGACTCTGTTTATACGAGTTGTTTATATAACCAGGTCATTTGCATAATAGGTATCCACCCATTTCTCTCCATCTGTAATTCTTTTCACTCGGTTAATAGAAGTTCATGCTCGTATAAGAGAATTCCTAGGAACATCTACCCTTGAATACATAACAATGTTGCAAACTTGTATCCACTGCGAAGTATGAAAGTCTGTCACGTAACGCGTGCCCCTACTGTTTACATTTTATTGTTAGACGTTCACATAAGTGGGTTGACACCCGGCGATAGTTCAGGTAAAAGAGTTCGGTTAAAGCGAAATTTACATTGTTTCACTTTGGACGAACACGAATGATGAACAGCTACTTTCATTCTCGTTTCATCCGTGTCCATCCACCGTGTTCCTGCAATGTGATACAGCGGAAATTCGGCTTTAAGCTCAGTCAATCAGACATTTCGTTCATACAAGCGGATGTATTTTCATGAACCTACCGTCCATATGCAGTTACTTTTTCCAGTTGTCGTATAGTGTTGACCATGTTGCATGAAACACCTTGTATACGTCGATAGAGTATGATTTCGTGATGGAAAGTGTGGACACGAAGACAACGACGGAAGAGAACGGAGAAACGCAGGCGAATCGCGGCGGTTCAAACAAACGCGAATCGCGCGAACGATGCACGTGCTAATATTGATGTTTGCGTGTGCAAACACAAGCCCGCTGACGTTACTCGAGGCGGGGCGGATGCATTCTCAAACATGTTCGAACACCGGGCCACGTATGAGGGTGGACAAGTTGAATATGAGTTGGAATAGTTTGAGTAATAGTTTGCGGGGCTTGAGTTCGGGCATAGAGCGGAATTTTGAAGGAAGGTAACCTTTCGTGAATGCGGACGGTTCGAAAAACCCCGCGAGCGTAAATGAAGTATCCAGAAGGAAGACAGTTGCTATTGAAAAATGTGGAGGAAGATTTTGTTAGCTGATCAGCAATATTTCTAGTAATTTGTTGAAATGATTTCGTACAGTAGCATACGATATGTTCATTTGAATTTTTCAACTTTTACTGTTACATATATGTGTGCTTACAATTTTTCTTTAATTCAATCATGATTATGAATAATCTTTTAATCGTACATATTGCCGGAAATACGTATAACAGAAACAAAACGTCGTTTTTCTCTTTTAACGGAGATTTATTTAGAAGCATAACAACGTAAAAAATGCAAAACGTCGTAGAAGTTATTGTTGGGAGGGAATGGCGTTGAATTAAAGATATATTTCATCAGCTAGTATTTCAATTACTACGTCGAAATCAAGTCAACGTGCTCAAAATACGCAATGTCTGGGCAAACAACGCTCCATTGAAAACGCGCGCACGTATATACAGAAACCCCATTCACCTTCACGAGCATGGTGCGAGATCGCGTACACGTATATTCAGTGTACTCTCACACAGATAACGATCAATCTTCTTAAGAACTCGCGTGAAACACGTGACACGATATTCGATACAGAGGTATACGTTTAACATAGAACATTGTTGAAGGAATAACGCGAAATGTAACAAACGCGGTGATAATGATAGCACCGATGCAGGTAGTCTTCATTCAGACTCAGAAGCTGGTTGAATGTCGCGGAATATGTGGAAAGGATCGTTGAATGGCGAATATTTCGTAAACATTTTCTTGGACTTGATTCTATATTGTCTAAAAGAATAAAAAATACTTTCTATTGCCTGAACAAATTTGGACTAATTCAAGGATTACAAATTCACAGGTTTCGTTTCTTTTAGATTGGTTTAAAAAGCTTCTATTATAGGTTAATAATTGATTTTGGTTGAAACGTGTATTAACGTGTATGAATTAATAGTTTGTATCCGAAAATTTATGTTCGCTAAATATTTGTGGAAATTATATTTTATGAATGAAGATTATTGTACATTTCACCTTGCATATAGAAACATACATATATTCTTTATATATTTCCACATATACTATTTATATTTCATTTTTATTGTACCTTTCCATATGCATTCTATTTTCCATTTTTCATTTTATCTTTTAATATATTTCTATTCTACACATTTTTAAGCTCTTACAGTAACGACGACATAAAATGAACGACACGGCGTTCCAATAAATTCCACGTTAAAAATATCAAATACTAAAAAAATATATGTATATATTATATATGTGTGTGTGTGTGTGTGTGTGTGCGTGTGTATGCGTGTATTCCACCATTCCTAGTCCTTGAAAGGATTAACAACAGCAAGCCCCGCCAAAATCTCTTTAGAAATATAGAACGAACAGCTTTCGTCTCTCAATTCGTCTAATTTCAAAAGAATATCACGTATCGCGACAGAACGTCGACAGGAAGCGATCGATCCGTAGAGAGAGTTGCAGGTTCCGGAGGTGGTTGGCCATAGTTTCGCTTGGACGACGCGCGATCCGCATTACGGTCGAGGTAAGGATAAAGCAATTAGCGCTTAACTGCAACTTTTCGCCCTTATTTCGCCGGAGGACTGCGCAACGCGAGAATTACGAAACATGCGTCGAATATTTCGCAACGTGTTAAGCCGGAGGACTCGAGAGAATTTTATCCCGTGGCCGCTCCTCGAGTCGAGCAAAAAGAGAGAGGAGCCTCACGTTTATTGGGTTACTTTAACGAGAATCAACGCGTTTCATCTGGATGAAGAGCGGATGCTGGGGAAAAAGCGAAAAGTAATTAGGTGTATCTCATTTTTTTCTGTCCACGCTAATGGGACAGGTGATTTAGGGTGCATTTTTTTCGGCAGAGTAAGTTACGTTTTCGTTCGACATTGCGACTTTCTGGAATATCGTTATGCAGGGCAGAGGAAAAAAGGGGAAAAAAGAAGGAGGTAATAGGGGAATTTCGTTCACGAGCGGTGGAAAGAATGTGTTCGTTGGATTGCCTTCACCAGGAAATTACTCGTGTTTTAAATGAAATGGAAGGAGAGCCTGAATTTTACTCTCTGCAGACTTGAAAGTATAACGTCAAGTTACGTTATCCTAACGACAAGCGTTGTAACAGAAAGTACCTTTTACTTTGTACGATATTATATTTGAAGTCGTCGTTGGTTATATATTTCGAGACCAATACGTTTTCTAAATTATCTCCACAAAAATATAATTGAAATGTTCGCACTTTTTAGGAATTCACAAACGTAGATGTTCATTGTTTGCACGTAGGATACTGTGAATGAATTCTTCGAAGCGCCACAGCGTAGACCGTCGTCCGCTCTTTTCCCACCCCTCCGCTTATTCCACCCTCATCCCCAATCGGTTCACTCTATTTCAAGCCCGACGTATCGAGAAAATAGCGAAATTGCCGTCATAAATGGGCACGGAGGCAATCAGCCGATATACACTGATTCTCTGTAACGCGATATGCAATCTCGAACACTAGATATTGTTATCTATCGATTCGATGATCGCGTTCCGTTGTTCTCTGTACTGTACACCTCTCCCTGTCCCAATTCAGTCTGCTATCGAATCGTTTATATATTTTCTATCCAGCCGTCCACGCTTTTTATCCACCAATAGCCGTTAATATTTCGATCGAAAAGAGTTTAAGCACACTGCCCGGCTTTAATGGGTCGCATAACCGTAGCGCGCCGTGTAAAGAGTTGAAGTAATATCGACGATGGAATGAATTTAATTCCCGTTTCATCGGCGGCTGATCGATTTTTGCGATTTCATCTTGCTTCATTATCAGAGCGATGTTTCCTTTTATAGTCTTTCTGATTTACTTCGACAATTATTTGAAAAATCAACTAGCCTTCGTCGTCGATTTTATCGGTTCGTCATTTATGCACAATGACACTAATGATCGAGGATCTCGTAACGAAAAAGAATATTGTAAAATTTCTCCGTCTTTTCGATAAAAACACATCGTGTAGTAGTCAGTACGAACTGATCTAAATGACGAAAACTAACCCGAACATGTATCGTGAAAATTTCCTGGAACCAACTTTATTAATTCGATTATTTTATTTTTAGTTTAATTTGTCTTATGATATGATATTTTGTTTAAAATAGTTGAAATCCATTCAACCAAGATGAAAAATACAAAGATATTTTTTACCATTCGACAAGTAACAGGTAGAAGTAAATAAGAATCGATTTTTTATGAACTCTTTAATTTGTCTAGAATTTTTTCTTCTATCGTAGCATCTGAAAATTGTATTTACTATTTCGGGTTGCTGTGGAATTAACGATCGAAGGAATAGCATGTTTCTATTTGCACAGCCATGCCGTGCAATATGCAACGAGCTTAAAGGAAATCCCGTATGCATTACACAGATTTGCTTGATTAAATATCCGTCGGTTAACAAGCCGATGGCGCGGTTGTAAATCATGCAACCGCCCGCAGATTCATTCGATTAATTGCTTAGCCCCCTTAATTATTTAAATTCGTGTCGATTAATAGAACAACGTAATTACGTCCAATGGAAAAAATCGTATCTTTTACACCACAATCTACCAATACTATAATAATTTCAAGTGATTTCCACAGAAATTCATATTTTCTTCAAAATCATCCTTTCCTTATAAAATTCATATCTCCTAAAACATTCAAACGGAATTCAGATTTTTCAGAAAAGGTAATTCTTTTTTGAAAAATTCGTATCTCTTAAACATATACATCCCTTCCTTCACAAATTTATACGTTTCAAAGGAACAATTCCTGTTTAGGAAATTCAATTTTTCCTAAAATATCAGCCCTTCTTCCAGAAATTTATATTTTTCAAGAAACTACTTCTTTTTTAAAAAAAGGTTCGTATTTTCCCTCGAGCAATCCCTCGCCCCAAAGCCAGCAAATACTGCAAACAGTACGAACGCTTAAATCTTCCAAAAACGTTGAATCAGATTTTTTGCAATAATGACGCAAAGTATCACGCAAGAACCACTCGAACCCTCCGCTATCTCTCAGCCACTTTATCGTAGCAAAACCATCAGTGACGCGTGAGAATAGCAAAATATTCCTTGGCCTGGACAAATAAGCGAGCTTCTGGCGCTATGGAAGCACGTCTATTTTTCTTGCAGCCTCGGGTAGTCTTTCCTCGAGCCTAGTCACCCCATTCTACTCATAGCGTGTGTTATTCAACGTACTCGCGTCCCAGGCGACGCATAAACGCTGCAGGAAGGGACGGAAGTCTCGGTGGGACTGCCACGAGTTCGAGAAAGTCGATGCAGACACCCGAGAGACACGAAAATTGCACGACCACTGACCCGTGCCACGAATCCTCGTAATTCGACGAAAGATTCCCCTTTGCTACCTATACACGCGCACACATAGCCACACGTGTAGCTATACAAAGACGATTCAATTGTTTCATGAACGAACAACTGAGCAAGACCCCACGAAATTGGAGGTTCTTTGGGTTTAGGTTGCCAAACAGCTTCTGTTCTATTTGAATCGTACGCGTATTCACTTCTGACCGAGGGAAAATCAGAGAGATTGAAATCGGGTGGATATTTAATGCGAAAGGAAACACCATTTTAAAGAGGATTTTCAATGGAGAAATTAGATCTGTCAGTTAGTCCAGCGTGAGATGGGTTCTCTATAGAAGACAATGGATTTTAAGTAGACTCTTCCGTTTGCCACGCGACGATTTAAAAATAATTCGTGAAATTTGATGAAAAAGTCGGGCGGAGAAGCTCGGCGGTCTTCAAAGGTCTTTACGAGGCTTCTGGTTCTTTGTCTCTGGTTTAAAGTACGTCTCTGTGGAATATAAATGATTTTAATTCGCATAGCCAGCGGAACGTTTTCTCGATAATTGACAAGACTAGGAATTCCTCTTTTATAGAAAGATTGCGAATCTCGTTGAAAGGAAACAGGTTACAGCTCCTTCAGCAAATCTTTCGTCTTATGTAAAGGTCAAAACGAATAGATCGACGAGAAATATCGTTCCAATAATCTCGATTCGAGTCCTAAAAACTTTCCCTCTCGTCACCCTCGCTCGACTCTCGTGTTAGCTGCTTTGTCTCTTTGTTCCAGTTAAGTAGTTCGATAAACCGGCATGGTTCACTGAAATTCCTCGATGCTTTTTTCCACGACTCGTTTCAACGCCTCATTCCCTTCGTAGTTCGTACTTCCAGGTTATTCTTTGCCATTTGCTTAATTTCTTCGAGTTCCGCCCTCTGTTCGACTCCTTTGTTTCCCTACGATTGCTTCGCGAATGGATCGACCGACGATTTTCATCGCTCTACTTTGATTCGACCGCCTATCGCGCCGCTTTTATCGCAGGCCGTTTAATTAAAATTTATTACATCCATCGCGAACAGCCGCTCACCCCGCGCTCTCCATTAATGCTTCATATCATTTTACGCTCCGCTCTCTGTTTTTAATAATATCGCGATAGCTCTTCAATTACCGTTCAAACGGGAATGTACGCCCAAAGGTTTGAGATGAGAATGTTGGGCACAAAGCAGATACAACTTCGATTAGAAAATGAAGCTTTGGTCACTTGTATAATCGATATTTCTGTGGCTATTTGGTTTAGCTGCGATTCCTTTTTTATTATTACCATGGACTTTTTATCCTTTTTCTAACGAGCCTGGTGCATCTGGAACGATGATAATTTCGATGTAATATTCCTTAACAATATAATTGAATTTAGAAATTGCTCTTTTGCGAAGAAAGAAAAAGGAGAGGCAGAAAATATGAATTCTCACCTGTGATCTTCAAATATATAAAAATTCTCCACTAACACCGAAAATCAAACAACGCCAGCACTCCTGTCACCTAAATTACGGAAGTCCCTCCCATACCAGAAGATTTGGCAAAGTCCACCTTACCATTTCTCCCCTGGGCTAGTGTTAATACTCCATTAAATTCTTACCACTCGTAAATGAGTTGGAAACGCGGATTCGAAGCACGTCCAACTTTGCTGGTCTCGGACCGGCTTGCGTATCCACTTGGCGTAGGTGATGACAGCGGTCGTAAAGGTGGATGGGAGGCGAGGTCATCGAGGATCTCAAAGAGACGAGAAGAGAAGGAAAAAAAGTACGGGTCCGTCGGTGAATTCAGAAAGGCTACCGGCGAAGCTTCGTTAAAATTTCAGCGTGCATCAGTAACCATCCCCCTTGCTACCCCTGCTTCTCTTACACGTAGACGTAGATAACCACGGTACAGGTTGCGACGTCGTGTTTCGTCTATTTTCTCGAGTATTTTCTACTTTTTTCTACGCGAACGAAACGCAGGAGGATAAGGTCTCGCGTCTGGAATAACCGACGCTCGATTAAAAACCCCCGGAGGCCTTGGGAGCGCTTGCAGTGAAAATTATTCACAGGTTTCTCGAACAGATAGCGCTCGATTCCTGGCACGGTCTATTTAGATATGCGCTGCTTCACGCGATACTCTTGCAATTCAGCGTACCTATACATGTATATAGAAGGCTAATGCAGTAGTCCTTGTCGTCTTTGCACGCCCCGAATTGGGAAATTGGAAAGAGAATGGAGGGGGTGGTTTCGTTTCAAACAGGTTGTTTCATTCGGACTCTGGTCCTCTTCGTCCCTCCTTTTCGATTTCTGCATTTTGTACCAGCAGGGTGATGTTATGTAAATCGTGGCTGTTACTCGTGTCCCGATAACGATAGGTTCCGGGAAATTACATTTCCCGGCGAGACCCGCTATCGATGAATTTCTACCGTGGCTGGATAGATACGGGACTATTCTACTTAGCGGTGAATTCTCCGCTGCAGCGCACCTCGGAACGTTTCCCTGGCGGTTTTCTAATGACAACGGGGAAATTTTGGTCAATTTTGTCAATGTATCTACGTCGCATCTTTTATAAAATTTTATTATCAATTTAAAACTAACGCCTCGGATCTCGATAGGAATTTCCTGCAATTTAATAAATCTTTGTCTGTAAACTTTCTAAAGTACGAAAATTCTAACAACGTTTGCCTTGAAATTGCTCCTATTCTAGAGAACACGCAGCGATCCCAAACTCTTAACCAAAATTATACAAAAACAAAATATATATATATTAATAGTATACTATGTATACGTGTATCTTCTTCCAGTTAACTAAGTGGCTAAGGGAAGGAATTGGCGTAAGAAAAACTCCTGGATATTCAGTCATCGTAGCGTCTAGCTGCCATTATGCCTCTTTCCATCTCCCCTTAACTTTTTTTTTGGTCGTTCATTTCCCGTTTATTTCTCCAGCGGTCGTAAAAGGGGTGGCTGACGGCGGCATGCGAGCCGTTTAAATTCGAGTTATTTCTCATGCGAGAGAGGGTTTCCCGATGCCGAGAGACGACGTCGGAATGACTGTCTCCCCGTATCTTCCTCGCATTGACCGTTTCAACTACTTTCTCGCCCTCTCCGTCGTTTCCTTCCGCTCTTGTCTCTCCTGCACCCACTTACGAGCCGGGAAACAACTGCACGGCCATTTTGTAGATACTCCTCGCGGGGTAATTCGATTCCCAAGCCGTTCCACCTGACGAAATCGCGTATTACGCATCGGCCGGATTTCCTGTTGGATCCTGGTCCTCTGCGCGGTTCGTTTGCTGCCTTTTACGATTTTCTACCACGATTTCCAACCCTCTACGATCGTTTAACGTTGAAAAAAGTTTGGTAGAAACGGTTTCTGAAAGTGTCATAGGAAATAGAATACGACTCGTTTTTTTTTAACAGACCGTAAATTGGAGGGTTATTTCTTTTCTCGGTATTCGTTGAATGGTTGAATAACAGATGTTTTATTTCACACAAATTTTTGATAGGAATGGTTCCTGAGTGTGTTAGCGAAATATCATTGTTACAATAGATATTCTTTAACAGGCTGTAAACTGAAAAGTTATTTCGATTTCCTTTTTGGGGCGGTTATTTTTCGTGTTCATTGAATGGTCGACTAGCAAATGTTGAATCGGTTAAAAAGAATGAGAGAGGAAGTGAAAAATGGTAGCATCGCGTTTCAACCGGGAATAGTAGCGAGAGAGCTTGACATTCCCTTTTGCACCCCTACTTAAAAAGAAACAATTTCCACCACAAAGGGTAGCTCGTGTAACGTGAACATGGCCCGTGTAACTTCCGGCAGAACCACTTTTTCATATCGTTTCACGGAATAAAGGAAGCGCCTCAAACGAACCCACCTATTTTCTCTTGTACTTTATTCTGTATTATTCATTGTGTTCTTCATTCTTTCTTTAACTGTACAAATTGGTCAGAACTTTGTTAATCTTTCTTCGATCTTAAGATGATTCTTTCATGCGCAATATTGTCGAAGATGATTGTCTAGAGCGTTTCAAGGAACTTAAACGTGGATAAATATTCTGAGAATATTTACAAATGCTGGTATTAAAAACTCATGTTTTTCTAATTACTGAATGCACCCAATTTTTATTTTACTGGAGTTTCATTTAACGCGGTTCAAACAAAAAAAATAGTTCCCTTTCTACACAATTTAATTTGATCAAACGTCACGTACACGGCGCCCTTTTACAAATGTACTTTTGAATTTAAAAACGTCACTTTGTACTCGAATTTTTGTATGCTTTTCCAGGAATTTGCATTTTGTTGACTAGCTTCTGCTATTTTATGTTCCTATTTTTCATACTTTATTTTCCTATTTTCTATTTTATGGAAAAATTGTACGAAACACATTTCGTTTAAAACAAACTCGTAACATCTAGTTCCGAGAATTTTCGCAATTCAGTGAATTACGTAGAATTATCCTCAATTTTACTTTCAACCTAATTCTCTGCATTTTTTATCTTGTGTTTGAAGTTACTGATCGATTGAGCAAAAATTAAATCTACATTTATTCGAGTATTTGTAGCGGATTTTCACGTTTCATATTAATTTTTTTATTTTTTCACATGCACTCTATTTTTGACACGTTTTTTGGACGAAGCTACTTACCATGGAAAGAGAGAATCGCGTGCAAGTTTTATATAGAAAATTTTTATGAAGCAGTAAAGCTCATAGAAGGCGGATAATGAAATGTTTAATTTTCTAAAATTTGTTGCAGATATTTCTTCTTCTAAATATTGTACAAAATGCATCGAATAAACGTCGACAAGATGATCTGACTGATTTTTTCCGTGTTAAATCATTAATCTTCCTTTAAAAATTTATCCATATACGTATAACATTAAAAATTTGTGAATTTTCAAACATAATATATTCCAAATCGCTTAAAGGGATAAAAATTCTTCTATCTTTCATTTTTCATCATACTCTTTTACAGAATAGCGTAATCTCTTCAAAAGTCAGAAAATAACAGCCTCAAGAAGTGCACACTTTCTTGCACCCTTTCCAACTCAAACAGCCAAAGAAACGAAACCGATAGAGAAGGGCGAAGCGCGTCTTACTACCGGAAAGATCGTGCAGTCTTTTCAAGGCACCCTTCTAACGACACCATCTATCATTAAGCGATCATTAAACTTTCATATCTAGTTAGATACACCAGGACACCAGCCTTTCAACCCTGGCAGCCCGTCATAAATTACATCGCCGGAATCCGGCGAGTTCTTCTATTTACGAAGGGTTAATCCTGCGCGTAATCTTCCGAGACATTAGCGTAAGGAGGACTGATAATATTTGCGACGCGCGGCAACTATGCTCGTGATTGCTGAATTTATCGTCGTCTCGCGCGTATTTTACCCCCGTCAAGCGTTAACCCTGTATCGTGTCGGGAAATTAGAGTGTCTTTGCTGCTTTAACGAACCGTCCGAACTTTCTCAATGACAAAAAAAGGAAAACTTATTTTTTTTAATTCATTCCCCGGAAACGATTATGGTTTACGTAAAAGATTTTACTCTCAATCTTTCGTTCATCTTTTAGAAATCGAATATTAATGCTTATTATCCAATCTGTTCATCGCATACCACGCAGTGTGTAAATTCTGCAATTTTAGTAGAAAATAACTCTTGGAAATTATACGCAATCTACGTTTCATTTTCCAAATGTTCGTCACATATTATCCTGAATTCAAACACGCAATCGAATCAAATGTCCACAAACCGCATCTCCATTCCTTGAAACAATCAACATGCTACCTTCATTTCCAATGCATTTCCACCGTCATTAGTCGAAAACGCGTTTTACCAAAGAAACGAAAGAGAGAAAGACCGGTCGAAACGTAGTGACAAAATTAATTCCGCTCTGGAAATTTATTTCACCGAGCGACTCTGGCGGGCGTCGATAAAGCGATAAAAGTTAGCTCACAAATTCGGTGAAGTCAGGCTGAAATTAATTTCACCGAGGTCTGGCATTGGCCAGCTATTGTATTTACGCGGGTTTCACGAAGCCTCGTAACATCCCGTGCTACTGACCACGCTCGATTCTCGTGAAGTCGAACCACTCACCAAAAGGAATAGCTTCGAAGATGTGCGCGCATACGTCACGAAGGAGCTCGAAACACGATCGTAAGTAACTTGTGGAAACGTTTCCTTTAATTCCATAGCAAACGTGTTCTTCTCCATCGTTCGGAAAATATTATTAACCTACCCGTGGTAAGTAGCCCTTTAAACGTGAACCATTAATCACGAAGGAGCACAAAACGGGATCCTTAAAATTTCCTTTCCAATCGATTTCCTCGTTCGAACGAAATATAATTCATTAGTCGGTGATGAATTATCGAGGTCTTGCGACTGGACATTGGCAAATTACTTCTTTATTTAGTAATTGAAGCCTGCAGATCTGACGTATGCCATTGTTTAAAACGGACCGGACGTTTGTTTATTTCTGACATGGTCTAAGATGCCATAACTGTAACAAGAAGATAAAATTTGTACGCGAACCGAACAGCAAACACAATTTTTCAATGAAAGAGCGGTCAGCCACATTGGTAGCGGCAGTGGTTAATTTAATCCGCCCCTGTCCAGTTAAGAAAAAGAAAATCCACGACGACGCCCGAAAACCAGAGGCTCCGTTGACCATGACAGAAATAATGAAGTAAGTTTCGAGATATTTGAGCTCATCCACAGTTACCTTACCAGGGGTAAATAAGACCGATGAGCTGAAACTCGCCCTCAACGTGCTTTCTTCTCGAAGATCGCTTCGCTCCTGCATTCTACAAAGAGTATTGCAAGGGTTAATCGATGGGAGTCGATGAAAAGGACTCGACGTTTTCCATCCCCTATCTCGCGGCTCATGGCTATTGGCAAATCGAACAAAACGTACTTGATCCCTGGTGAATCGACTATCGTCTATGATATTGCAAAAGATTATTTTTCCTATCTTTTCCATTTGCATCGATTTAATTCGATCTGATAGATCTCATAGGAAAGTTTCAAAAGTGCAATCGTTAAGCTGCCCACTTTCCTTGGATTTGTCTCACATTTCATTCAAATTGGACACTTCAAGCTCAAATCTACTCGGCGGTCTTCTAGATAATTCCAAGAACACGATCTTAACCAAATTCCAAACTAACAATCTTCATTACCTTTTGACAGCCCTTACTTAGCAACTTCCCTCTGTCCAGAAATTCCATCGCTAACTTATCCTGTATTCGTTTTATTCAAACCATCGTCTGAATCTTAGTTAAGAACCAACTGTAGAAACGTTGAGAAGAGGAGAAAGAAAAGCATCGGAGGTACGCGGGATCCTATCACGCCGCTGATACCATTAATTAGCTACTCGAGGCCATCGTGGCTACGATGTTCCATGGAACGATACGAGTCTATGGATTCGAATCTCGCGGATGGACGTGCTAATTCGACGTTCGAGCCAGCCGACGATCGTTATTGTTCCAGTGCTCCTCTTTGTGTCAATTCGTTAATAAACCCGACCAGTCCTGAACCCTTTCAAATTTAAGGAGAAAGGAGGAAGAACGAGACTGAACTTTGAATATACTCGAACGTACACGTAGCACGAGGAAGTGAAGCAAAAGGATGCTGGCTACACGGTTCACGCGTATGTCCATCGTAAATCTGTACACAGGATTATTCATAGGAACACACATGAAGGAAGTGTAAACCGCGACGTCGAGGAGGGTTGTTTTATGATAAAATTTTCTTTGAAGAGTCGAAATAAATTTGTTCTTACCTTTGATTAATTTTGATACATTCGCAAATTGAGGGAGTTGTGTAAAGTCGACTTTTCGAGATTTATGGGACGATATGTTTTAAGATTATTTTGGGGACGGCCGGATTGTTGGGTTGTTAGAATTTTTCTGTCATCACTGATAAGTTATGAGTCCTACTTTCTGTGGAAACAGGCAGAATTTCTTGAAGGGCTTCTTGACCAATTTATAGCATATTGACATAAACTCTACGATTTTTCTAAAGTCAATAAGTATATTAGTCTTATAGTTTTCAAAGAAAGTTGTTGAAACGTCGAAAGCATAATCGACTTCTTCGCAATATTTTACATAATATCAAACGAATCATCTTATTTATTTATCTGGCTACCAAAAAATAATTATTAATAGAAATATGAGATCTAAGCTTCTCTCTATACATATATCATAAAATATCTCGTTAAGTTAATATAATAGTTCTATCTGAAAATCACTCGAAGAATATAAAACGAATATGATAAAATTATTGTTAAGAAAAGTATCAAAATATAAGAAAGAAGTGTTCTTCGCAAGCACTGAAAAATAATTCCAGTTGCGTGACACAAATCCCAATACAAACTACCATCTTAAACCCACTCGAAGGCAACAGGGAGATCATCGGTCGCCTCCACAAAATCACTTAGAAATCGAAAACGAGCAACGATCCCAATCCCTTTATCCTTCGCGAAACAGGATAAATCAATGGGGCTATCCCTTTTTATCCGAACAACAACGATAATGCGATCGTCGTGATCGTAACTCTCGACCGTACAATTCATCCCCTCCGTTGCAAGACTTTCTGCTTCCTGGCGAAATACTGGCGCAAGGAAATGAAACGAAACGGTAATTTTTCCTGCGTAAAGAATGCGGAATGGTGGATTTTGTCCTTTGACAAGCGTTCGTTAGCTTTTCATCGCCGGTGTACCGCGATCCCTGTCAAAGGATACATCTCCACTACGATCCTCCGCCTCGCGGCCAAGTGAAAAGGAAGATCTGCTCATTAAGGTCTTAGTTAAGCAATCTCGTTGCGATCCGCCACTCAGATTCCATTCCTCTTTCTTCGTCTTTTTCTCCTTTCTCTATTACGTGGTTTCGATTCCCTCGAATTGTTGCTTCCTGCTTATTTATTTCTTTTATTATACGGTAACCGTATAAAAAAGAACGCAGCTCACCAATTTCATCGTCGAACTTTATGTATGTTGTCATTTTTTTAAAATGATGTACCGATTATCTTGGAACAAATTACAACAGCTTTATCCCAAGAGATTTTAGTTCACAACTAGTAATCCTCGGCAATCTGGGATAACGAAACTGCTTAATTATCGTGAAAGTGTATTAACCGACGTGGAAGTTTAAATATAAGTTAAGACATCTGAGCGTAGTTGAAGCGTTATTTAACAAAAGCGTGCGAGAATCCAGAAATAGTTGCACTTTTGAGTACTTGAATCATATTTAGAGATTAGATACACAGTGTCTACTCATTTCATAATAATGATGTATGAGACAAACCAATACCGAAATTCTTTCTGGACCCGACCCGTCTCCAGCGTCGGGTTTCTAATCATTTTTGAGTTATTACACGCCCCTATTATTTAAATAAACTATACTTCGCGTGCATCAACCTGGTACGTTTATTAGTTGTAAGCTGTCGCTTGTTATGCGAAAAGCACGGCGGAGTGTGGGTTTAATTGCGTTAGATGGATCGGATTAAGGGACAAAGAAGGTTTCGTTGTCACAGTTTTCGAGGGAAAAGAAACGAAATTCGATTTGCCAATATTGAAGATTGGCGATTTAATATTCCGCTTTATGAAGAAAGAATTTCTCGATACAGTCGCACGTTTCAGGAATGAATCAACGAATATTGGCGAATTCTTTAATTAAATTAAACAATACATCGTGGCATAGTTTGCCTGGATGGTAATAACTTTTCGTTGTCCCTTTGATATACGCGCGTTTGAATCACTCACGTTATACAACCTGCATACCGCAACGTTTCGCTCTTTCTTCGCGATGCAATTTGATTTTTCAAACTTCGTTATCCGCTGGATATTACAATTATAATTACGCGCATACATCAAACTGAATTTTAATTAAATTTAAGTAAGTCAATAGAATATGTAAAAAATATTCATTCACAAAAATATTCGCTACTTTAATATTTTCAAAATATCACGTAATTACATAAAATATTATATTAATGTTTTTTTATAATACACACTGGTCAGTTAAATACATCGATCAATTCTATAAATTTGGCGAAAAGAGGAAAATGATTTTTAAAAGTTTACCTTGGAATTTATGATTTAATATACCAACAGCGATTCGCGAAACCAAACGTTCGGAAATTCTGCTAATTCTGAATCGCAGACAGGCTTCTGTTTGCGCGCATTAAGTTGATTTGATTTACTAAATAACCGGAAAACGGGGGTGTATATCTTTTGAAACAAGAAAGAAACGACGGTGGACTGGTTCTTCTTGAAATAGAAATCACCAAACGTCAATATTTGCCGGCTTTATGAAAGTTGGTTATTGCGTACGTATCGTACGTAGAGACATCGTGCTCCTTGCCATTTTTATCAGGAACATAATATCAATTTCCTTTCCGCGAAGCTTCTCCTGGCCACCTGTTATCGTTCCGCGAAGCAAAGCAACTGGAATCTTTCCTCAAACTTTCAACCGATATCGTATTTGCGACTCGATCGCTTTTTCCCTGCTTGAACACTTGAAGCTTCTTTTCCTCTCTGCAACGTTGAGCGCTTTAAACACACGGAGAAACGTGGTTACATGTGGTGAAGATGGTTAAGAGGCGGAGGGTTGGAGAGGTAGGTTTCTTGTGGTCTCGTCGAGTTATAACCCTCTTCATCGCGAGAGCCCTAACGAGGCCAGGCTTAAAGACCACTTGGATTTCTGTAGTGTGGGATTATTGGAATCTGTTGATCGGATAGCTAATTTTCATTCTGTTTGATGTAGCTGCGGAACAGAATTTAGCCATGTGATTGAAACGCATCATTTTATAATTATAGAAATATGGAATATATTCGTAGAAAATAGAATTATATTCTTTACGTTGGATGACGTACAGTGAAATAATTTAAGAAAATAGAAAAATGGATCTTCTTATAATTAGAATTAAACTCTTCGTAAGAATGTTAAATCTGTGTGGAAAGAGAGAGAGAGAGAGAGAGAGAGAGAACGAGAAAGAGAAATATCAAAAAATAATCCTATCTCTGAAAATATCGAAGAGGATCGATAAATAGAGTATACCGGTCGAATCAATAACCCATTAAAAATGTTAGCCATAATCTGAGCCAAGAAAAATCCTCGGAAGCAAGAAATTCCTTGAACCATCAGAAAATTGGGACGTCCGCAAAGATCAATCGGAAGCTTCATATCGCTTACCACTTGTTCCCGAACGACCGTAAACAGGGATGAGGGATAAAAACAGGCAGCTTAGTACTTTGGTTCCCTTTTGTGATCGAAGCTGGCTGTTAGTCGGTTGGACGATAAATCGGGCAAACATTAAAGCCCGAAAGTTCGACTGTACGATGGAATTACATTTTCTCGGGGCTGTTGGCCGGGGCAAACTGCGAGGGTAAACGTTATACATAACGGGAGAGAGGGGTGAAGACGACAGACGTTCGACTCGGAACGAAGAGTAGAGAGAAGAGGGACGTGGAGAAGGGTGTTGGCGAACCGAAAGGCGGCCAAAATCGATCCGACCTTCTCCCCCTTCCCTCTTTCTAGGCTATAAACTTTCGACGTGTCAGAGGTAATAGCGACTTTAGGAACGTGAACTTCGTTTAATCCTGCCTGGCAACTAGGATCCTCGTACGGGTTACCTCGTGCGGGAAAAATCGCGGTAACGTCACGATCCGCCTTTCTACGATCACTAACCATCGAAATCCGATTCACATGCAGAAATTTGACTTCATCGACTATAAGGAATCATGCAGTATCAGATAAATGGCAGTCGTGATTACCTAAATTTATTAATAAATATGTATATGATGGTGTACATTTTTGTCGATAAATATTAATAGATATTAATAA
This sequence comes from Bombus vancouverensis nearcticus, assembly GCF_051014615.1. Classification (NCBI taxonomy): domain Eukaryota; kingdom Metazoa; phylum Arthropoda; class Insecta; order Hymenoptera; family Apidae; genus Bombus; species Bombus vancouverensis. Next base: position 4,161,968 of record NC_134925.1, read on the forward strand.
ATACTCCGTTCGTAAATATTAACAAATATCAAACGCGATAATTAATCCATACTGTCAAAGGAACGTCGATCAGAATTGTATGTCCATGCAAGATAGTAATCCAGAGTGCAAAGTGAAAACTTCGAACTGTTGCCAACCCAATAGAATTTGCTCGCGTCTCTAAACTTTACCAAAAAAAATGAATGGTATTGAAAATTTAGAGTGATCCCAATTTGATGATCGGGCTGTACACTCTCGTGTTCTGCGATAGAGAGACGAGAAGAGGGGAGGGGTGGAAATGGGTGGGCTAAGCGAACAGAGAATTCCTTCGAGCTGGATGTAACGAGCCAACGCGATTCTCGTTCACCTGAGGAAACATCGACCATGCGGGGACGGGGAAACGGAATCGAGAGGATGGGTACTTGGGGTGGAAACGAGACTGCTGGGCGAAGGGATTGAAATAGGGATAGAATCAAGAAAGAGAGTCTTGGAGAGTTGACGGTGCACAAAAGCGAACGGAAAACTGGGAAATTTCACCTTAAACTCTATGATACACGTGAAACGAGTTTAGATAGGATAGATGGCTTTCGAATAATACTGGGGAATGTGTAAAAAGTTCGAGTACATTGGGAAAGAATTCTTTTATAAAGAAATAACGAAGGAGAGGGAATTTAGGGTTGAAGAAGAAAGGGGTTGGATGAGTAATGACTAGAACGCGACGAAGTTTCATGCATTTATGATAAATTTGAAAGTGCAAAATTACACAGAATCCACGTAATATGAAAATATATACGAGATATTCCCAAATGTTTTCTATAATATTTGGTGAGTGAGACAATTTTATACCGCGTCTGTACTTTGTTAACTACATTCTGAAAAAAAATGAATTTGCATGATAATCCACAGTCTAGTAATGACACATGAAGAAATTCAAAGAGGAAATTCAAAGAGGGAAGGTAAAGATGAGTTTGCAGTGAGAATTTCTTGCTCGTATCCATCGAGTAGCCTCAACTGTCTACGTCTCGCTCTATCGTATATGTTTCCGAATCTTGCTCACTCTCTTCTCACGCGCGAAATCCTTAACTTAATGGAAGTTCGGAGAACTCTCTTCCATCTTGGTTCTTGAGTGCTCCTCAGCGCTGTAGGAGCACGCGACTTACCAACAACTATGAATGTTGTTATGTCGACGACTGGTTGACAATTTTGCTGTCTTTTTTTCTCTGGGGATGATACATGGGAATTGACTAATCTTTATGATGTACATCTTAGCTTGCACTATAAAATAATAATTTCCGCTGAACTTTCTATATCGAGGATTTTCAGTTTTTGAGAGAATTTTAAGATTCGTACAGTTGCTTGTTATACAACTCGACGCTTTCGGACGTAGTGTGATAAAATAATTCTCCGAGTCTTTCTCTTGATAAAATTTCCGACAGGTGAGACTGTTACTTTTCGATCATATAATAAACAACAGTTTCCTCCTCTTTCTCGATTAATTTCCCAGCGAATGTGTTCTTTGAGAGGATCAAACAGCTTTCACTGGGTTCACCCGCTCGAATATTCGCGCGCGTTGAGAGGGATTTTAATACGAGCGCCTCGGTTCTCCGAGCTTCACGTTCCGGAGTTCGACGACTCGGTGGAAATCCGAGCTTTATATCACGGACAGCGAATAAGTCGAGCAGCCTGCGGATCTCGCCCCCTCTATGGCGACCTTATCACGCTCATGGCTCCGGCTTATCGACTCCTGTTTGTCTTGTAACGTCGCGACGAACCTCGATTCCACGAGACCAGAGATCTGAATTTCTATCGCTTTGAAGAAGCGTCCTGGAACTATCGACGATTGAAACGTGACCCGGCTTTTCTCCCTGCATATCCTGCTCGCATTTTAATTGCACTTCAACAGTCTGTTTGTTACCCTAAAAGGGTATATTGTTCTAATTTTTTCAACGAATCGAATCTTTTCTTAATCTTCTAACAGTTTCAGAATCGAGTGTAGAGCTCCTGCTTAGAGAGAAAAGAGCTGAGAAAAAATTTACGTAACAGTTTGTGGTAAACGCAATGTAGTACGAAAGAAACGAACACAAGGGAAATGTAACACACTAATATGCTACAACTCATGTAAATTAAAGCTACTAAGTATAAAACTAGACTCAATCTTGTACCTTACACGAATTTTCAAGAAACTCGAGGCGAAAATTTATTAAATGGCCGAAGGTGAATCGAAGATGGTGCGACGGAAAAGAACGGAAGGAAGGTGTAAAGTCGCGTAAACGACGTTGCCGCTGAATAATTCATGGAAGAGAGAAAAAAAAAAAAAGAAAAACTACGAACACAGGGCGGTTTTTAATTATCATCTCGGTGTATTTGCAGCTAGTCGAGAAGGATTACGCGTCGACGCAGCGAGAGTACAACGGCATAACTCGGTTTTTACGATCTTAAGAGCCTTTCCCCGGCGGAAAGGGAAAGCTTTATGGAAGGAAAATTGTCTTTCTCGGGGCCGCATCTCCTTGTTCGTCTTGCTTGCTACCGAGCAGCTTCCCGAATACGCGTTCGAGTCTAAAAAATATAACGTGTTTCGAAGAATAAAACTTTATATCCTAGACCATCTAAAGAAATTATATTTTCATCTTGTGCTTCTCTCACGAGGTACTCATATCTTTCAACGTTGGAATCGTAGCTTTTGAAATGATGTTATTTTTCACGTTAACGTATTTCGTGCTTATTCGAAGACCAAAGAGCAAAACACGATAATTTGCCATTTTTTACAAGAAAGCGCCTTTAAAATTCAGTACATTGTCGATCAGTTCCATATTACCAAAATTATTTTCTTATTTGCTTTTGAAGCGAAAAGTTGTTTCTATCATCGTGTACAAAATTTTCTAAATACGTATTACCAGTATCTGTATGGAGTCTGAACGATCAACCTGAACTTTGATTAGTCTGAGTGAAACTTAAAGAAGATGGATGAATTTGAACGAAGCGAAGGTCTCTTCGTCTCGACCCAATCTTTCACCCAAATCCCGCAAAGGTGAACGTCTGTTTGTTCTGGAACAGTACGTGTGATTTTAATTAAACCTAGCGAGATACTAGGTGCACGTTTCAAAGTACTTTTTTGCGAGTCTCCGTTTTCTCAGATGGTTGGTACCGGGTTACAAGAGGGTCGAACAGCGATGGTCAGAGCAGTGATTTTCATTTAGTTAAATCAACATAAATTACAAGAAGATTCTTTCTTACGATAAAACGAAAAATTCAAGCCTGAACTGCTTTCGATGATTTGGAAAACCGTCTTAATTCTTTGGACTACACTCCATTTTCCACTCGAACTTTCGTACAACTTTTTCAATCTTCCTGACAAAAGATTTTTTAAAAGCTTATGGAAACGATAATATTTCTTCTTCTGTAGAAAGAATACTTTAAGAATCTGCTTTTCAAAAAAAAAAATTATGTTTCAACAGCTTATAGAAAGAATAATCAAAAATACAAAAATCTAGGTAGACAATTTCCAATCTAGAGATACGATCCAATTATTCGAAACTACAAAATTTTATTAAGTAGCTTTCTCCGCTACTCTAATCAAAGCTTCGCAAACTCCTGCTCACGCATATTACCATATGAATAACAAGACGAGGGGAGGAAAACAGAGGCGCCTGGCGCTAAGAATCGCGAGACAGACTTCGATTATCACAGGCAGCCGACCCGATTATCGCGGTACACGATGAGCATTTTATTGGTTAACGAATTTATGCACCGCCTGGAGCGGCCAGTAAAATCTAATATAACGAGACATAGTTGGCACCGGGTCGCCACCTCGTAAAACATCAGGACGCTATGTTGGCTCGAGCATAGAACGACACTCTGGGGAGCGGCGCGTTTTCCATCCCCAAAAGAGGGCGTCGTGTCACCGCGCCGCCACGCGACACGGACTTTTTCTCGTTTCGTCGTCGAGGTAGCTTCATCGCGACCCTTCCTTCCTCGACAGACGGTTGAATGGCTTCTGAGTGGCCCGTTCCAAACGAGGGTGAAATTCGTTGGGGACGTTTTGTCAACACTCACTCTCTCTCTCTCTCTCTCTCTCTCTCTCTTTGGCTTAGTACGTTTACGTTAAAACATGTTACCGTGTCTTTTGTCTACAATATGCTTCGTATCCCTCGTGAGATATCACGAGACGAAATTTTTGGCAATTCCGTGCGGAATGATACAGATTTTAGAAAATAGGAATTGGGATGCATAAAACGAAGTAAAAAATTTAGCAACTGTTAGTAAACCTACTCCAAGTAACGGAATTTCTAATTGAAATCATACGTAGCATACGAAGCCTGTGCTTCGTCTGTGACAGATTAAGTAAAAGACAAATAATTTACATTCTATAAGATCTCACAAATCACAATCAAGAATATAGTAGCATACAAAGTAAAAATGAAAATTAAACGAATCAAACGAGTATTGTCCGAGAAATTAGAAACTTGATTTAAATTTAAATAATCCGTATGCATTCTGTCAAATCTTATAATTAGCCTCATAAAACGCAACAAAAATACGAGAGAAAAAGTGCAGTAAAATCTTACCCAAGCACCGTATAACCCGATGGATTCGTGCCAGTAGATTAACCCCGTTCATAGTCGGACGCACGTTGCGCGGCGACTCTTGAAAACGATATCATTCCCGTGCAACCTGTCCGACTATGGCACAAGAGACACAATAGCGTGCATCAGGAAACGTGTCACGAAAACGCGATCACGCCAGCTTTCTCCCTACGTCCGTTTTCAAAACAACGTCCAACCATTACAGAACGATTCTACTGCGGGCCCCGAAGCGTTTCCACGTACGAGGCACGAACGCTTCGCTTCGCACTCGCTTCGTCCCCAAGAGTCGCAGAAATAATAAAAATGTGACACCATGAAACACGGAAGAGAATATCGAAGCGAGAGGGTAAAAGGAAGCAGAGGACTCGGAGGAAAGCGACGAGCGAGTATAGTCGGATCGATTTGTTTCTTGGAATGGCGTCAAGCCTTTTTGCGACGCGCTGCTAAGAAATCAACCCGTGCATCGCGTTTCCCTTATTCTTTACCCCCTTTCTTTCTTTATAGCATTCGCTCTTTTCGTCTAATCTCTGCTACAGATACGTGGAATTCAAGCGCGATACGTGGTCACGTATTGTCCGTCACGCATAGAGAAAAAGATATAGTGAAATCTCGAAAGTGATAAGAAATTTAAAGTAACATATGTGCTTGTTGTAAATCAAACTGAACAGTTGCTCGTTTAATGAAGTTCTTCGTTTCGCATCGCCTAATTAGTATTGAGAAATAGTTAGAGTTTAGACGTCGCTGCTTGGCATCGATAGTGGCACAACTCGAGAAACGTAAATCCATCGATTTCTTGTCTTATGAAGCTCATGATTTTATATTATGCAATTTGCATTCAAAATTCAGTTACATATTATTTATTATATTTTAGATTTCAAATTTTCACGATGGCGGGGTGTCACGATATTGATTTTCGGCTACAATCGTGCAACCGTTGTACTTGCACTATGCACGTACGCTTCGCGCCAACGTAGACATTGACGCAGTCGTAGACGTCTTCCTAGACGTTGCAATCTACTTCTTCGAGGCAGATCTCGTGTTTCAAGTTCCTCGAAGAACTGATATCGTGACATTATTTATTATACTTCTTGCAGTAGCAATGCGTATGTTCGTACGAACGTATGTCGTTTCCTTTAAAAGTGATGATAACATCCGATATCACGAATCTCACCCTTGCGATCTAGGATTTCTCTCTCATTCCCTTAGAGTAAGGATCGATTCCTCGAAATGAACGTGTATCTTCCACGGACTTGCTCCCAGGAAGATGGAGACGACGACTTTTGCGATGCAAATGTAAGATTGTCTTGTGTTCTCTGACTGTCGGTGGCTGAAACACGTCCAACAAGGTTATTGCGCGATTCCTTCGGCGTCTCGGGTTCAGAGATGAATCATTTGGACGTCGGTGCGGTAGATTTCGAGTTTATGACTGTCTGGGTGAATCGCGAGGCTTCGATTAACCCACAGGAGTCTTTGACGAGTACTCTGTTCTAGATGGAAATTTTAATTTAGTTTCATAGGATACCCGTAACTTCTACATTTTAGAATTCGAGAAAATCTCCAGGGAGGGCTCTCTTGAAATTGCTTTATTTTACTGGTATTCTTACGAATTAATTTGCATTAATTACAGTGATAAAAGTACTGTCTTCTCTAAATTATATATTATGCCTGGCTTTTTTCTTTGAATTATATAAATTTCTGTATTCGTTGCTCGTTATTATCGTTAAATTATCGTTTATTAAACATCGATCGAAGTAACACTGCAGCTGATTTGTCGCGATAGCTATTACTGAAATATATAAATTAATGAGAAGCGAATGGCTAATTACGTATTATCGAAAATATTGAAATAGTTAGTTATGGACAATAACGTATTCGTGCGTTGTATAATTGTACATGTTGATATAAATAATAATGTAATGTGTAATTTATATAAAGAATTTGTAACGTTAAAATCTTGAAATTTCGCATTTCATACGTTACAAGCTACTACATAATCCATAGGCAGATTGGGTAACAATAGAGAGTTCGTAAACAACATAATCCCCGAAGACACCGTCTCCAAACTTCTCCAACCCTGTATAATCCTATTTCTAATACCGCAGCCCTATATCCAAGCCGCGGAAACTTCCGTCAACGAATCAACACGGCCGTCAAACTCGATGCACGCGTTTCGTTACGCCCTCTTCTCCCCGAAAGTTACACCGCAAAGAAAAGTGGCAAGCGTGCAGTAAATTTTCCCGGCTGATAATCCGTTTATACCGCGTTGCGAGCTGATTTACGAGATCGCGGCTGTGGTTTACGCGTTTATCTCACGATCTTAACTTCTCCGTTCAGGCTTCGTCGAGGCTCGTTGTTTTAAACTCGAGCACACAACCAACCCCCATCCCCAACTACCTTTCCTCTCGCTAATTGTTTGTTCAGCCAATTAATTCTCTTCTTACGGATTAGTCGTTGTTTTCCGTCGGCGCCATGGTAAATAAGGATAACGAAAGAGACCAGACATACACGCAGCCAAGGGATTTCGCTTTTTTCTATTCGCATAGCTGGTCTGGTCCTGCTTAGAAATGTTAATTAAGCCTCTCAAATATTTACTTTGCCCCTATGCGCCAAGATGGGAGCGCCGAATTTCGTCCTCACTTTGTGTATTTTCATTCGTGAACAATTTTGATAATTGGGATAATTGGGGATGAAAAACTTTTGCGGTGAGTTTATGGTAACTTTGAGAAGTGTCCGTGTAAAGATGCTAAAGTATAATGTGCGCAATTTCTTGCTTAATAGACAGAGGTATGAAAAAATTTCTAGACACATAGACATCGCGCTTTATATTTTAAAAGAGATGTCTGAGTGTATTGTAACTAAAATTGAACGAAACGAATCTTAAATTCTAGACAAATTCTCTAATCGTACGTAATTCTAATTCAATTTCTAACCACATTCTTCTTGACATCGTGTAATCCCATTATCAAAAATTTCATGCGTTACAAAGCTTAGTAATAATGGTGGGTACTAAATTTTCTTTGAGCTCGTTTCGCCTCGTTATCACAAATGCCACGCATTTGAAACTCTCCAATAGGGAATCTAAGTAATAGCTCTCATTTCGTAATGAACATTTCGTTTGACGGAGTAACAGTGGAAAGTGCAAGGCAGGTTCGACTAGAGTGGAGGTAAGGTAACAGGCGAATAATGGTAACCAGATTCGAGGCAATTAAAAGGCATAGTGTCCTCAAGATCTGGTTACAGCGAAAGCTGGAACGCGTGGCTCGATATCTGGAAGCTGGCCCACGTAAATCATGCCTCAAGAGCGAGTTCCTTCGCTTTGCAATGAACATCTTTCGTGTAACGATGCCATAACCGTTGTTATAGCCCCCCATTGCCTCTATTAAACCGAGGGTCGAGTGATTTCGCGTTCGTGTAATTTTTCCCCCTCGCGATTTTTCCACTCCCTCGCGTTCCAACGGAAGGCATTTTACTTTCGTAACTTCGATAAACCGACCTGCCTTTTCCATCTGATAAACCGACGAGGACTGTCATAAACGAGCCAGTAAAATTACTCAGGAAAGATAAGATTGAAAATTTCCTAAGGATTTTTCTTTTTTCGAATTGATGCGAATTTATATAACCACAGGTTAAAGGGATGGGAAGTTTATTTAAAATATAAGAGAAGAAACTCAATTAGTTTTGCAGGAAGAACAAGAGTGGTAGTATATGCACGTGTGTTTTTTAATTTATATTCTAATGCCGAGAGAGAGAGGAACCGTGGTTCTCGATAACGCGCAGTTTGTAACGCCGCGCTCCGGCCAATTTAAATTTCGATCACGTTGATTTAATTCACCTTGAAATTGGCCGCGATATTAGTGGACCACGATCGAATTCAGATTACTATACCTTCAGGGTGATCGCGGTCGTGTATTTTGATGTTATATAAAGAGCTCAATGCGTGGAAGAATGGTAGAAGCGTATCTTTTTTAAATAAATAAAATAAAACAACTCCGCGCTAGCAAATCAGTTTCAAGTTCCTTAACTTCGAATCGTTTCGATTTGGATTGCTTCGCTAATCGGAGAAAAGTCGTTGCAAGTAGTACGAGTCTACGATTACCTCTACGCTATAGTAGAAAAACGTTTTCTCTTGTTCTTAATTCTAATTTTCCATTATATTTAAGGTATGTATTCTATCTGGAACTACATTAAACAGGTAATACCGATATACCGATAATCCAATTAATTTGGTCAATTAAGCAATTAATATGGGTCGACGGATATCTCTACGCTACAAAAACGAGTTTTCTTCTTTCTCATTCTTACTTTCCAATGATATTTCTGTCATGTATTTTATTTGTAATTACATTCAGCAAATAGCAGGAATAATCCACCAAATCAGTATGGAGTTGCAAGTAGTACGACTCAATTACTCGTCGCCGCGTTCAATCGCTAATTCGACGATTCGAGAGCGGGCAACAATAAAGGGAAAAAACACGGTGTTTCTTTCAATTGCGATCGAAATACAGGACGAGTACGAGTTTCAGGCGAACGTACCGTCGCACGAAAAATTTACAGGGCCGTCCGATGTAAATCACAGGCACAATCAGCGCGGCCGAATCAACAGACGAGAAATCCGCGTTATTTCTCTGCCGGTCGGTCGACCGGATCGTAATCCACGAACAGAGACAGAACGAAAGCGAGAGAGGAAAGGGAGGAAAAGCCTCGTCAAAAGGTGTAAAAATGTAATTCACCGATTTCACGTAGCTCGTGACGAGCTACAGTGCGTTCCTGCAGACGAGCGCGCGCGCACGTGCACTGATACAACATTGTTTTCAGGGTTATCGGGAAAATGGAAAAAAAATGCATCCGCCGTTATCCGGATTATTCGATTCACGGCCGGTCACCTGCGTCTCGTTCCGACGGTTCGACAGCCACGATCGAGGGATGAAAAAGCGATCCTGGAAGGTATTTCGTCCGGCAGCGATTGTTTTCTCATTTTTTCCTATCTTTTTTTCCAACCCGGCTTTTTTCTTCTCTCTTTTTTCCCGGTTTTGCTTGGAAAGGTCACTATGCAGCTTTTCTCACACACACTCTCTCTCTCTGACGCGCGCGTACGCGGGAATGTTTCACAATATTCCCTGACGATATTCCGCGTCGTTGGTCATTTTCACTTCCGGTGGATATTTGATTCGAGAGGCTCTCAGCGAACGATAGTTTTCGATGTAGGAGTAATTCGGAGATAACGTAGAACGATTTGCTCGTTTCTCAACTGCTTATCGAGGCAAGATTCTCAATACAGAGATCAATTACACTCGCGGATTAAATTAGCTGTAGCTCAATATTCCTTAGCAGAAAACATACGATGACAAAATATCAGAAAAAGAATGAAGCTATAGCGTGTACGCTAAATTATCGACTGCCGTCACAGTTAAAGCGACGGTTTAGAGACACGGCGGAAGAGAAAGAGCATTGACTAGTTCCGCTGCGACGTAGATAAGCAACTGCGCCGGAGGGGCGTTCGATAAATCATCTGGTCGTACCACTGACTAACGCAAGCACCGGCAATATTGCCCGGTGAATTATTGACTCGTACTACTGCTGAAAGTAAACCTCTCGCTAGTTGCAGCCAAGGAATTTAAGGAATCTACGAAACTACGGAAACCGGAAACAAGCGCGCAATTTTCAGCCGTTTCCTAAAATCGGCCACGTCCCAGTGAACCTTCACGAAGTGCGTCGTCCTTTCGAAGTGGAAAAGGATCCAGGAAACGGCGTGTTCCTTTGTGAAACGTTTGCCATGACGGAAGTTATGAGACGGTAGCTCGTTTCTCGAAACCATCGCGAATTGCCGAAACTTTCTCGACTCTGCAACTTCCTCCTACTGTCTTCGCCTCGTACCAAGTCCTCCACTTTATACCGATTCTTCCGTCTGGCAACGAAACAATCCGTGTAAAAGCTAGTGGCCGGATGCGGCGAGTATTTACGCGTCGAACCACGCTGGCTAAACGGGCCGCGTTTTCGAGGCAAACAACCAGCTGCCCGTGCATCGCGACGCATTAAGAACGCGACGTCTTCGAGTTGAATGCGTCTCCGCTGCCTTGTTTGAGACAAGGATTGGAACAAGAAAGAGAAGAAATGGGAAAAGAGCAGCGGTTAAGGTAGAATAATGGGTAGAAAAATATCTCCGTATTGTATTCCATGCGTGAACGTTTCGTGTTACGTCGATATCAGTGACAGAGCGAATTTCACAACAGAGAATCGAGCGAAATTCACAAACAATCTTTACCGACAACGATATTGAAACAATTAGGCTGATATAAGTATTATCCGATAATTTTTATTAATTTAAATTAATTTGCTGCGTAAATTAAATTAAGCTGCGTAAATATTGTGCAAAAATATTCTTGTAATAAGTAGAAAATGTGACGTATCGTAATGTCATTAACATTAATATCTTGTAATTGTTCCTTAGTATGGTGATCGGTGTAGACTAATTTTAGCGAGTTCTACTGAATAAAATCTGTATCGGTGAAATCTTAGTGGATGATTTCAATGTAACCCGAATGTACTAACCGGTGATTTCATATCTCTGGCAACTGAACTCGTGTGGAAAAGTCAGTGCGGGGTTAGACAGAGCGGAACGAGACTAAAGGGTGTGGAATTGTGCGAGAACAGAAAGAAAGACGTGGAATAACGGGTGGAGGTTGAGGGTGGGGGGAGTGCATGGCGGCGGGAAGAAAAGTTGGTCCGAAGGAACGAAGTAATTTAAAAAGTTTCTGCTCCATGACATCTCGCGATAACAAATTATCCCTGGCCCATTATCCACAAATGCGATTATGATAAGAAAGAACCGGCGGGGGTAAACTTTAATGCAGTGAGTTCCAGTTAGCGGCCTGCGGAAGAATCGTTGCCGCTGGATATTGTAACGTCTGCGTGCTCGCAATTCACGCGGACAAGCCAACTCCTTTCGCGTTTCACCACCCCTTTTCCTTATTCTTTCATCCCCCCCCTCTCTCTCTCTCTCTCTCTCTGTCTCTCTCTCTCTCTCTGTCTGTCTCTCTCTCTCTCTCTCTCTCTCTCTCTCTCTCTCTCTCTCTCTCTCTCTCTCTCTCTCTCTCTCTCTCTCCTACGAGAAACGTACGACGAGCAGGTTGAAGAAAAACAAAAGGCACAAGTTGTAGTACAATTCCTACGAATTCTACGAGAGTTTCTCTGGAAAACTGGAAACAGCCTGCGTGCGCGCTACGTTCCTTCCGATTAAGTAGAAAAGTAGCTAGTTGGCCTCGTTATTGTTTGAAATTGATGGTGGGCAAGATAACAAGCTGTTTGAGAATTTTTCTGAAATAGGTTGTCCGGTTCTAAGTGAAAAAGGACGAGTTGGATATTTATGGGGGTGATTGTTTGTCGTTGATCGTGAATCGTGCTTTGGTAAGGTAAGATAAAATTTTTCTATAGAAAAGATTCTTAAGATCTAGTATTATTTCGAAAACTTGAAAACCTAAAAACTTGAAGCTTAACAATTTTACGATAAAGAGAAGAATAATTATTAATTGAAATAAGTACAAGGAATACTGTTTTTCTTGAAGTTGGTAGTGAAGCCTACCTTGCAATGCATGGTATTACATAACGAAAAGTATCAATATCTATTAACGTATTAGATTGATGATGGTGAAATTTATTTAGATAGACTAAACGATAAACAATCTTGTATTCGTATGATTAATGAAGCGTTCGCGTATAATAATTTAGACTTATCTTGCGGTAAAAGATATATGATGTGTCTTCACTATAACTTGAAAATTCAAGGCTCTAATACTCTTAAGCTAGGAATACTTAGTCATTATCACAGTAACGATCCTGTATTATAGACCTAATTTAAGATTAATTTAAATTGGGATTACTTTCGTATCATTTCGTAATTTTTTACTAAGGAATAAATGCATTAAATTTAGAAACATTTGGTATTAATTTGAACTATTTATTTGGTTCAATATTATTAATACTAATTTGTTTTCCAATAACTTTTGCAAAACGCTGGTTTATTTGCTAAACGTAAACAAACGCATTTTATAAAAGAATGCTCGAACATTAAATTAAATTGTTTAACTATCTATTTTCTCTTTTTCTATAAATATGATTTATTGTCTGCAACTAAACATCCGATAAAAGGAACGATCGTCCTTATTAGGTTACACGAATGTCGTCTTTCTGTGAAATATTCAGTTCGTCATGGTCGTGTAATGCAATCTCGGTAGAACGAGGGTTTATCGAGTTCATAGAGTCGCGATGAATATCGTAAATTGGGAAGATCGAGGAAAACGATCGTCGTTATGACGGATAAGGAAGAACATTCCGAATGGTCTACTGAGATGGAATCGTAGAGAAGATGGAAGCGGTTTGATGTCTAATCTCTTCCCAAAACCTAGCGACTGTGGATGATTAATGTGGAGAAGAGATGGACTATCTTGACGAAACCTACCATTGTACCCTTCATCTTTACCTAAACTATTTATGGGAATTCTGAAATTAGAAAAATACAGGTAATATATAAAATCTCCCAAGTAAGATGCATATTTATTCTAATATTTAGTAAACGAGACAAATCTGTTACGTTCCATTTCTTTAAGTTTATCCACGAAATATTATTCATTTGCATAAATATCCGTGGTCTACTCACTAACAAAATCACCAAACTATTCGACAGAGAATAAATCTAAGTAAAAGATTACTCTTTTTTTACTGATAAACCAGTCAAAAAACTGCCCTGTACATTTGCTACTTATGCTCGACTTTCGTGTCCCCCTGTAATTAAAGATTAATTCGGGATCACAGAGGATAATTCTGTAACAGGAGACAGAAAACTCTTAATCTCTGTACAAGGCTCTACAGTTTCCCCCGTACTATCGATATAACTCCGATAAAAAAAGACAAGATAAAAAACAATGAAGCAAAAAGTGAAGAGAGAGTTTTCGAGTGACAAAGGGGATTAAACGAGTGAATTAAAAGCTGTATTCGGAAGGATGAACGAACACATGATCAAAAAGGAGTGGGGGAAGGGGTGTTGTAGCTGGTTTAATTGACGAAAAAATCGTCAGCTGCCAGGAGGCGGATTAACGAGAGACGCGTGTTACACGTTTGCTAGCGCGTATTTGTTCGCGAGCGCGATAAATCAGGATAAGTGTATTTCTCTGGCGATGATGGTCGATCGAACGATAAATTTCTGGTCTGGCCTCCCTGGTAAATATGTACCGTATCCGGGGCAATTTTCGTGGACGTCGTTGAATCAGAAACACTTGCACGCTGCACCAATTTTCCAACGTTAAACAATTTTCCCAGCCGTTCCACGTTTCGCGCCGGTTGAACGTCGCGTGTGTGCACATGCGATTTAATGATAATTGGCCGAGCAGAGTGCTGGCCGATTAGCGGAGTGCAATCACGAGAATACGCGGACATCGATGATTTACGGTCTTACACGAAAAAGGAAAGCAAGAATGAAGGACGCATCTTCGAAGATATTTCAGAAAATCTTCCTGATTAACTGCTTATAAGTGTGGATATTTTATTTAAAAAAAAGCATTAGTTTTACGTTCAAGGAACAAAGTGAAAAAGGAATTGAAAATTTGCAGTGTCCGATAAAGTGAAGATTCGAAAATCTTCCATCGAATCCGACGAGAATACTCGATTAAAGATGGTGTTTTCGCTTTCCACAAATTTTATCTGAAATTATAAATCATCAAGTTGGATCAGAATCCTTCAAAATGAGATCTAACGGCTTCCTAGAGGAACACGAAAAAGTTTAGCCTATTTTCTCGAGTTGCTCGGTCCCAAATAGCTTCCGTTCACAGCCAGGAAGCAGCTAGTGCAGCGCTTAACACGAGAGGACCGTTGAATTACAATGAAACGCGAGAACGATAATCTACCGGCCGTTGTTTCTTAGCATCCCCGGTCGTCGAGGGTTGCACACCGAGGAAACCAACTGGCGAGAGCACTTCGCCCATGCAATAAAATTCACGGGACTCGGGAACGTCTCTCTACGAAATGGATATTTACGAAATAGCGTATCGATCTTCTACGCTTCTTAGCCTTCGTAAACATTTCGTAAACTTCGTATTGTACAGAGAACTAAGCGAATTGCCAAAGCTTTGTACCAAAGTGTCGATAGCAAAGTATCGCGAAGCAAGCGGGGAACAATTTGGGAAATGCATTGGCAGACTAGGATTCGTGGTATCACGGAGAAATTTGGCGAAATGTGATAAACATGTTTTATTAAGGTAAAAAAAGAACTCAGTTTCCTCCGAAATCTCATTTCTTCGATCGTGCAAAAATATGAATTTACATAAATATCCGTAGGCCAATTATTATTACTTTATTTGTTTGTTGCATCGTCGAAGGAACGAAAAGCTCTCCACGACCCAACATCTTGTGATTTGTAGTTGACCAACAGTGGCGAAGAGAAAGAGAGATAGAGGAGGAAACGCTTTAAGGGAAACGGAGAATATCACGAAATTCCATGTCGGTTAATTTATGTCGATGGGACGCCAAGACGAGATCGATGGCAGGGACAAAGTTGGGAATGATCGAAGTTCGCCGCGGAAAACGGAGACGCAGCCGCATCCATCGAGAGTGATACCGATGAAAACTTTACCATCAACGTGAGCTAGAGCCAGGAAGCGAATCACAAACGCGAGGCGAGTTGCAGACACAGTGAGGGAATGTAAAAGCTTTTGTAAGATTTGAATTTCTCGTTCTACGATGGGTCTTACTATGAGCGTTGACGAACCGTAGCTTGCAGATCCTCTGGAATTTTTCTTTCTCTGAGAAACTTTGAATGATTTCGCTCGTTGTGATTGTATAATAATCGGTGATTGAAAGATTAGATAGAAATTCAAATATAGTTGGCTCACGTACGAAAATGATGAAAACCAATTCCCTCGTTATATTGTCTTTGAACTTCTCTAGTAATCTTTCTCTTGAAAATTTTATCCAGTTATATTCATCGTCTGTGTATAACGTAACTCTTTTGATGTTCTATCAACAGAGGTTCAAACGCCTAAAACATTCCAAATTCCTCGAATGAACTAATCGAATTTTTCGATTGATCAAAGAGGCTTCGTTTTCGTACGATAGAAAATAATTTACTTCGAACCATTTTATTAATTAATTTATCGAACAGATAGCAGAGCTTTCAAATCAAAATAAATAACATCTCTCTATTTGTTACGACCGTTCGCGGAGAGACGCGGTCGCGAGGAAAACGCGTCAGCGAGAGGCGTAAATTCTCGCTACGATTCGGGTTAATCGACGCCGCGAAGTAGTCGTTCCCCTGTTTCGGTTAAGATAACAGAGGTGGTTAAATGAATATGACACAGTAGAGTAAGTTATATTTCACCGTTTATTCCAACAACTTATAACGAAGGCAGTTGCGCTGGTGCGTATGTACGAGATGAGTGAGTGACTGATCTACGGGTGTGTATACCCGGTTAAAGGATGTTGACCGTTCGAAGGATGTAAAATCAGTACTGTCTTGGGAGACGATGCTGTGTCGGAGGAAAGCTAAGGATGGGTGTGTCTAGCGCACGGGGCCATCGGATTTGTTGGTAACGATTTTAGTTAAGAGAGTGAGGGAAATAGGCTTCGTCGTTAATTGGTTAAACGAAGGGTCTTAACCGCCCTCGAGAGAAAGTGGGTAGTAGGAGGAAAGTAGCATCATCCCTTGTCAAGCCGTGGTAGACAATAGTCTTTAGAAATTCTTCGGAAACAGACGTTTGTTTGGTTTGAAGGACCTCTATTAGGAAATCTATGAGATTTATGGAAGGTACTTGAGACTGTTGAGGGTACGCAGTGAGTATCCGAAGACATCTGGTTGCCATCTTGCCCGCGGTGTGTGGCCTCGGCTAGGTAGAGTGTTACGCGACGTAACACTATTCTTATTTCTCAATCTTTCATACAAGAGACCATTTGCAAATTTTTCGTTAATCACAATTTCTAATAACCGAGTTTATGCCGTACTCTTGTCACGTTCCAAACTCTACAGTTGGACTCAAACTTGTATCACCCTTGTTCCCATCGCTGATAATAATGCTGCACATGAGAAGTCCATTTACAGTCATAAATAATCGATCAAATAACGTCAACAACTACGTATAACGAATTAAAAATATCTAAAACGAGAAGCTGCATAATTCAAGGAATAAAATTCAGAGCCAACTGTTACGAAGTTGGTAAGAAGCACGGGATTCTGTCGTTTAAAATGCTTTTTGTCCCAAGTCGATACGACTTTCCGTTCCCGAGATATCGTCCTTTAAATCCAAACGTAATTTTTGCCGTCTCGCTGTCTCTATCCTCGTCGCGCGACTCGCGTCTCTCCCTCACTCCCGAGCACTGACCTATCTCACGCCTGGCACTTGTGCGCTGGTCAGTGACGGACGCCGAGTCAGCGGTTTTTTTCTACTATCCAATACTACTACTACTACGCCGCGTGCGTATGCCGTGGGGGAAAAATGGGTCACGCTATTTCCGGGAATTTCGGCTGCCATTCACGCCGTCTCGTGCATTTCAAACCGCGCGCTTTCAAAGGCCGTATCTCCGTAACGGATCGTGATATCGGGACGAAACAAAATGCGCTTTAAAGAATATGATTTCCTCTACCCGCGAGGGAGTGTTTGTATAAAATTTGGAGATTTTTTGAACGTGTTTTGAAGGAATAAAGATAAGAGTAGAGTAGAATGAAAAGCGTTGGAGAAATACGTACGCTGACTTTTGAAGCAGAAGTTTTATATTGAAATGGAGTTGGATATCTGAGTACATATTGATCTTAATTCAATAAGTTATTTATAGAATTTAGAAGGTTTTATTTTGTAGCCATCCTCGTATAGGTAAATATTTAACGAGGGGATAGATTGATTTGCAAATTGGCATGGCAGCGTGGAAAAATATTTCACGTAGTCGATTGTGCTTTCACGTGAAACAATAAATACAAGAGAAAAGCAAAATGAAACACTCGAGAGAGAAAGAGGAAGCAGAGGTGGAGGGAGTGGCCTCTCTGTACGAAACCTTCAACATTCTCGATTCTCGGTTTAACGAAAAAAAACCTCGAATCAGTTGAATCAGTAGCGACAGAAGAAGTAGACGCATGCGGAGCTTAAACACCGAACGAGTTATCGGAAATCGCCGATGTGATACGTAACAGAGAGCTGATAAAACAATCAGAAACGGGGCTCGGTTTTTGTATCTCTTGAAAACAGTTTGCGCGAGACCCAGTAAATTTAATTTCAAACTTTTGTATCAAAATCGTTACAAGACAGGAATTTTTATAGAAAAATACGTCTTATTATACAGGATTTCCAAATTATCCAAATTTCAAAATGTTTCGTATAACACACACGATATATTCATAAAAGGTGTCGATAAATGATCGAATATTATATTTTACAACTGTATACGAATATTACAATCCAGTGATTACAATTTATCTTTCCAGCATGATATCCCATTAGAGTCGCACACTCGTCTGCGGCAGAAATCACCATAAAATAAAGACAAACTTTATTCTATATGAACTCACATTTATCGAGCGATTTTCGTCGACGTTCGCCTTCGACAAAACCACACTAATCCTCTGCTGTTCATAGAACCGTATGAGAACGTAACGTCGACGTACTGTGGACCGTGAAATGGACGAAACACCAGCCGATACTCGTTTCACGTGGAAACGCTACATTTCGCGGACTAGCTTCTATTTTCTCTCTCTCTCTCTCTCTCTCTCTCTCACTCTCACTCTCACTCTCACTCTCACTCACCCTGCGAACAAACGACGCGGCCTCCAGACTAGTCTGCCAGAATTCACCCTTCCTCCTTTTGAAACTCACCCTTTTCCTCCACCTCATCAACCAGACATTCTCTGTCCTCATCTTTTAAAGGAACATCTCCTATTTACGTTTCGCTTCTTCTTTCGTTGTCGTCCCTCCGACGAAAGCCATTATTTCACAGGGAAAGAACAGTGGAACGGAATTATTCTCCTCGTCTGGTAAGATCGACTGCTTTCCAGCCGATCTCATCATCGAATGGATCCGCGTCCCGACCGGCATGAACTCGTAGGAGCGGAAAGTTGCATGTACAGCGAAACGTAATCCCCCTCTGGAGATGTTTCGAAATTCAAATGACTGCCACCCGCGATACGCTCCCCAAGGTCTTCCAGAGGAACCATCGAGGACGGTCAAACGAACCTATAGCCTTCGCGTTAAGCGACCACCCGGCGACTGCTCAATATTTAACAGCGTTTGAGGAACATGCCAGTGAAGTCTGGTGACAATCTAGTTTTGACTTTAATAACTCGCGACGATCAGCAACGAATGATTTCTGTGGGTGGAAACCGAACTCCTTGACAGATACATTCGGAACTCTGCGCGTCATCTTTTTCGGATTAAGATGATTTTTTTTGTGTTGAAGAATGCAACGCGGTGACTTTACGATACAGCGAAGCATCATATACATTTTAGTTCGCTATTCGACAAATTTCCTTAGTCTACGTGTTTCGACCACTCACGGAGAGACGCGATCGCGAGGAAGCACGTTAACGGGAGTCGTAAATTCCCGTTACGATTAGATAATCGACACCACGAAATGATCGATCCCCTATTTCGATTAGGATAACAGAGGTAGTTAAATTAAATATGACACTGATCTAACAAGTTATAAATTACAGTTTATTCCAACAAATTTGTAAAGAATATAGTTACGCTGGTGCGTATGTATAAGTTAAGTAAGTGACTGATCTAAGGGTGGAAACCCAGTCAAAAGATGTTCACTGTTTGAAAGATGGAAAATCAGTCAAGTTCGGTGACGATGCTGTGACGGAGGAAAGCTAAGGATAGGTGTGTCCAGCGCACGAGACCATCGGGTTTGTTGATGGCAATTTTGGCTGGGAGAGTGAGGGAAGTAGGCTTCGTTGTTAATTGGTTATTTGCTATGTTGGTGGGTGAGGAAGGATGCTAACCTCCCTCGATATAAAGTTGCTAGTGGGAGGCCTCATACTTGAGAAAAACCAACTTTCCCGTGTCAACCCGTGGTGGACAATAAACTTTAGAAAACAATTCAGTGAAAGAATATTTGTTCGGTCTGAAGGATCTTAACTAGGAAATTCCTGAGATTTATGGAGGGTACTTGAGACTATTGAGGGTACGCAGTAAGTGATCTGAAGACATCTGGGTGCTATCTTGACCGCGGTGTGTGTCCCGATCTGGATAAAGAGTCGGCCGACGTAACACTACGCACGGCAGTTAGTAGAAATTCGTCTCGTTAGAAGCCGGTCATTGTTCGTTCTCTTGTTAAAAAACGTATCGTAACGTAACACCGAGTTTTGACCTGGCGGAATCATCCTATTGCCAAACCGTCATCCATCAGCGGCTAACTTTTTTACACCTGTTCGAGCAGTACGTCTCGCTACAGACCGACTGGAGGAGGTGACTGCGAAATTGGTTGTCTCTTAGACATAACTAGTTGATGGTTAATCGTCATTTTGAGTTGCTAGTTGTGCTCTTTGGTCGTCATTTGTCACAGTATCGACACTCATCGATAGATAGCTATTTTTAGTTAATCGGCGCGTCACGCGCAAGATACAACGATATTCGATCAACCACGGGGGTCAACAGTTGAAATATCAGCATCGTTTTCTTTAAATATGTATGTTTTTTGTCTAACTCTGTAGAGTTCAATCTTCTTCGTGTACTAATTTACTAAAAGGCTAGAACATTCGTACTTTTTCCATTAACGAATCCAAGTTCCTTTCTTATCAAACAATAATAGCAAACTTTTGAGCGGCAGTGTATTTAAAAGCAAGCAGTCGACCGAGAGCTTTGAAAACTTATGCTTGCAAGTTCCAGCTCCATTAACTTCATTCCTTTGGTTCTTTTTTTAATTTTAGCCCCGTTTATATCAAGATGCAATTTGTAGGAGAATCCTCGAGCAACTTGTTAATAAATTTAATATTAATTTCGCCGAACAACTGGAAACAAATTTCCTTCAAATAAACAACGCTAACCAGAATTTATAATCAAATCGAGACAGCTTTATCGGAAACGAAATGAACAGCAGAATAGTTAAAATATCAATAACATCCGATATATATGAACAAAGTTTCCACGCGGGATTCTACAGTAACAGCGCAGCTCGGAACGAGCATTACTCATTGTAGAAACGAATGTCGCATTCTGCGATACGTGACAAACGTTCCATAAATTATAACTTTATACCGCGTGTTTAAAACTCATTTGATTGTGATTGATTTTCAATTGGTCAGTTAGTTATTTATTTACCTTAATGGAAAGTGCTGCTTGCCTGATTATCGCAACAGTTCCTTCGGTTATGACTTGGATCAACTGTAAAGGAAATTTTACATCGATATATTAGAATACTGTATCTAAAAGGTGAATTTTTTCTCATAAAATACTTATGCATCTTTCTCTAAGAACTTTTTATACGTGTCGCGCGTATAGAAAAATCGTCATCCTATCAAAATGTCTGGAAGAATCTTATCCTTTTTCCGTGAAAGATCTATTTCCAGAAATTTTCCGGTTACATTCGCGATAGATAAACAAAACGAACGAACGCCATTTAAAATACAGCTAATAAGCTTAAAGCTTATTTGGAAAGTTCGTGGTGCAGGTTGTTTCGTCGAAATTTTGAAGGAGCACGGATTCCCTTATCGCGTTTGCGCTTGATTCAACGTATTCGTGTATGCATCCTGGTACGTGCAAAGCAATAAGCATCCAGGCAGCGTCGAAATTTGTCGCGACCTTAATGCGATTATGTTCGTCAGCGTTTCCACGTTCTACGCGTGCATAATGCGAGTCGAATTCGACGAGGGAATCGTGACACGATTCGACTGTTGCATGAAGGAAAAGGAAGCCTCTGTTAGTATTCTATAATCGGACTGCCTCTATACGTGTACGTTCACTATAGTCCTTTTGTTGTTAAATTTATAGTCATTTAGCTGATTCTTCTTGATTCGTTCTTGAAAGCTTCATTTTTGTGATTTGATAATCTTTTAGCTTTTTAACATCTCTCATTTTTGTCTAATATTTTCTAATTTGTTTAATTATTAAACTCTTGCCAGGAATACCAGAAAACAGACATTATTCATTTATTTGATTTATTCATTTATTGATTAGTAGAACATATGACTTTTTCATATAAAAATTACAATTTAAGGTAGATGTTGTAAACTCTCTTTGTTGTTGTAGATTTCTCAATAAATTCCTCGCAAAATAAATACTGTTACGTCGCGTAACACTCTACCTAGCCGAGGCCACACACCGCGGGCAAGATGGCAACCAGATGTCTTCGGATACTCACTGCGTACCCTCAACAGTCTCAAGTACCTTCCATAAATCTCATAGATTTCCTAATAGAGGTCCTTCAAACCAAACAAACGTCTGTTTCCGAAGAATTTCTAAAGACTATTGTCTACCACGGCTTGACAAGGGATGATGCTACTTTCCTCCTACTACCCACTTTCTCTCGAGGGCGGTTAAGACCCTTCGTTTAACCAATTAACGACGAAGCCTATTTCCCTCACTCTCTTAACTAAAATCGTCACCAACAAATCCGATGGCCCCGTGCGCTAGACACACCCATCCTTAGCTTTCCTCCGACACAGCATCGTCTCCCAAGACAGTACTGATTTTACATCCTTCGAACGGTCAACATCCTTTAACCGGGTATACACACCCGTAGATCAGTCACTCACTCATCTCGTACATACGCACCAGCGCAACTGCCTTCGTTATAAGTTGTTGGAATAAACGGTGAAATATAACTTACTCTACTGTGTCATATTCATTTAACCACCTCTGTTATCTTAACCGAAACAGGGGAACGACTACTTCGCGGCGTCGATTAACCCGAATCGTAGCGAGAATTTACGCCTCTCGCTGACGCGTTTTCCTCGCGACCGCGTCTCTCCGCGAACGGTCGTAACAAACACCATATATCCTTTTTTACTTTGTTACATTCTTAATTAAAAATCCATACTGGATCGAAGATAAAGAAAATTCTAAATTTATTCGTCTTTCTAATTCTCAAATGCGTGGTAATTCCAAACGCTTCCACTGAGAATATATTTTGGGAGAATTCGCTATTACGAGAAATCTTGTCGGAAATTAATAGCAGAATATTGAAATCTTTCTCGATCGTCGAATCCTTTTATCTCGTTTCTCCGACATTTCCAGTTGGCTCGTTTTAAATCACGAGATCAGAGGATCCCGATCTAAGGAAAAGAGAATATTTTTTGAGAAAAATTCCCTTCTCCCGATTCTCTGACGGAAAGGCGTGACTCGTCACGGTTGATCGCCCGCCTGAATTCGCTTCACCATTCTCGCTAGAAGGATAATTCGCGAGCCGGCTTCTTTACCCCCCGCCCTGCTACATAAGAACCGTCTTTCCTCTTTACGAGCTCGTGAGGCCCGCATCTTATCCACCCGTAGCTATTAGCCCGCGAGATTTCATAAAATGCGCGCGGATCTCCGCCAGCTCGCGCGAAGAATAGCTGAATTCGTGGTAATTTACTGCCGTCTGTCGTCAGTCTGTGCGATCATGAAATAATACCTAAGAAAAGAAAAAAAGAGAACGTTCTGCGTTGACGAAAACTTTGGTCAATCAGGGAAAAGAAGAAAATTCAACTAGCATCGTACAACATTGTAAGTATAAACTAAGAACATTGATAATCGAAAATGTCCTGATATAATCTACAAAAGAATGTAAATCAAAAGTGTAAAAAAATGTAACCGCCAAATACAGTCGAACAAGAAGATTAACGGCGTAATATTGAAGCGTAAGAAGAAATTGATAAAAATTTCGATTGTAAAATAAGGTAAAAAAAAGGTGCAACTTTCCTCGGAGAATTTCTTTGCAAGCGATAAATCCAAGCTATTTAGCATTTCACGGTGAACACGGTCACCGGATTGGACACGAAGTAACAGGGTGTCCGGTAGAAACGAACTCGATCGAGAAAAATAACGAGGTATCGTGGCGCTGCTCGTTCCCCGCGGCAATTAAATTAAAACCTATGCTAATGAGGATTGATTCCGATGTATTGCGACCGGTGCGCACGCACCAGCCAGGTGTTAATTGAGGCATAGATCCGCTGGTCAACCAGGACCGATCGATTGGCACGATTTAGGCGGGCCGTTTGTTCCGTTTGATTGTTTGAGTTGCCACACGCGTTTGTCGCCTCGATCCTAACTATATCGATGGAGAAAATTGATTGAAAATTGAATCGATCGCTTCCGATCTGTCAGCTTACGTTATTTCTCTCCTATTACAGCAGGTAACAAAACCTGTAACGTGAAATTGTATGATTACGACGCCACTATTTGCGCGAATATTTTGTGCATTTTGTCATTGATTTCTGTAAATATCGAGGGCATGGGATATTCTGAGATAAAAGATTTATAAGCTGGGAAAATAACGGTACGATTGTTAAAGAATAATCTTTGAGAGATAAAACAAATCAATTTTATTCGGCGATGCTTGTGATTAATCCTGTGCAGTGACTGTCATCAAGTTCACTTCTCGGACATATAACAAATTACTTTCCCACATCTCTTTCTAAATAATAGAATTCCTCGGGAATAAAAAAACCTGTATAACGAAAAATCCTCGAATATGGATTAAACATTTTTCAATTTTCGCAAGCTCAAATACGGCTAGGTAGATCTCAGGTAACAAGGTTAGATCTCAGCACACAGAATCTCCATAAAACTCTGCCCCTAAAATCGAATCTCTGAAACGTCAGAATTTGGACCAAAGAGCCCGCTGAATCGGCCCTTAGCAGTCGCAATGCTCGATTAAACCGTGGGATCCTTCGAATCCTCTCGGGAATGTCGCTGAAGCCGCGTTTAAACTGGTGGCTCGATGATTTCCCGCGGATTTCCGGAAATCAGCGTGCTGAGAAGAGCAAACAAACGCGATAAAGCTGGTCCTGGTCGACGAACAACGGAACACCGATGCGTAATGAAACGTTTTCATTGGCCGTTGTTAACCAGCGAACGGGAATTGTGTCTACCGTGATAAACAGAGGAAAAAGGGAAGGTTAAAAAATAGGTGAAAAGAGGGAAAAAGCAACGACGAATTACGCAATGCAAGAATTATCACGGATGAACGATCGATAGTTAATTTTGGCAAATTTGAATTTGGATTTATTCGGAGGTGTGATAGATTTAGTTTTACGCCTGATGAAATAAACAGATTGAATAATAGATCGATTAGAACCCTCTGATGGTTTGATTGTGAGGAATATGAATTATTGTTAGTAGCAAATATGGGATGAATTCTATGGAGAATTTATCGCATCCTAGCAAACGGATGATTTAGTTCGTTCTGAATTTGGATGGAAATTGTGAAGTATACGTTTGATAATTTTATTACATATTCACTCGAGAAATAATTATAAAGTCTAAGATTATGTAGATACAGATAAATAGTAATCGAATCAAAATTCTCTGTTCTAAAGAAATACGATACGTTTCGCAAAATATTTATTTAATCGATACTTCTGCTAAATTCCATAATCGCATCAATTTCCAAATTCGAAAAAAAAATTCTTCAACTATCTCCACAAAATATTTTCCCATTAAATCCTTGAATCATCTGAGGGTGATTCATTATAGGGCATCTTATGCTCATCCAGTTATACTTCCTCTTTCATCCGTGGCACCGTACCACTTGCATCGTTACTCTGCCTTTAAATCGTTGCACTTTTCCCAGTTAATTAATGATCCTGTGGTAATTGATTATTCCGGAGGGACGAGGCGCGCCGTGGCCATACATTGTCAATGAATTTATCGCGGTTATGAGGAGAGCTTTTTACCCCGCGTTTCCAACCGGTATTGCGGCTATCGATACGACCAGCCACAGTAGATCGTTCGATTAATCGAAACGTGCTATGAAATGTAAGACGTAAATATCGAATATCGAGAGTTTCGATGTGAATGATTGCTTGGAATATTTTCAATGTTGTTGGAATAATTATTGACAGGTAGAATTACAAATTCTGACTTGACTTTGTTACAGATTAATAGAAGTTCGTTTGTTGATGGAATTAATTTTAAAAAATCGTTCGCAAATAGCATATGTAGAGCGCATTGTCTTTTTAATATTTCGTGTCCACGTATTAAGAATTAAATAATCCATTTGAAAGAGATGGGTAGTTAATTCGATTCTACTCTCCAAAACATTGCAGTTTCCAGTAACATGGCCATAAAAAAGACCTCGATCCGATACGATAGCTAAAAGGTACGTAGAAATTCTAAATAAATACGGTCACTCCGATAAAGGGAAAAATTAATTAAAACGTCGTGGCCACGAACAAAGGGGAAATAAAACTCTGCCATCCGATTGCACGCAACAACGAATTCCTCCCACCGGAGTGTACGCTGAGATTTTTATCAGATACAGGAGGAATTGAATTAATATTCATTCGGACTAGGATAGTGAAATTTCCGTACGAAACGACTGTTTTGATAGGCAACAGAAAAGGGTGGGAGCAAAAGGCGAGAGACCGTACACGTTTCGCAACTTCCACCCTTGAGTACACTGAATGCCTCCATACTCCCTCGTTTACTCGTTCTTCTCGTCCTGCAACGATGCCCGTTACAGCAACGCTGGTATCGCGCGTTAGCACTTACCGGGTGACCTGGAAGTAATCGTCCAGCACGCCGTTGCTAGCCGCCCATCGTCAGATTTTTCGTAGTTTCTGTTAATGAAAAACCCTGGCTGCACGATCCTCTCGCGGAATTAAAAAACTTTCGGCGCGTTTTAAACGATTTTCACCCCGAGAGAGAGAAAGGGAGAATGTGTAAGAGAAAGGGAGGATCGTTGTTCGTGTTCCCTTCAATTCGTCGCTTTTACCGTGTATCCTACGATTTTGCATCGTCCACCAGAAACTTCGATAGCTTAAGCATACTGGAAATTTGCGTTTTAACCTTCACGCAAGTGGTAGTTTTAATGTAATAGGTAATAGCAGAAGACTAAAATTTTCTTGGAAGTTTCCGTGGCTTTATTTCTTCGACATTGAAACAAATTTAAGATTCTTTATATCGTAATAGTTGCTTAACGTAAAGTTACTATAGAGTGGGTATTATAATTTCTATCGGAAACTGTGTTTAAAGAGGAATAAACAAAGATAGTGAAATAAACAGGAGAGACTTGAATGCATGGAAGATACACGTAGTAAATTAAAAAATGTATTTGAATGTTTACCGTAAAGAACTTATATGTCCGTATTGAACGTGTTATATAAAACATTTTGAAATTTCATTGGTACACAATAACATAAGCAACGCATTCATAAAAGATTTTCGTAAGTTTTGGAATATTTTTGTGAACTGCTGTAAGTGTTAAGGGATTTGTCGTAAGGTGGCGTGTTCCACCCTGTAGACATGGACGCGATTCACTACGAAGACTCCCTAGATACCATAGAAATACCTCGGCGGGTACAGTTTCCGTCGCAGGAATGAGGAAATTCCGGATCCTTAACACGGCAGCAAACCGGCCTCGACACAAGTGCCAGAATTCTGAACGAACTACGCGACATGGCAACGACTAATTAGCGACGACGATGTAGATTATAGATCCTTCCTCGTTTCGATTTATTCCAGTCATCCTTGGGTTCTCTTACAATAATTTATTTAACAATATTCTTAACAACAGAATTATTCTATTTTACGCCGAATAGCCATGGTTCTTCCAGCGAATAGAAATATCCATGTCAATTTCAAATAGACGACTAATTTCTATTTTAATACCTAATTTTAATAATTATCAAAGAAACAAAACTCGCCGATAATATTAAATCGTACGAGAGGGCGTTGATGGGACAAAAGAAAGGAAACACGGTGACATTATTAAAATGGCAGTATTCGATATAAAATTCACGAAAAATCAGAGGAAATATCTGCATCGATACGTGGTGCTCGCGATTCTAGCGAGTCTTCTTATCGGATTCTTGCTGTTTTTCATGGGAGTGATTGCTTCGTTCGTGATTGCGACGAAACTGCGCTTCGACGACGAGAATCTCTTCGGGCTTGTGTTTAAAACCCTGACGTTATACGGTCTTTACGTGCTCGCTCATAATCTGGTGGGCGTGAAGCTGTGCTATAATTACTTCCACTATGCCGAAGGGTAATTGTAGTTGAATTAATAAGATTTCACTTTTCTGTGCCTTCTGTACCGGGGAAACGTGTGACATAATTAACGAAATGCTCTTTTTTTAATCTTTTTATTCCTTATTCGTATATTATATTCAGAAGATTAATTGTTTTATGTAATCCTTGAGTTATTAATATAATGGATTGTAGGGATTAATGAATAATTAATGAATCGATGATACAATTAAGAATATAATTGATTAGTTTATAGCGTTTGCGGTTAGGTTAGAAAATTTGTATCATTTGAGAAGCTTTTTTGACAAATTTCTGGAATATTAAAATGACTAACAGAAGTAAATTGAATGGTACTTTTGTAATTTACATCTGTTACATCGTCTACATTGTCTGTCTCATATCTCGTATATAATCTCATTCATATCGTCTGAAACCTTATCTTGATCTTTTTTTATTTTCCTTTAAAAATGCATTCGTAATCGTTACATTGGTAAACATTTTGTACGCAATACATAAGTAATCGTGATAGTAATCAACGTACATCACTCTAACTTACAATATTCAACGTGGAAACGCGCAATCACGAAGTGTACACGAAGAAGAAGATGACATCGCGGCTTAATTAACGACCCACAACATCCACGCGATCAAAGGTACCGCGAGCGACATTCCTCCTTTAATTTCTTCGGTTTTTGCGATAGCCTCGTGGAAGAGAAACGTTGTAAGAAAGATAAGTTCATTTTTCTGCAAATTGTTCACTCGTTGCACGTGTACCGGCTTCGAAAACGAATCACCAAAAAGTAACCTCTTTCCGAATTTTAATTTTATGATAAAATATTCCAGAAATACTAAAATGTAACGGTAAACCAATTATTGTCGTAACACAAATTTTCAAATTACATTCTGTCGCTTTTTGTAATTTTATGTCGATTCTGTCCATAACAAATTTACGTATTAATTAGTAGGTTGAACATGTTTGTGGCATGTGTAAAGGTTCGGAGAATTTTTCGATTTAATCGCGTATTTCAATTCTTCACAGTGTCATCCCTTTAGCTTCGTAATTAATTAATTTGTAACTTTGTTCTCTGCCGCAATACGTTTCCATGTAGTTATTTGAACGTTTCATCGGTACGCGAATTAGTACAATTAGAGAAATCAGAAGACTGAAAAAGGCTGGAAGGTTAAATTTCGTGGTACAATACCGGCCAAATTGCGAATTAGCCGGATCGAAGCTGTGATTTCGCGTAAATTAGTTAACGAGAACAACGACAGGATATTCTTGATATTTCCCTGCGGAAACCGCGCCGCGAACGGAAATTCACCGGATTGAAGCATTCATTAGGGATGTCGAGTGTGCGTGAATACAATCAATTGGTCCTTGTAATCGGATCTACGCGAGCACAATGTGCGTCTCGGTTGCTATTATACAAAATCCGTGGGAGATGGAGACAAAAGTGCTAAAAAATTGGAAACTAGGATTTTTCCCCGAAGAAAATCGGATGTACGTAAAATTATATGGTGAAAATCTAAACAAATTCATCTAAACAAGTAACGTTAAACGTATATGGTAGAGTATATATTTTCAGAAAGGTGAAGAATTCTTTTGCGCTATACTCGTCGAATAAAATTGACGAAAAATCTCAATGGTATATCGATCAACGAATTTATCGATTAAACTTCACAATCATCTAAGTCTAAGAAAAGTATCTAGCCTGAACAACGAAGATCGAAGAGAACATCCAGTTCATTCGACTCTTTATAGACGAGACGAAAAGAAACGATAAATGGACAACGAAAAAGGGCGAGGAGGAAAAAGAGGGTGGCGAAAAGTGGATTCGAGCGTAACCTCGTTGGAGAACGACCGGAGAATTAACCCCTAGCGTGTTTTTCTTAATTTTCTTTCTCTCTGTCGACCGGCCGAGTACGAATTGGAAAACGGCCGCTTGCCGAAGGCCGATCGATTTGTCAGAATTTTCAAGTAATTCCACCGATACTCCGCCAAACTTCATTTGTTTTAATTACCCTTTCGCTCGTTAATGTATCTCCGCGGTATCTAGTCGGTGGTTAGAATGATTTTCCGCCTCCTTTCAATTCACACACGTACACGCACATAGACGCACCCGTGTTTGCATCAAAGTGTGAAAATTGGAAGACGAAATTAATCGCGACTGGTTCCTTGCTGAGTTAAAAATGGACCGGTTCTAGGCTGTCTTAAATAAAGATTATAGATTAAGCCATCCAGTTGGTGATAACGGACGATTCGTCTGTTTCAGGCCAGGGATGAACCTGAGACTGTTCCTATGGACTCTGATAGGCTTGTTCGTGGTGCTCGTTGGCTGCTTCATGGCCAGCATCTGCTTCTCTACAGCGGATCTTTTAACGGTTCAACTTAGGCAAACTCTTCACGAGGGTGAGTTCCAGAGTTTAAAATAATATTGGGGAGGGAAAATTGGGGAAAAATCGATTATGTCTATTTGATTTGACTCTAACTGGAAAATTACTTTCTGCCGCTTATTTTTTATGGACATTGAGTTCTCCCGGTTTTATATCGCTTTGTCTTCATTTCTAAATTTTTAATTTCTCGAGTGATTTTCTTTCTTCGCCGAACGATTAATCCCAAACAGATCTATAATATCTTCGAGCTTCGCGATTTCCCTAATTTCCATCCATTGGAACAATAAACGCTCGCAGGCGTTGCACGAAGCCAACGATAACTCCATTAACGAAAACGAAAGCAAGGCAAACGGTATTCGTCGGTGGCCGAGCGCGGATAACCCATTTTCCGAAAACAGAGAGACAAAGCGAAACCGAGGCAAACGCCGGAATCGTGAAATATTCATCGACAAACGATGTATGCGAGCGATATTCGCGGATCGGCAGGTGGCTGTACGCGAATTCATTTTGTCCGCGTGATCGCCTCGTGAACGCCTATCCGTTGTCGCCTATCCTTTTTTCCCCTTCCACGTTCCTCTCCCTTCTTCATTTTCCGCTGGCCCGTCGTTTTTCCGAATTTGAATATTTAACAAAGCAAACAGAAGAAAGAGAAAAATAGCGGAAAGATTGGATATATACGAGGCACGCGAGGCACGCTAGATCCAGCAGAGTGTTGTCTCAATATGGCAGGCAGATGGTGGAAACGGTGCGCTTCCGCGAAATAGTATCCGACTATGTAATATGCAAATCGACGGTCGAACGCGACGCACACCGGCTGTCCCGTTCGAAATTACCGATGGAAATCTCGTTTGGTGTCTAGCTACTTAATGAATAGATACGTGACTCTGTGGATCCTCTTGCTCCGGGCCTCGAAATTCGAAACGTTTGCTCCCGATAAACTTGCAGGCTGATGCGTCGCGTTCCGCTGCGTGCTCTACGCAAATTTACCCTAATTAGCTGTAAATTGTGAGAGATATGGAGATCGCGATCGACTTAGTGCTTCTGGGTGAGTGCTGGTGAAGAATCGTTTATGGTGCAGGACATGTGTTGTATATTTTGTATCTCGTGAATTTAGTGGTAATGACAGAGTTCAGAATAGTCCAAACATTAATACCACTGACAAATTATACAAAAAGAAACAATGTACCAGTGAAATGTTTCGTGGTGATCGAATTAACAGTTGTTTGGTTCACGATAAACATATATTTTACTTTGATTATCCGCGAACCGCGAACCATACGAAGATCATCGTGCGTTTACTATTTCTTTATCTTCCTTTGACAAAATAAATGTAGAATGAAGCATGACAAAGTTATAAAAAAAACAGAATTGTAATAAAATAAAATTATCTATGGGGAATCTTTGTATTCGTTATTCTACACTTGCGTTAAAATGGAAAGATCCACGTGGTTACTTTGAAATCTCCCAAACCGCTAATGAAATCGCTATAAACTGCTCGATCTCGCGTGAACCTTCAATCGCCAGTATTTAACTAGAATCGACATTTGATTATTTCGATCATGGGTTTTTAATTAATACGCCGAAGGTCTCGACCGCGAAATGAAAATGAAAATTTCAATTTTCCACGGATCCAACCACTTCGACAAATTCCTTCGATAGGATATAAAATATCGGAAAGTCGTAGGCTAATGCAAAATATTCCAGGCTACCGGCCACCGTTCCGTGGAATTTGTCGGCGCTTCCACAGAATACCGTCCCATCTCGTGTGAGAATAATCGAGATTCATGTACGCCCGACGATTCTGCCATTCTTTTTCATACACCGTATGTCTCGTTCCCAGGAGTCACTTTATTGGTGACCCATGGGAGATTCAATCATCATGCATAGGTTAAATATTATTTGCGTCTCTCCTTTAGTGCCATTTAATAATTATGATTTTTTTAAGATAATACGAATGAATCGTGTTTGATCGTATTCTAAAGAATTAGTTCCTTCTAAAATTCATCAAAATTCATCGTCAAAATTCTCCGTATTCTGTGAAATAGGTATGAAAAGATACTTCACAGATGTGTCATGGAAGCGAAAAATAGACAGCATGCAGGTTAACATGCAGTGTTGTGGAATAGATTCGTCCGACGATTGGCACAAGACATATTGGCTGCAACGGGAGTTTCTTGTGCTTGACTCGCCGGATATCTTGAGGTAATTATCGCTTAATTATGTCAAGACAATCGAGGGTCGATAGCACCTATCGATCGGATACACCATAAAATCTATATCTTATCCGCGTTTATCGACTATTATCTTCTCACCTACCCTCCACCATGGTTCATGGACAATGTGAGCTTTATCGTCTTACGATAGTCGTGTTACTTCCAAGGAAGTGATCCTGCTTAACCCAAGTGGAACATCTTCCCAAGAAAGTAGTATATCGAAATTTTATCGTGGCTATTAAACTGTTATCATAAGAATTCATACGGTGTTATAATTATAATTAAAATTGTAACCGGAAATTGAATTTCTTCGAAAAGATACGAACTGCAATTTAATGCAAACTTAATGTCCGTACAAATCCATATTTTTATAAACGTAACAAAAAAAAAAATGGAATTTTGCTTTCGTTATTTTATATATTTTCGATTATTTATTTCATACATATATCCTACTATGTATTATTTATTTGATATGTTTAATATTTTTATTATTCTGTATATTTTGCATGCTGCGTGTTTAACGTTACGGAAACTTGTCTGAACATTAGTTAAAAACTGAGCGGGAACAGGTTACAATTTCATTGTTATCATTTTCATTTTCTTGGGAAAAGCAGGATTGATAAAAAGGGAACTCCAATCGTCCCAAATACCCGTTTCAATTATATGATACGACACGGAAAGAGTTCCAGTCGCTTCACTGACAACAAAAGAATGTAAAGTAATTCATGATTCACCCTGTATAAAACTATGAATGGAACATGAACCCTAACCTGAATTGCAGGCAAACACAGGAGAATATTACTATTCTATGAATATAAAATAGAATACCAGAAATCACACGATCAAGCGCATTGAAATTCAACAAATCACGACACCCATCCCATCGTGTTGGTAACATTTTTTCCACGAGCATCCGCGCAATAATTACACGTAATACCCAAGCCATTTCTGTCCACCGACGGCGAGGAACAAATTTTCCAGGAACTTTAATGGAAACGCAGAAAGTATGCCAGGATTTTAATTACGACTATACGCGTTCCCACCGCGTAGAAACGAAATTTTAACGGGAGTAGTTGACCGAGAGGGGTGGTCCCGTCATACGATTTTAAAGCGGCCATCCACGATTCTGCAAAGCTGTTCATACTCGCTACATCGACGTCGTTGTTTCTTAGAGGTTTCCATTTCTTAATGAGACTATACGTTGTGTTAAAAGAACGTGTTCGTGGTCTTGATTATTAAATATACGCCTTATACTTATAGGTTGATGCACGTAGGATGTTTCTTTGGATTCAAACTTTAATCGTGCGTTGAAAATATCATCATACGTTTAATCCGTTGATTAAATTACGCTTAATTCCTACGTGATTCGTTGCACTCCACCAACTAGTTTACATGAACCTAATATATCGTCCACTTTTTTCTAACACCCTGTATATCGAAAGAAGAAAAAGCACAAGGAAGAGCGTGAAGGAGATGAAACGTGATTCTACGCCCTCCACGAGATGCTCCTAGAAAAGGATTTAAAACACTGCTGGCTCCTCGGCAAAGTGCCCTTCCATGGCCAGATTATTTCCACGCCGTGGAAAGGGCCTTTCACCTCAGGTCTGGCCCACCTAACTCACCCTCTAAGGGCTCCTTCGTGTGTGCTTTTACCGGCCACACGTTACGCCCATGCGAAAGCATTCTCCATCTGGATTTAGAAATGGTTTACGGCCGGTGAAATGTTGCACGTTAATGCTCCTCGATCGCTCAGATTCGTTTGTTTCTTTAGAAAGAAAGTTGTGTGTAACATGGAGGAATTTTTAAGCGAGGTCGTGAACCGTTATATTCTTCAAACCAACCTAGATATCCATATGAGAATTTGTGAATATATTAAATAAATTTCGACTATCATTTCCGCACTATTTATTTCATGTCGTTAAAATTATATGTCTCGTGTTTGCGATATGATTACATCACATAGGAGGATGATTGGCCTGTCTGGCCATCGGAATATTAATATTGGATTGAGGTGGATAAGTCGTGATATGTGCTAAAGAAAAACTAGAGTATAGTTAACAATATATTTATTAACAAACTTTCGATGTACACTTTGCGTAGAGCTTGCGATTGCCGTGTCGAGTTTCCTCTCGCTCGAAAACCGGTAGACGAGTTAGGTCCGGAAATTCCACCAAGAGTCGATGGTAAACTGATTCACTGATTATGGTTTTTATTGATATTTGGTCGGCCGTGGCAGCGTATCCCATTGATGACAGTTGGGTTGTCGTATCGAGGAGTCGTTTGTTCCGCGGGTCCATAGCAACCCATAGCAGCTCAAAAAGTCTGCCGATGATGGGCTACTATAAAGCGTCATTTGAAGGCTCGTCTTAGGGACAGGTTCAGGTTAATCACGATGGTACCGTATGTTGCGATCCGCTTCTGTTCGCGGGTCCGCGTATTTTATTGCGCAGATATACGCATATATCGGCGCCGGTGTCCACTAGGAAGGAGATCTTCGAGTGCCTGTCCATGACGAATATGCGGCGGGATACTAGGCCGTCGTCGCTTGCCGCGCTTACGAACGGCTGGTCCCGTTTCCCGTATTCTAGGTGCACGGGGAACGACACTTCTTCGCGCATTCTAGGAACGTCGCGTGGTAGTAACAGAGTCCGAACTGCTGCAGTCTGTTTCTCGAAGTCGATCTACGACGACTCCGGTTTCGTCTTCGTAAAGGGCGTCTTCCATCGCGTCCAAGACGCGGTTTAGTCGTTCGCTGTCCGTTGCCGTTCTTTCTGCGCTGACCGCGACAATCCGTCCTGCCTCCGGGAGGATCTTGTGTATACTATCGGCGATCCGGGTTAGCGTTTCAGCTTTCTTTTCGTCCATGGCGTCCAGAACGTGTTGCACATGTACCGGTAGTCGGCTCTCCCAGAGCGTGAGGATAAAGTCATTCGATGTCGACGGGGTGGCAAGATTTATTAGATCCCGGTAGAATTGGAACGGCGTCCTATCGCCTATGTGTTCATCTTCAAGCATCTTTCGCACTCTCTTGGAGTCCGAGTCCCCCAATCTCTTAATGAGCTCCTTCTTGAGGTACCCTCCGGCGTACGTCGTGGTACGTTACCGGCGGGGCGAGTAGTATGTCCCGGCGGCACGCGCATAGCTGCACGTGCGGCACGGTAATATTCGCGACAACGGTCTGAAATTTCGTCTTGTCGCCCGTAATCTGGGCAGTTCCGAACTGCGCTTCCAGCATCGCGAACCACAGTGTAACATCGTATGGCCAGAACGGTAGTACGCGGAACGGTGTGTTCACCGCGTCTATGTTGTCGTACGCGGTCGTCGTACGTTCGGCTCCGTCGATGATCTGGCAATCATCTTGTCCGAAGGATAGGGTCTCTGTGTAGCAAGTCACAGGACAGAAACCGTTGGAAAGTTTGCTGTCGAGTGCCGCTACACGATCATTCTGTAGGCGATATGTGCTTCTTTTTGGTACATTAGGTGAAAATAAATATTTATGCATAAATAATTAATTAATGATACGCGTATTTCCCTTAATTCTCTGATATCGTTTTGTATATTTATAATTTTCTAGTTTCATTTTGTAAAACTTCTATCGTACCAAATTACCGTATTTCAAACTCGATTGTTGTGAAGATCGATCGCCTTGTGGAATGCCGAAGTACACAATTCATGATCATTATTACCGCTTAAATTGCAAAATATCTGGCAACAATGTTCTTCGTTCGAATCAGCGTCCAACGAAGAATTAAAAATTAGAAATTTCCGCAAAAATCTTGCACTTTCTGTAATTATTCTATAGAGTTTTCCGATTGTAATAAATTTCTGACAGTTAGCAAACTATCTTTAGGATTTTTGGTACAGATACCGTGCGCTTGATACCTGGAATTGTTGAGGTTAACGAATTTTGCTGGCTGCGAGTAGAGAAGCGGAAGTAACGGATGCGAAACATTTGAATGAAACAATTCATGCAGTCGGGGCGAGTTCGCGTTGCTTAGAGTAGTTTCGCGGTAATTGCCTAATAGTTAGGTTTCTGTAGGCTGACGTATGTGTGCATTATGTGGTAGCGGTAATACGTTCGATAATAAAGGGTTAATAGCGCGTTCCGAATAGAAGCCTTTGTGTCGTGGCTGGTAATCGCAGATAGAACAGTGGGTTATCGATTTCTCGTTATGTTAATTGCAGAATTATACCTTCCACTAGGATCGAGCCCCGGGTCTCTCCTCGTCGCCGCAACTATTCCCCAAGCGTCAACCACCCCCTTCTCCACGTTGATCTCGTAAAATCCATTGAGATTATATCATATGCACGCGACAAAATGGCTGACGCCACGGGTTAATTCGATAAGGTGTAACGTGACATAACATCGTTTCAATTATGAGAGGCAGCATTTCGCTCGGTCGATTGCTCGAATGACCTAGATACCTAAATTTCAAAACAGTCGTTTCTTTGATTCTTTGTTAACGGTTTAACGTGATATAACATCGTTTTAATTATGAGAACTACCATTTTACTCGATCGATTATTCGAACGTCCTGGATACCTAAATTTTAAGGCAAGAGTTTCTTGAATTCCTTATCGCCGCTTTCAGCCTGTATAATTGAAACATCTTAAAATACCTAATCTAATTTAAAATCTACTTTTCGCAATAGTTTTGCAACTAATATCGTGTTATCGATATTGCCTTTTCATTTTTTTTTTCTTTAGTACTAAAAATCTATCTTTACCATCTGTCAGGTACATTTCAAAAATATCGATTATTATAACGATGGTAATGCTCTTTCCTTAAAGAATTCTTACAGTGATCCCAGATTTGCCAGCAATTTTGAAAAGACTCCTACATCCGATTAGCTCTCGACGGAATCTATAATTCATGGAAGCAACTTTCCGAAATGATCTTTCTCCAATTTCGCATCGCGAAATCCAAGCTCGCCTCTATCGATGTCCATGAACCGATTCAAGCCGCAGATCGATGCCACCGCGTTTAATTACCCGAACGTAGCCACCGTATAGGACACGTGAAAGTCCTGTGGTCGATGACCGCTTTTCGCACGAAAACTTGCCACGAAAAGCCACGGTCGAGATGGTGTCGCCGGTCCAGGAGGGTACGCGACACGGTTCGTAGCTCATTCTGTACTTCGCAGACCTGTTCGCGTACAAGTTCGAATTAGCAAGTTCAACAACTTGCGGAATGCCAATCGGTGGCTCGTTTAATGTTCGCTATCAACGTTCCCCGATAATTTCCTACGCCTGGCGTCCACTGATCCTGGCTTTTTGCTATGACTATCCAAGAAGTAATTGAAAAAAATTGAAGCGTTTGTCAATACCTGCGAAAGTACGTGACAATTTCTTTTAATTTTTAACTCCCTTCTTAATCACTCTACAACCGTACGTAACGATCTTTTTTACTTTCTAATTTTGATATTACTTTCATAATCGGGGACAAAAATATTCCCGCAAAAGAAAAACCTCAACTCAAAATCGCCACTTCCTTAAAACAAACTCAGTCCATTTACGGCATAACCATCTTTTCCTTGTCCAGCTGTACCGATGTAGCAGCCAACATCTTGGAAACACGTTTCTACCAAAGTATAACGATTCTTCTGAACGACACCGTAGAGACCGGGATAAGAAGGAGGGCTAGAGAAGCAGAGGAACGTAAAAGAGAGAAAATGGATTGTACGTGTGGAGGCGATCCGACACGTAGGAATCTTGTTTCAGGTACGCGAAAGTGGATGGTCGCGTGACACCGCCGGTGGTGCCGTGGAGTTGCTGCCGAATCAACGTAAAGGGTCCGTGCTATCACGATCCGCTTCAGCTGCCAAATTCGGAACAAAACTCCACTTACGACAGCCTAAACCCTCGGGGCTGTCTCGTCGCCATCAACAGCGTGCTAAACGGAACGCTCTATTCCACCGTAGTCCTGATCGCGTTTCTGTTTGTGTTACAGGTAAATCAATAATAACGCGCCGGCCGGCGCAAACAATTGCTTAGTCGAATCGGGATGGCTGGGATTAAGTGCGTTTCACGATGGATCAAATTTGTTATCGAAATGATCGTTGGACAACGTCGAACCAACGTAGATTATTCTTTCCATTGTAATTTATAGATACGTTTATGTCAAAGACTATATTTGATTTTCTACACTGCGAATCAAATATTGATCTATTTAAACAGAGGGAATTCCTAAAAATCTGCTGAAGAAAAATGACCAAAGGGATTAAGTCGACGTAATTCGCGGATTTTCCAAAGCTC
Source organism: Bombus vancouverensis nearcticus (assembly GCF_051014615.1). Classification (NCBI taxonomy): domain Eukaryota; kingdom Metazoa; phylum Arthropoda; class Insecta; order Hymenoptera; family Apidae; genus Bombus; species Bombus vancouverensis. The sequence goes on from NC_134925.1 coordinate 4,200,527, forward strand.
TTTTTTGACAGATGATCGAATGAAAAATTACAAGCGTAGATAGCAGCAATTTTATCGCTGCAGCTATTCGCGGATCTAGAATAAACAAGCGCGACAGTGGAGAGCTGCAAGCGAGTCGACGAGAGGCGGACTGAAATAGCGGTGGATTATCAGATTCGTTCGGAATTATTGATTGCCTGGACGCGATGATACCACGTGTCATCGAAGCCCGCAAACGCGTAATATTTTAAGGTGAAAGGCTGCTTTTCACGCCAAATTTCCATCGTTTCGTTGCTCTAGTAATTCAACCCTCGATCGTATTCATCCGACAAAAATATTCTATGAAATCTAACAAGACCATCTTAGACATTATACCTTCATTGACAAGATGTTATACTATGCGAAGAAAAGCTCGCGCGGCAAATTATTCTGATCCAAGAAAAATTCTTTAAAATCTGATGTCCTTCGACTAAGATAACGTAACAAGATAATGTGATAAAATAATCAACGTAAAAATTCGTGAATATTATATCTCCAATCGTTTTGCTAACTGGTCGCGAATACTTATACAGTTCAACTTATAATATAACATGAAATATAAGGAAACATAAATGTTTCCCTCATCTGACGGCCACTATCATCTGTTCCACGCCTCCCTGGTCACTGACCACTAAGCTTTCCAAGTTTTGTCTTGCTAGCTGTCCACGAATTCTCAGAATCATGACGCGCAGTGTTCAACCTATAACATATGAAATATAAGGAACATTAATGTTTCCCTCGACTGATGACCACTATCACCCCTTCCACTGCACATTACATTTAATCCGCACCTCATTATGTGTCCTCGCTCCGTTTTGTCTTTTATCGATCTCTCTCATCGCTTTGGAAATTATCTGCACCATATTACTTATTGTTAAAATATTGGTATCTTGCTGAACGTAAAATGGCGGGGTTTTCCTGTTCTAATACCTATACTTTGTTATAAGCACAATAGTCTTTTGCTGTTTTCATTATGTTTAATTATGTTTCAAAAATTTCATTTTATTGGTCGGTTTACTTTCAACTACCACAACATCGCTATTCCAGTGATGTAAGTCCTGAAATTCGATGTTAGCTAATTTTATTATTAATCGGAAATTAATGCTATAGATTTTAGGCAATCGTGCTGGTCGAGCCGATTATTAATATGAAAGCGTTTTAATATATAGTAAATAGGATTTGTACTGCCATATCGAACAGTTACTAAATTACGCCACTCACATTCTTGTTAAATAGACTGTATCAATAGAAATTGCCCATATTCTGGCAGATCTTTTTGTTAAAAACTTGCTTCAAGACAAAGTAAAATTGAAGCTCTTTTCTCAAATTCTTGAGTTCTATAACACGTAGTCGTTATTATTTATATTATACATATTTTTACATTTATTCATTATATTTGTATTTTATTATATTTGTTATATCGATACATATATAAAATTAATTACGAACAGCATTGCAAGTGCAAAGAAAAATTTACAACATAAGGAAAGGCTTGACAAGGGGAACAAATTTTATAGTACAAATACATACAACTAACGTACGGAAATTCCTTTTCAGATTTCGGTGAGCGTATTGTCGAGGTTCGACTTCACTGCCGCGAGGAACGCGGTGGCGCTTGGAGATCGGTGGGCAGCTTCACCGGGTTGGCTCTATGGCCGTCTGGATTTTGGCTTAGCCAGCGGACCTAATCTCTGCCAGATCGATCGGGTTAGTGGACCGGCTGAATTGAATCAATCGATTCCCCGGATGAGCCATCAGCGAGTCGCTCGACGAACGATGCTGTTCGTAAATGTGCGAAAAATCGGTGTCAATCGAATGAACGAGGAAAATTTCGGACGATCAGGTTTTAGATCGATTGAGAAAAATAAAATAATTTAATTCGGACAATATTTGTCTAGCTCGTGGCTATAATAAGTACTTTACACCTCTTTATAATAAGTACTTTTCTCTCATAATCAAACAACAACTGATAAAAATCAAACTTTCCTTCAACCACTTTACGCGTGTACCAAAATTTCAACAAGTCCCCAAAATTCAATTAACAAATCAGAAAAAACTGTCCTCACTGCATTTAACGTTTCGACTACTCGTTCGTACATTTTTAATGTCTCTCTCAGACAGTTTCATCCGAGCACGCTCGTTGCTGTCTCGTTTTTCGCCGGAGAGTTGCTAATTCTCAAACCCTACATGTGTAGACCGAGCAACTTGCTGCCAGCTGAAAAGAGTTAAAGGGAAGCTACAGTAACTTTCTAACTTTGCTAGAAATATCCACGGAATGAAGTTTGCGCCTCTGCATCTATGTATATGCAGCTGTATGTGTTGTCGGTGGAACACTTTGCTCAAGCGGCGCCGCTCCGGCTTTATTTGTTTAATTTTCTAATTTCTCCGAGTTAGAATGGAAGCGCACGCGCGCCACTGAAAGAAACGGAGACCCGCGTCGGACTTTCATTAGAAAGGCGACCACGTGATGAAGGAAAGTTTAAAAACTTTGTAGCTACGAGTGTTGGCTGAAATTTTATCTCTTGACATTTCTTACTTATATCACGCAGACACCGCGCGAACGTTGCTATTTTATTAATCAATGGGTAGGTGGATTATGGAGAAACACGTGCAACGGGTAAATTGCGCGAAATTAACAATTCGGGTAGAAAAATTATAATCTTATTAGTAAGGCTAGTTATACAGATTAACCGAGACTTATTTATCAAAAATTCGTCCAGTCTTCGTTTCTTATCTACTGCTTCTTCTATTTATCGAAACCGAAACTTTCTTCCAACAGTCTAAATTAATTCTAATTATTCTTCCCCCTAATTCAACGATTCCATTTTCAATCTCCCCATAGAAAAACAGCGGACAAGGCGATACGATGATCGATCTACGTCCGCTTGTATATTCCAGCGATACGGACTGAGAGCTCTGGAAGCCGAAACAAACCAGAAAATAAAACCAAAGCCGTCGAAGAAGAATCATATTTCCACGTCAGACACTTCCTTCACAAGCCCAACAAAAATTCCCCCACCTTTCAACGCAAATATATAATACGGTTCCGTGTAAGCATCGATCAAGTTTAACTTCAATCGTAGAGATCTATAAGAATCGAGGAACGTTTCTCGAAGCTTTTATCGAAATGAAAAGCCATCGCCGGAAGACAGGCGCGTTTAACGAAGCAACGCGCGCGTCCTCCGCGGGGATTAATCGATCATCGATTACGATACACTCTCGAAACGGCCTCTGAGGAACAAACAAGTTTCGTTTAGAACGAGAAAGACGATAAAGACGCAGACCAGAGCAACGGACGATAAGATAAGAGTCCGTAGAGTTTCTTTCTCGCAGAAGTACGTCGCCAAGATTCGACGATAGCTTTCACTATGATTACTGGGAATCGGTTAATCGAGTCGCGCCACTAAACCGCTCGTTTTCCCCGTCGTATCGAGTCGAACGATCGATGGGTCTGAACAAAAGAAAGGAACGGATGGAGGAGAGATGGTACGGAAGCTTCGAAAATCTCGACCGGGGACCGCGACGATGATAAAAAGCCGCGTTCACTGTGCTCGATCGTGTTCCTCCCCCGACGAATCGAGATATTCGATGCGATAGATAAAGGAATCGGAGAAACTGAAGAACAGATGTAATTACTAGAGTACAATCGTTGGATACCGATGGTTAAATGGAATAAAGCTTACATTGCTCCGTTTCTTTTTCTTCTTTTTTTTTTTTTTTTTTATTACGTAAAAGAATCGTATCGATGGACGATAAAACACGATAGTCAAAATTTTATAATCCTTTGTTATATGAAAGAATATTTTCCTCGTGACTGATAAAGTAAGATCTGAATAGAAAATTTAGAAACTGTCAAATCAATCTGTAAGTTCAGGTATAATAAAACATCAAAGAAATACAGAGGTTCCTTCCGATATACGATCGTGAAATAATTTGAAACTAATTAACTGACAAAAGTTGAATCAATAATACCATAATATCTGTCAACGACAAAAATAACCGAGAAGGATATGAAACGCTAAAAAGCGTAGAGAAATGGCCAAAATTCCGTCGGAAACAGGCGAAACAGTTCGACTGGAGCGTCTGCTAAAGAAAATTCGAGAATCTAGCTTTTTGTTCCTCAAGGCTGACAGCAGGGGGAGGGGGAGTGAAGAAAAACCTCACTCCACCCTCATCACGTTTAGAGAAAGCTCGAGATTCGTGGTTCTCGTGGAGGAATCGGGAAGTCCCGAGGCGGGAGAAGCGACTGACTAGCGGAAAAAAGCATAATTGCGTGCTCGTTCCGATGACGCGGACTCGATTTAAACTGCTAGCCGCATAGCTCGCAAGAAGCAACGAAAACTAACAGGGATCAAGAACGGTAGAATCCCTAGGGGATTCTCGCGAATACGCCTCGTTTCGCGCAGCGGTTTCGCGCGTACAAACTGACGAGGGTGCGGTTCTTTCGTTGCAGCTTACAGCTGTGTTCCGTCGCTCGTGTCAAGCGAATCGAGGCTTTCTTGCGCGTAAAACGAACGATCGATAAACTTCGTATAGATTAGTCAAGCTACAGTAACTCACGAAAATATTGGAATACTTTTAGAAAGCAAAAAATTTGGAACAAATCTAAAAATACGTAGATATTACAAGATATTTATTGCAAGCGTATATTTAGTAGAGAAGCTAGTGTAACGAGCGTTAAATATGTTAACCAATATATTATTGTTATGGCCGAGCTTATTCTACTTTATTTTATTATTATTTTATTCTTTTACTCAGACGTAGTGGTTAAATCGCAATTCGGAATTTGGGAATATTGCTGTGAAAGGTTTTCAGGATTCAAAGGTTCGCAACCTAGTTTGATACTCTCTATTTTACAAGGCATAAACAAAATTTGAATAACTCATTACACCAGCTTGCTGCTCCATCATTTTCATCCGCGACGACTCGGGACAAACATCAATATTCATGATTCTATCAGGGCAACTTCAATCTTGACTCGAAGGCTCTTTTGAATCATCACATTCTTTGATCAAAAATAAAAGGTAAAAAGCATATTTAACCGATTTCTCTTACCTACTGAAACTTAAAACTTCATTTCTATGCGACACACTTGCCTGAATATTTGTAAATTTTCCACAAAAACGGTGTATTTACCCTTTAAAAGAAGTACGACCGTATTTTGCACGTCTATCATTGAACATATCTGCAGTTTGTCCCTGTACAGTTTGCAAACCAGTAAATTTGCACACGTGATACTTATGAATAGGAACATCAGTGGGAATATTAAAACGCTGAATATATGACATATTACACTTAGAATAGGAAGAAAATATTGGATAAAGATGAAAGAAGAGAAGAAATTGGTGAAAAAGAAGCAGAAAGGATCTTTCCCCCGTTTCTAGAAGCAAGAACTCGCTCTGGCTGGAAGTAGGCGGACCGCTTTTCCTGCCTCGTTCGTCCTTGTCGAATTTAATAATGGCAAATTTACAGGGTGCGACGGGTTTTTTCGCGAGTTGGTGCAATTTCCCGCGACAGTGGTAACGAAGTTCTTACGATCCGCACGTTTCCCTCGTATCGCAGTAAAGCAACCAGTTTTACGCGACGTCCAACGTATTAATGTTAAAGGAGCAAGCGCATGCCACCACCCTGTCCGGAAGTCGTGCAGAAAGTCGTTATGGTGCCAAAATCTCGCCATTATTTCTCGAGAACACTTGAAAATACATCGTCTGTTATTTGGGTCCCGTTTCTTTTAGTAAAAGTTGAATATTATACAAAACATTAATTATGCGTATGTTCTTTATGCGTTCACTTAGAAAAAGTTTACTATTTAAAATTCGAATAATTTAAACACCCGTTTCAAAATTTCCAGTAAAAGTTTAAAAATATATAAGATCCATATTTCGATATAAAATTTCTCGAGCTTGAAATTTCTTTGGATATCGATTTTAGAATTGTACGATACTTTCGGTATATATAACATTTGAATATTTTATTATTAAGTAAACGGTGATATTTTATAATATTTGTAACTATAGTTAACACTGTAAGAGACAGTGCTGTAATCCATGTGACGTCGATCTTTTTGAGGAAGATTTGGTATATAAGAGGAAGCCTCGAGAAACCTGGATTCACTGTTTGACCGACTCAGAAACACTTCACTCGTTCTTGAGACGCTCTCTCTTCGATCCTGCTATTCTCGTCTCTTGTCTGCTCTCGTGTCTGGTGATTTCTTTCCACGTATTTCTTATGTAGGAACTTTGTCTGTTTACATTAAACAAAATCTCTGTTTTATTCTGTTCTAGAGGATTTTCATATCCAATCTTCCTGTTTTCTATTTTGCACAGAATATTCATACTATATAATTTCCTTCTCCCATTTTATATAAAATTCTCTTTCTCTCTCTCTCTCTCTCTCATTTTTCTTAGAATTTTTACAAAGCATCTCTATTCTCTACTTTACATGGAATTTCCATACACAACCATCGTGTTTTACTTTATCATGAATTTTTATACTGCACTCTCATTTTTTACATTACGTAAAGTCTTTATACGACGTTTTCATACTTTTCCTACATTACCTTCAACTGATCACAACTAACCCTATTACATTACGTTCTTTCTCTTATCACTAAAATAACAATAAGTGCCATTTTAAAAATCAGCGAAGAATAAAAACTTGTTCGTTACTAAATAGACGAACCGTTAATAATGTGCTGCTTTCCTGAAAAACCAATTTAATTCCTAATGAAATTACACGTCGCCAAAAAGTGGGCAACAGTTCGGGCACTTTCGAACCGTGACGCGCAAAGGATCAAACAATTCACTTGCTCGTCAACAGAACGGTAGATTCCGCGTGAAATTCACAATGTTAGCACGCAGGTTACACCATGGACGCTCGTGTACTTCGCGAACCGTCATCAGGATCGACGGCCAGAGACCCGTATACACCAAACTGGTCAACGATTTTCGGAAAATCGAACGTACTCGTCGGAGGAACGAGTTCGAGCAGACCGTACGTGTACCGGTTATTCCGGTGGTCATTGTTTCCGTTGAATTCGATCAACGGACACGATCGAGAAAACAGTTAGTCCCATTCCCATAGCCAGCGAACCGATTCGAGAGAGTGCAAGCTGCACGAGACAGCGGAAGCACTCGAGGAAATCCCTCGATGCCGGGTCCTGTCCGGCAATCGATTGCCGAAGAAAAGCGTTCCAGGAGAGAACGATGCACGCCTGTCGACAAACAACCGCGGACCTCCACGATCAACCTGGTCTTGCCACTCTTTCGCCCTCTGCCACTCGCTAAATTGAAATTCGATTCCACCGCGGAAAGAGACCAGTTCCGTGTCCCGCAGGATTCTCTCCGAGCGTGATACGCCGTGACAAAGATACTCTAATGCGACTGTGTTGAGATGAGCCGTGGTGATCGTACAGTAGTTGGAATCGTAATCGATAGGCGATATATTATATTTATATGTATATATTAAGAGAATTTATTATTTGTATACCAAGGAGAACTATAACGCTTGGCGATAATAAAATTTATTACGATCTACGTTTGATTTGTAGATTGAAGTTGCATTAAACGAAGGACCTAACAAAACGAGTAAATATAAAAACTGCATGTTAATCCGCGGCGGAATCGGCTCATTAAATCTTCTACCGTTTCATTTCCCGCTTGTAAATATTTCAGCAAGCGGTATAGCTTCAACCATCCGAATTTAATAAGCATCTCGCTTTTAAACGCAACAATATTTCAATGTTTCAGTTAATCACTAAACTTAATTTATACAACCATCCCTCCAGCATTTCGTTATCCGTAACCAACCTGGTTTCCGGCCAACGAAGCGTACTTTTAACTCTGATACGAGAACCATTGATACACTCTACGTATTTATGCAAAATTATACTGTGAAGAACGTAAAAATAAATCTTCGATTTAGTGTTATATTTACTAAATTACGACACCGTTCAGAGGTCTTCAAAACTACTCTTTTATCGAGATTGCAGATATTTATGAAGATTCATATCTTTACAACTAAAGATATTCTACATAAACGTTCCACGTCAGATCTTTTTATTTAAATTACTTTAAATCCATGCAGTTTCGAGGCAAAATATAATAATAACCACCCTAAGATTTTTTAAAATGGGTGTGCATTCACTGTAACTTCAATCTAGACGAAAAGCTTGATACTTTCTATGACACGGTAATCCCAGAACAGGATTTTCTCATCCTCTCGTCTTTCTCTCTCTTTCTCTTTGAACCATCCTGAGGGAAACCGGCAAGGAACATTAAAGCTGTTTTCACATTGTCGTTCGTGGAGGAACTCTCCGCCCGAGTACTTGCCATGGTAATCAACTGGAAGCCACTGGCTGGGTCCATTCCAGATTGCCCCTCGTTCAATTAGCATACATACGATGGCTACGCTCGCTTTCGGTCGCCTGCCGGCCCTTCGACCTATTTTCTTCTGAAACAGAAGTATCCCCCGCGCGTTAATTGATTTGACGTGTGTTCTTCTTCCTGTTCTTCGTGCAACGCGTTGTGTGTTTGGATTAATGTGGATTAAGCTTCCGAGCCAACTTCGTTGGTTCAATCCGAAGTTTCGAGTATGTTAAAACCTGAACACTTTCGACTATTTTGAAAATTCGTTCAACTTCTTCGTTGAATTGATAGACAGCAATATTTGCAAATGATTCGCAAGTTATATCGATTAGCTAGATAAACATAGTATAATCATCTATAAAAATTTTCGTACACTTTATAAAAAGACAATTTTCATTTAAGAAAATAACGACAAGGAAGAAAGGTAGATTATTTGAAATCCCTAAAAATATATGCATATGATACATATAGAAAGATTTACGCAGTTTTCACTTTAGTTGTACACTTTTACTTTTAAAGACAGCCTTTCAGAATGTTTCTTGATACACGTCAAGGTGTCTGTATAAAAAGACACATTAATACAAGAATCGCAATTTTCTAAGTGTCCGACCATTTCGACGAACTTCGCCTGCGTATTCGCCAGAAGCTTGTGCTTTTGTCAGACGAAATATAGCAAACTGTTCCGCCATTCCTAGTCGAAGTTTTCATACTTTCACGAGCCATTGGGACCATTCGTTGGTTCTTCTGGAATTTCAAAAAGTTTCGCTGTCTACCATGGTAAAATAACAGTCAGAAACAAAGAAGAGACGTCTGTCGATGGCTTTTAGCGAACCTCTGGTTAACTGAACTATCGGAGTTACATAGTAATTTCCATTTGCCATTGTTACCAGGCGAATAAGATTTTCAGTGATTCACCGTTTATCGTTTGTATACGAGGTGTGGCATGCAAAAGTAAGACAAAAATATAGAATGTAATTCTTTCATTCGATGTCCCGTTTCGGAGAATATTAGGTTTGAAAAGTTATTTCACCAACTTGGTTAGTTCCAGATTGGAGACAAGTGGATAATCGACAGGAGATTATTTTATAGACGAAAATAAGTAAAAAATGGAATTGAACTTTTTTCGTTTGAAGCTTCGTTCTAGTGAAAATCGAGTTCGTATTTGACGAATGTTCAAACTGGATTTTGTCGAAAATCTAGCTTTACATGAAAAATTCGTATTCTACATTTTTAACTTATTTTTGTAGGATAATCTTTTGCCAATTATTCATTCGTATCTCGTTAAAAGTCCATAAATTCCAAATTCATATACGTTTGATAAACATTCGAACTTGATTTTCTCGGAAAAGCGATTCAAAGTTAAAAAGAAAGCTACTCTCTTCGTGTTTCGTACACAGAATAACTTTTGCACGGGTACTTTGCTCTGTAACACTTTGAAAAGTACAATACGCAGTTGAACGCGACTTTAAAATTAAAAAAAGAAGAGGCGATACAAAATATATCGATATGACAATCTCATTATACAGATTTCCTGTAAAGTACGGTTTGCCTCGGCGGAAATTCGCTAATCGTTTTAAATAGCCCATTATTGATAATTTGGATTCGATGCTGCCCCCAATAATTCCACGATACGCGTTTAACATTTTAAATCGCTGCGTTACAACACACTTCGCGTCACTGATAAATTCCCTCGAATGCCCCATTCGATTGTTTCACAAACCCCCGGTGTTTATCCCATCGCGACCATAGAACATCCTCTTGCGACAAAAACGAGAGATTGCGGATGAAAGCAAAATGATCTCATACGTGTACGTATATCTTCGAATTAACTTGGAAAGCCTACGTAAATTATTTCACGATTTTTATTGTATTTATTCGTTCATAATTTGCCCTTAATATGATTTCTCAATATGAGATTTTCCGGATTAAATTCTAAAATGTTACGAACTCTTCGCTGAAGTGAAATCTCACGCATGTTTCTCTTTGTGCATTTGGGACTGAAATTAAAAGTTAAGTGTGTAATTTACAGATGATTTAATTGATATAACTCGTCCATACGTCTGTACGTGTATACATATATCTCAAATGTAGTTTAACCTGTTCTTATCTATGATGAATAACAATGGAAACGTTGACAGAAGATTGTAAAGCACGAACGATCTTTATAGGGCAATAGACAACTAGTAGGAGGCGTGTATTCGCCCAACCCGATTAAATTTCGTGTAAATTTCAGACTGATCCGTGTACCCGTGTCGTATTTCATAACTCGTTGCCCGTACACAGTTCTCGTTCCTTTAATTTCCGCCTTCCTGCTTGGCCCCGGTACGATATATTCGCAGTTACCTCGCACCACAGCAAATTCATCTGGCGGCAATTACGAAACGATCTCTAGCAACCGATAAACCTTCCGCTGCAAGCCGAGCCTTGCATGCGTTCGGCTTAATGTAATTGAACCACGAATGAGACGATCATAGAATAAAATAAAAGGAAAGTCGAGGAACAAGTAATATCATGTTTATTGTGCAGATCACGTTCGACCGATCGAGCATCGTGAAACATTCAGAAGGACAAGCTTAAAATTTCTCCGACCATCTTGCAAAGTAGTTGTTCCAACCACTTGTGTTTCGTATGTGTACAAGAATTAAACATTTTTTTAGCTTTGTTATTTCAAGGTCCTGTTGCTACACGCACAAATGTACAGAGTATTTTTTTTTTTTTTTTTTTTTTGGCACTTTAGAAACGCGTACAGAAAACTAGCCACGATTTTCCAGGATTCTCTTTCAGTATCATCGGCCAAGAGCCAACCACAGAGAGGAAGGAATGGTTTCCGTTCCCTTGGTTCATTGCCGAACATTTTTTCCGAAAGATCCATGTGCGGTCAGAAACATTCCCCCAGATAGGACCGGCGGCCTTCAAGGAATGTCTTTTTTTATGCTGCTCCAGCTGGCAGAGGATCGCTTCTTCGAGATTCCTTCCGGTTCCGATAAGCCGAAAGACTGATGAAGCTTCGAAAACCAAGAACAGATTCACCAGTGTGCGATGGGAAGCTTCGCAGATTCTACTAGTATCTTTGCTCCATCTAAGATTGACAGAACCATTAGTACGTCGAAAGAATCCTTTTTTGCAAAATTGTTGATGGTTTTGTTAAAACGATTCGTGAATTTTTAACTCTGTATGGATAATTATAATAATTTTCGGAGGACTTTGTTCTTTTCATATTTACAAAACAAAGAAAAATTTCGTAATAATTCTACTTGCAGAAAACTCCTCAATAATCGTTGGTAATATAATAACATAATCAATATTCATTGGCTTGTTTCGTTGAAAGCTCGATAAGCTACTGGTCTTAAGAAGACTGGAAAACAGTTAACGAAAAGATTGTCGTCCTAATTTGTACGTAGCATAAGTGTCGATTCTTATTAATTGTTGTAAAGAACGAATATTCATTGACTCGTAGGATTAATGATACCTCGTTGAGGGATAAAGTTGTTTGGTCCGCGTGGCTGGTGTCTTAAAGGCTAAAGAGGAGCACGCCACGCGTTAAATGGACGACGGAAGAAGATGGAGGATGATGGATAGAAGTAGAAGCCTCGACGCTAAGGTGTTTCGTCCCGGTGATAAATAGCGGTGCAATAAAAGTGGGCCGAGTAATTCGGATGCCACGTTATCCGATCGTTGCGTTAAGGGAATAATAACCTGACTGGGGTTGCACGATGGAAAATGGAAGTGGTGGCTTTGCAGCTTCGCAGAATTCCTTTTCGATATAGCTCGGTTCACGAAAAGAAAGACAAAAGAATAACAAATAGAGAGACTGGAAAATTCTCTTCGATCGTTAAACGATTACTAACGATACTGTGGAGATCTTATTTCTCCTAGGGGATTTTAAAACAGGTTTTAGATAATAATATACTAATTTGGTCCGTTATTAAAGAATTCCAATAAACAGACAAGATAAGACAAAACAATTCTGTTATATAAAATCACTGAACAGCACGAAATAAGCTTCGGTTCTCGATTCCATACGACGACTATACACAAACACGCTTCCTACCATATACATTAACCGAGAAATTTATTGCGCGTATATCTTACCATTATCTCCAATTTTCAGATAACCAAAGCATCGTGTATATAATGCCGATCAATCGAATACCACGCAAAACGACGTTCTCTGCACGGTACTAGTAAAATTGCTCGTTACAACGATGATGGAACGACAGTCTCAACAGAGAGAAAAGGAAGTCGATGGAAGAGGAATCGGTGTGGGACTGGTGGACAGGATGAAGGGAGGAGCTACAAAAGGCTGGATATCATAAACGACAATGAAACTCCCGAAGGAAGCTGGAACAAAGCGAGATGGTGGCGGTGTATACGTGTGCAGCTTTGAAAGGACAGTGACGACGCACAGTATGGACGTTGGATCGAGGAAGGGAAGAAGGAAAGAAAGAAAGGGGCAGAACGACACGCCGGGGATCGCTCGAGTTTCTCTGATCGGTCAATAACGATTTCCCGGGAATATAAATGTCTCCGCGAGCAGTCGTCCGGGCTGTTCGATTCGGCCCGTGTCCGGCATTGCCTTTTAATCTTGTAGCTTTGCCTCTTTTAATCTCGTTCCATCGACCGGCTGCGCCCTTCCATGCCGCTCTTTCCCGTCCACTCGTTCATTCGATGCAATTTCTCTTTTCGTACGTACGGTCGAAATCATCGCTCATTCGACTGTACGAAAAAACCTGCTGGTTGCATGAGAATCGTTAATCTTGACGGATGAACCGAAGATGGAACATCGTTTCGTGTAACGATTGGAAAATAGTAATTATTCCATGTATAATTGCGTCTTATTTCTGTTTATCAAATTAATTTCATTGGTCGTTTTTAAATTGAAAACCTGTTTCAGACATAGAAAATTCAAGAACAGTTTAAACGTAAGAAGAATCCTCAATTCCTGTACTACTGTACCATTTTCGATAGGATCGCGACAAAATTCCAATTGCCTCTCACATTCTCGCCATCGATATCCTATCAAACTTCTACAGCTCTAAACGCACACCAAACTACTGAAACAAAAATACAAATAATACATTTACCAACATTTTCTTCGGTCTCCTCTTATTAACGGAGAACGGATTCGTCAGCCAGATGAGATCTTCAACGGAAGAGAGTTCGATTCTGATCAGAAAACTTCAATACCCGGAACGATTCTTTGCTTTAGCCGAAAAAGAAACTGTTCTCGGTGAGTGAAACCGTACCTTAAAGTACACGTATTCATATGTAACTTCGAATCTTCTTCAATTTTTCCGATGATATACCTCTAAACGCCTTGAAACGATACTATGCGCAAAGCTTCTTCCGGTTCTTCCTCGAGCTATCTTTTACAGGCTTCGAAACGATGTATCAGTAAAGAGAAAGATTGCAGGGAAGATTTGGAAGAGTAGGTTCGTCTCGGGGCAGACTGAATTTCCTCGAGGGAGAAATTGTTGCAGGCAGCAGCCTCGACGGTGCTTTCATCAGCGACAGATTTTTCTCATCGAACGCTAAACTTGCGGGGCGAGGTGTGACGCGCGTGCGAGAGTCTGTAAAGCTCGCTTTTGTCACTTTCCCTGGCACGTGCATCGAAAATCCACGCCCTTTGACGCCTCTGAAAAGTTGCTGCCGACAGCGATCAGGTTTGACGGGCAATTGACACCGATAATCAAAGGTTCGTTCTTTTTTCCTTTGCTACTGAACAATTTTTACGTAGAACGCAAAAATTCAATTACACCACCTGGACCACTCAAGCTTGCAACATTTTTCTTTTTTCTTCCGCTCTTTTTTCTCTGCGCGTTTAGAAGTAACTTAAACAGCCAAGAACCATTCTACCACTTACGACGCAGCACTATTGTTAGAAAAATGAAGTTTCTGTACGCGCAGCTTACTCGATAACCGCAATTTATGCTTTATTATAAGCAAAAAAATAAAAAATGGACGGAAGGGGTGAAAATACAGAATTTTGAATTTTAGAGTAATCCGCGATGATCGGAACACGGATAAAAGTTCGATATCGCAAATATAGAAAAAAGAAACATTCGTATCGGGACTGAAAACGCAACGTCCATTGTTCCCCTATATTTCCGGTTATTTAAGCTTATCATTGGCCCGACGATTCCGTGGGATCATGGGAGATGGATCAGGATATTTAGAGTGGCGCATCAATCTCGCATCGAGCTCCCAAATGGCCGTTCGGTTGCTCGCAAATCCACGTCGTTTCACCGGCCGGTGCATTAAACAGGATTTATATTTCCTCGAATAGGAGCCGATGGGATCGATCGGTATTGTCGACTGAAAGTAGCGCCATTTTGCATCTTATTTAGGGGAACCGTGCACATGTGAGCAATTCGCGATTCAGTAAAAAGAACCACCTCTATACATTTTCAAATTGGTTCAAAATTTTATCAGTACAATTACGACAGCCGTGTCTCATTACAGCGCGAACAAAAGTTCAAAATGTTTTGTATAATACATACAATACAAGCATAAAGATTTTTCATGATAAGTATTCAAATATTTTCGTGAACCAATGTATCCACCACATTATAAAAAATTCTACTGTACTCTGTTTAAGGCATTGAGTTTACGATATTTCCATTTTTGTGTGTCTTCGTCCCATTAAGTTTCGATTTTATGAATTCTTCGTTGGTTATTACGGTTTGCACCGCACCTCGCATGTAGATCTACGATATTCTGGTTGAGTTTACTGGTGCCGGTGCAAGGGATCGGCATCCGTATACCGGAAACGATAATCTCAGAGGGTGAAACCACGTCTTGTAAATCCGTGGAATAACACGATGTCTGGTTGTGTCGTTGCGTTGAGAAGGGTCACAGGATTTTCTACGGATAAAGGATATGCACTGGGTTAGGTTACGCCTGCGAAAGCGTTAAAGCGATTAAAAGATAGGACTCTGAATGGGAATTTAAAAATCAAACGGTTCGGTTGAAGAATATTCATTAAAAATTCATTCCATTCAGCTCTCAAAACGCAAATAACTTACTTCCACTCATCTTAAAGACGTTATTTATTACGAGAAGATGGCGCAGACGTTGCTAAATTTTCAGACAAATTTTTAGAAACACTATTTGTAACATTACTTTTCTCCCCTTTTTCACTCGATGTAACCTTTAAAATCTCTATAATCTTTAAATTCTGTTCGATGAAATAGCGAAATTTCAATCGTGAATTCAGCCACGAAAGAATTCGTGGAAAACGAGCGGAGAATCCGAGACACGCGGTGAAGCAGCGACAGAAAGTCGACTCTCGATTAGGAGGACAGGCGACGATCGAGTGAGATCCCGTCCGTCAGAGTGGTTCTCAGTGGAGAATCGAGCGACTTGGCGTGGCTCTTGACAATATCTACGGCAAGAAGGAAACCGACGAAAGGGTTCGGTGGATCGTGGTAACAGTCGGTCGGGTCGCATAAATCAGCTGCACGAGACCCTCGAGCGGCAGAGGTGTCGGGGCCGGCAGGCCGAGCCGTCAATAAAATGCAAAGTCGGAAAGATAAAGTTAAAGATAAGCCGCCCTCGGATCCACACAGAGAGTACTTGGACGCTGAGTCCACCGACGAGGAGGAGAGACAACGTAAGATTTACGAGAAAAATATTAAAGGCTTCTTCTAGCGACTCTCCTCTGCCATCCAGTTTCTTCTATTTTCTACATTTCTACCTTCCGCTATGCAGCTCTCCTCCCTTTGCCAATTCCTCTAGTTTCCCTGTATTTTTCTTCCGATTTTCCTCCCCGATTTTCTTATTCTTTCTGGAGTCTCCTTTATCTCTTTGGTTCTTCAAACCTGTTATTCCGCGATGAATTATCTCGAGATGTTGGTATTCGCTAACCTTCTGTACAATTTTGTCGCGTCTGATTTACGATATATTAGTTCGGTATTTGAAAATTGGTATTAATATATTCTTTTGACGAAATTCGATGGAATTTTGATGGAAGATATTTAAATATCGCGTAGAATTTGTATCAGATTGTATGAAAAATTTGTAGTATTTTCAAGATTGAAAGATGATTATTTCATGTACATGAATTTCCGTGAAATAATGGAATGCTGAATTTACGTACAACTGCCCCTAGATGGATATGCCGTTGTAACACTCCAGCCGGCATACTTGCATTTCTCAACGAGAATTAATTGTGACGTATTCAGTAACAAAAAAAGAAAATTAATAAGAAGATTCAAGATCGGTCAGTACAGAAAATGTTTTTCAATCAGAAAAAGTTAGATCTCGTGTACCAGTAAAGAGCACGCTATAAATGTTAAATCTCAACTGAAATATTTAACTACATCTGTTGCATTTATCAGATACATCGTTCGTTTTAGTCTTTTTAAAACTGAAATTCCAATTTTAAATAAGTTAATCGTAACACGAATGTTGCGCGACATTATAAAGTAAGAGGATGAAATTAGAGAGAACAGTTTAGCAAAGATTCTTCGTAAATTCTTTTTCGCTGCGTTGGAATTTTTATTACGATGTAAGTGAAACTACGATGAAAGTACAGCAATATCGAGCCGCGAAAATGAAGAGTGGTAATTGGCGGAAAGGAACTCCACCAGGTCTAATATTATGTATAGCTCGCTCCTCGATGTTCAATTTACCGTTATTAAATGCCCGATACTCAAAACAAGTAAATTGGAAAGTTTTGTTTTTCTTAAATATTACTCTTCTTCGATCATTCCTTCATCCTATGTTGCAACACCTTCTGCTTTGATCGTTGTAACTACTTTATGTACTATATTTTCAGTCACAAAAGAATCATTATAATTAACAAACTTTCAAGCTATTTCAAATATTTTCCAATATTTTATAATTCGCCCCTTTAATCCCCCCCCCCGTTAAAATCGTTTAATTCCGTTAAACTTTCTTATACAGTATGACACGAAAGAAAGTTAGAGTCACTCCTATCGATCATGTACAACAAAACGTTATATCGATCATATGTGCAAAGATCTTAAACGATCGACGTTATTGGTTTTATATTACAATGAAAATAATATATATTTTTAGAAAATGTGTAATTATGTAAAGATAAAATTTTAGATATGGTGTTCTTCGTTTATGGTTCCCTTCGTTCACGGATTTAGTAAGATTTTATTGAGACAGAAGCGTTTAATGGAAGGTCTAAGATTTTTTCTCGGCCTTGTAGCTCCAACTAACAGAAACTGGAGAGAAAATCATTCGAACGAGTCTGACAATGAGGTAGCATCGATAGGAGTGCGCCAGGGGTTGAATTATGACGCTGAAGGTGGCCGCTCTGGTGGACGATTAATCGGCGTATCCGAGTTCCTAATTTGTCTCCGGGTTTATGGTAATTCGAGACCCGTTTCTCGAACCGATTCGAAGGAGAAACGTGGCTAATTCGTCGCTAGTTTAGAAAGTAGGTAAACTGGATAAACCAATACCTGTCTGTCGAATAACGAGCATTCGAATTGTGAGCACGGGGCTTTATTCGAAATATCCAGCGGGTGTCTGCAAGGAGATTTAGCAAGCATAGGGTGGTGAGAAACAGAGGAAGGGAGAAGGTTGAAACTACCCTGCGAACAATTAATGTCACGGACTGGCTGTGGATGATCGAGGACGGCAATTCGGCGCCGAGGACTCGTCGCAAAATCGCCAATGGGATTTAATTTCATATTAACCCCTTCGCAGTCGCTCTTCGTAATTGAGGGGATGAAATCGTGAATTACGTAGGTGCTAGAATCTTTTTTAGTGCGTTTGAAAAATTTCGTTAATCTATGGTTGTTAACTTTTTTATTTTTTATTTATTTAGTCCTGTCTTATGATAATTCTAAAATGTATTATAATAGAAGCAAATGTATAATAGGAGATACCAGTAGCGTTATTAGTCGTATTCAATGTAGAAGTTTACCTGTTTTTTCAATTGAAACGTAATTACACAGTAGGTAATTATTAAATACGTATATCTATTTATTTCTATTACACCACATTAATTACGATCATCTAGGTATAGTGTATTTCTTGTCGTATATTCCAAGTCAGCAACTTTGTCAATTAAGTAGACGAGAAATAAAGCTGCAAAGTTATAAAACTCTCATTTACAAGGAACTGACACATTCTTATCTTACGTTTTCGTTCTTAAATGTCTATTTTCATTTTATCACGAAAAGATCCGATTGTATTCGAAGGGCGAAAGACTGAAATCGATGCTTATTACCTCGGACCCAGTAACATCATTTTAAGGAGAATCATCTATGGCTAATCTCTAATCAATCTAGAAATAAACCAGAAACGAATCTACAAAATCACAAATATCAATTGCAAAAGAATAAACGCATTGTGCCTGTCGTATGTTCCTCAACTTTGATCCTTCCTATCGCGAAAAAAATTGGATTTTATTCCAGGAAAGAAAATTTGAAATCGTAGCTTGTTACACAGACTCAATGGCTAGCAGAGGATGGCGAAATAATTTCGCACACCGCGCAAAGTGCCCGTAATTACGTCGACAATGGTCGCTATGTCTGTAACGCTCGCACGCGTGTTAATACACCAGCATGGTCAAGCAAAAATGTTTGCCACGATATTCACCGGGGTTCGATCGTGTCTCACCCCGGTAGCACCATGGTAAAAAAAAGGAATTACTTTCGCGTTGAACGCGTAACGAAATTGTAACGGTTAATCCGCTGGACGAGAATTTTATTGCGAATCGTTATTGCCGTGTCCCTGCGAGCCCAACCCCCGACCAACCCCACTCATCCACCGATCGATACAATGTTAATGAATTTTAATAAACAGAACGACTGACTTTTCACGATCACCACTGGGAAATTCGCGTAATCGTGCTGCTAATCGAGTGGTTCACCTCCGAATAAATCCTCGAAAAACCACGCCCTCCTTTCGCAAAAAATAATTAACATTTTCGTCGCGTTTTTACGATCAGTAGTCGTGAATTTTAATGAAGAGGACATTTTTTAATCATCGCTGATAAATAATTTTGCAGCTAAATTAATTGCCGAGTGAATAACTATGAGAAAATTAGCCGCTCTTAAAAAAAAAAAATAATAAATATATGGCGAAAATTAATTTTTTTAATAAAGATTGACTTCCTGTAATCGTCACTGAGAAATCCTCATAATTTCGCAGTTAATCCAGTGTTTATCCAGATAAACGCTCGAAAGCCAACTCCTATTTCAGATAAATTGATAAAAATCAAATATTTTTGCAATCACAACAATTTTTCACCAACATTGATGTAGAATTCCTATAATCGCGTTTCTAATGAAATGACTGGCCAAATAAACCTCCGAAAATACCAACCTCTCATTTGAAAAAAAGTGCAATAGAATTCACGTATTTTTCATAGCATCGCGATAACATTCCTTTCCCTTGCAATCGCAACGCTGGTATGAAAAATTCAATGGTAATTCGCCGATTCGGCGATGATCCTCCGTACTGACGGCAGGCCGATCATTTCCATGCGTGTCGCGAGAATGTCACTCTCTTTTTCCGGTGAAAAACGCGGCTGGAACGTGTGCCTTGCTGTTCTTCCTGCTGGCAATACATTTTCCATTATCGGCCGATGCTTCGCGCGTATCGCGCATTCCGCGTAACGCTGCGCGGATTATCGATGTTCCGTGCGAGATCCGGGAATTCACTCACGATGCTTTTTAGGGAAAAAAATGTTCAAAATGATAGCGATTAAAATTCGAATTGTCGCAGTTGGACCAAGCTGTAGAAAAAATTTTTAGAAAGAGGAAAAATTTCGAACTGCTGTTACATACGAATGGTATTAGAATCTTTTTGGTTAGATTTGCCTTCGGCTGAGAATGAAATATGCAAAATGTCTTGAATTTTTTAGAAGTTTCCAGAAGATAAAATTCGCCTGGAACATGGTGTTAATATAAAATGAGTACTTGGCTCTGGCAAAAAAAGGATAATCCATTTGCAGTAGCAAGAAAAACGGGGAAGTATCTTAATTATAATTATGGAACTCACCCCCAAGTAAAAAAGTAGCAAAAAGATACTTAAATCTAAGGGAAGACAATCACAATAAATTAGAAGAAATGAAACAGTAAACAGGTTTGGCGAAACAATCCTGTTAAGACGTAGAGCATCGTAAAAGTCAGCAAGTTGAAACACTCGCTTGTGTTTTATGACACACGAACTGTCGAGCAGCCGAAGGCAACAAATTTTCACTTCCAAACCTGAAAAAAAACCCATATTCCAGCTTTCTCCGTCGTTACATCCTAAACACTATCCGTTCTCGCCATTTCCTACCACTTTCGTCGTAAAACAACCTGTGCAAATATTTTACAAATATTTGATGTAGAAGCCTTGTAAACAATACATTAGATGCAACAGAGTCGTCGCGCAAACAAGATAAAATAAATTTCAGAAATGTTTGTTCGTTTTAATGTCTTTCTGAAGTATCTTTTACTTCACAGGTCTAGAATTCATAGATGCGTAATCCAAAGTTCTATAATCTAAAGATTTAGAACTCGAAGTTCTATAACCCAAAACTTTATGATCCAAATTGTTGTTATGAATTCGTGATTCAAAGATATATGATTCAAAATCCAAAGATAAACCAAAAATCCGATGCCTAATAGCCACGGTCGAAGCACAACGTTTCCGCGCGATAGGCTCCTGTTCAAATTCCTGCAGATATTTCCGCCCTATCATCCCTTGTGCAAAATAGCCAACAACAAGTCTTTGGATGGCGTTTGAAGAGTCAACAACCACCAACCTTCACAACCCAGAGCCTCGTCAGCAAGTGACGTGCTCCTTTCACGAATACATCTTTCGCGACTGCTGAACAAATTCGTGAAATCCTCGCGTCACTCGCATAGATCCAACGAGGGAAGAAAAGAGGAACGACGAAGAACGAAGAGTAAAAAGGAAAAAGCATACCATGAGGAACGTGACAGGGTTAGAATGTAAAATTTGTGAAAAATCATTGGCATGGAAAGCTGCGTGACAGTAATAAGTCCCTCGGGTTGAGAGAATGTTTCCTATAGCATAACAAAAGGAAAATGAGAGAGAGAGAGAGAGAGAGAAGAGAGGGAGGGAGAGAGCATCGGTACTATCTACATAATACTCGCTATCATAGTCTAATAAATTATGGCAACGTGTCCTCCCGCGGCGCCTCGATCACCCAACGTGTTTCCTCTTCCGCCGATTCACTAGCTGGCCGCGATTTATCGTTCCTGTTAGATTGCCAGCAGCGAAGTCGTATCCTGAGGGTGGCACAGAGGGTGTGGTGGGCTTGGTGCTCTTCTGGTTGTATGCGCCTTCGAGAAAGCGGGGCGGAGAAGAAGAGAACTAACGAAAAACGATATCGGAACGGACAGGAGAGATTCTTAGAAACGAATGTGTCCGATTTAACTCTCCCGTCGGATTTAAGGAGACCCATCGCGATCGCTACTTTCGATCGCCGTCTAACGAACGATCTTTACGATCGGAGAAAATTTGGTCCCGGTGCAGAGTCGTTCTTTAACTCTTTGAGAAGAAAGACTCGGGAAAATTGTTAGATACATGCAGTATGGTAAATTTGATATTTTATATAGTATCATAGATAACGCAGCTGTCGATCAATTT